>NC_090646.1:197268774-197628149 GCF_040937935.1 Hyperolius riggenbachi
AAACTTATCTAAACTTATCACGCCTAAACTTTTCACGCCTAAACTTATCATGCTTAAACTTATCATGCCTAAACTGAGTTTAGGCATGATAAAATGGTTATCACGCCTAAAGTCTTTAACTGGGTTATCACCGCTTTGTGAATCGAGCCTTTATACCAGTAAATTGTAACATTGCTAGGTGTTATTCCGTGCAGTCAGCATTTACAATTGCGATTGTGTGTTTACGTGCTTGTATCGGGAAACACAAACAAACCCATGATACTGATAACATATTAATTATCACTCTACCGACGAATAAAAATATAGATATGTCAGTCATTATGCCAGTGCCATATGTTAGCATGGGAGGATTTCAGTAGCTCAATGTAAGCAAAGTATACTCTCGGGACTTGCAAATGATTAATAATACCATGATATTTTCTAAAGATACATTTTTTTAAATGTATTTGTAAAAGTGGCTTTTGGCTTTCACTATAGTTTGGAAAGACATGTATTTCCATCTTCTTTTCCTGGTCTAAGAACAGAGATGAGCCTCTTGCAAGGCCCTGTTAGCCGTTACCATTACGCATGACTAAGGGGTTTCATGGACCTCTTTGGCCATGTTTTTTATGCAGCTTTGAGCTACCTTTAAAAGAATAGTTTTGCCAATGGAGTTAAGCAACACATAGCAGACTTGTTGGGTAGATACCTTATTGTTTTTTGGTACGCTAAATTCTTCAACCACACCCCTAATGGGTCCCTCGACAGGTCTAGCCTTCACTCAGCTGCTTACTATGAGGAGCAAAAGCAATTTTTCCATGGAACTTTAGTTTTACATGCACCAACCAATACGTTGAGAGAACATAATGGATCTTGTAAAGGATATACTTGGTATTTGGCCCACCATAACTCATACTCAGAACTCATTTTGAAGAACTAATTTTGATCTCCAACTCACTGCTGAACAATCTCTTCTACTCTAGACATTTAATTTGCTCATGGTCTAATCATGACATTGTTCTCACGGTTCTAAAAGATATTCTTCCAGAGCGACAACGGCTCATATGGTGACTCAGTGAGCCCATTTGTTACAACAAATTATTTCTCAGTATGATCTCCTCTGAATTGCATGATTATTTCATTAAAAATGACAATCCTGATTCTAATAATGATCTCCTCTGGTTCGCCCACAAAGCTACCATTAGAGGAGATATTACCCAGTTTGCATCACATGCTAAGAGTAGTTGAGTGCACTCAAAAGCAGATATCTGACATTAGACTGCAGTTAGATGTCTTGACTTCAAGAAGCTTAGAGAAATCTATGTGATGGACAAAGGCTAGAGCCTATAAGCAGCGCCATAAGCCTGATAAATGGCTAGTGAAAACTTTACAATGCCAGGTATTGATCCACTCTGCATATAAGATTAAGGACAATCAAGGACAGAAATATTTGCCAGTTATCAAAATGTATTTACAGTGTCTCACAATAGTGAGTATGGCTCTCACATTTTTGTAAATATTTCATTATCATGGGATAACACTGATGATATCACACTCTGATACAATGTAAAACAGTCAGTGTATAGCTTGTATAATAGTGTAAATGTGCTGTTCCATCATCATAACTCAACTCACAGCCATTAATGTCTAAGCCACTGGCAACAAAATCTTCCCTCCTTGGGGTCATGTTACCTGTTACCGTTACAAAGTCTCAGGTGTGAAAGGGGAGCAGGTGTGTTAAATTTGGTGTTATCACCCTCACACTCTCTCACACTCCGGACACTGGAAGTTCAACATGACACCTCGTGGCAGAAAACTGTCTGGGGGACTTAACCACTTAAGTACCAGCGGTCTCTGTCCCCTTAAGGACCAGAGACCGCTGGTACAATGCTGACGGAATCTCGGCGAATCGCCACGCATACCTGCCGCAACCACTGTCACCGCCGCACACCGGGATCCTCCTGACATCCACTCTGCCGTTTATATGACGGCAGAGTCATGTGAGCAGGTCAGGAGCCGCTTTCATTGGCTCCTGACCGTGTATATCAATGTAAGCCTATGGGAGCGGCTTATATTGATAGACACGGTCAGGAGCCAATGAAATCAGCTTCTGACCTGCACACATGGCTCTGCCGTCATAGAGACAGGCAGAGCCAGTGAGCTGCGGCAAGAGACATCGGGTTTTAGCAGTGAGATCGGCGGGAGTGACGGAAACGGCGGATTCGCCCAATGGCGGCTGATTGAAATCTATGCCCTGCCAGCCAGGTGACCACCAAAACAGTACATAGATTTCAGTCAGCTTGGTCCTAAAGTAGTTAAAAAAAGAAGCCTAGCTCTACCTAAAGATGGCCCAGGCTACGAGAAGATTGCCAACACCCTGAAACTGAGCTACAATATGGTGGCCAAGACCATACAGGGTTTCAACAGGACAGTGGAGATATTGGGTCTGATTCATGAAAGCTGCGCTGCTTAGCAGCACAGCTTAATGTGAAGGAGCGCCTGCTTTGCCTGCCTTACAAAGCAGCACTCGCTGCTATGTAAGGAGTGTGCCTTCCTTTAGTTATGCACATTCATACATAGCAACGCACATAACTTTAACTGGGGGCAGTGCTGTGAAGTATCGTTATCGCGATACTTTACTCACAGCTGCTGCTTTGTTAATTTATATAGTTACAACTATGTAAATGAACATAGTAGTGGCCGTGAGTGAAGTTGTAACTATGTAAATTAACATAGTAGCGGTCGTGAGTGAAGTATCGCGGTAACGATTCTTCACAGGACTGCCCGCAGTTAAAGTTACGGGTGTTGCTGTGTACGCAATGCAAGTAACTAAGGAAGGCACGCTCCTTACATAGCAGTGAGATAGGGAAAGCGATAGTTAGGAGGTCTGTTAGCTTGCTCCTTGCTGATATTTGTTGCTGAAAAGCACCACCAAAACAGCTCTTTTGAGAGCTAATGTTCTTGTGACGTGTTTTTGTGTGTGTGTGGCCCACTGACACTGCATATACAGCCCTGTCTGTCGCAGTTGGTTCTTGCTTATTGCTATACTGTGCCAGGCCCGGCACTTTCAGTGCATACCTTTTCACTGCACCTGTGTGTGTGACAGCTGCACATTGTATTGTAATACCAGTCACTGTATACCTTTCACTGCACATGTGTGACAGCACGCAGTTTTATATACCAGTCACTGCATACCTGTTCACTGCACCTGTTTGACCGCACACTGTTTTATATACCAGTTCGTGCATACCTGTTAACTGCACCTGTGTGACAGCTGCACATTATATTGTAATACCAGTCACTGTATACCTTTCACTGCACCTGTGTGACAACATACTGTTTTATATACCAGTCACTGCATATCTGTTCACTGCACCTGTGTGACCGCACGCTGTTTTATATTCCAGTCCGTGCATATCTGTTAACTGCACCTATGTGACAGCTGCACAGTGTATTGTAATACCAGTCACTGTATACCTTTCACTGCACCTGTTTGACAGCACGCAGGTTTATATACCAGTCACTGCATACCTGTTCACTGCACCTGTGTGACTGCACGCTGTTTTATACAGCAGTCACTACATACATTTCACTGCATCTGTGTGACCGCACACTGTTTTATATAGCAGTCACTGCATACATTTCACTGCATCTGTGTGATCGCACGCTGTTCTATATACCAGTTACTGCATACCTTTCACTGCATCTGTGTGACCGCACGTTGTTTTATATAGCAGTCACTGCATACCTTTCACTGCATCTGTGTAACTGCACATTGTATTAGTCAAGTCAGTGCATACCTTTCACTTCATCCCCCCAATATGGACAAAACAGGCAGAGGCAGGCCACCCGGCAGGTCTGTTCAAGGTCGTGCTGTTGTGATTTTGTGCGGCCCTCGACCAAAGTACAGTGTTCAGAAGAAGGCAAGTGCCATCAACCCCCAATAATGTCAGGACGTAGTTGACTATTTCACACAGAACACCTCATCTTCCTCAGCTTCTGCATGAAAGCGTGACATATCTTTCTCCTCCTGCTCTCATTCTGGCATCCCACTTAACACTCCGTCGGCAGCCATCACCAAAGTGCCATCATCCCGGGGCTCAGCGGTATGGAATTTTTTTTGTGTGTCTGCCTCAGATGAGAGCAATGCCATTTGTACTCTCTGCCACCGAAAATTGAGCCGTGGAAAGACCAAGACCCGTATAAGGACAACTACCTTCCGAAGGCACATGATGAAAAAGCACAAACTGCAATGGGATGACCACCTGAGGAAAAGCAGCACACAAAAGCAAAGCCACACACCGCAGTGGAAGATACCAGGCCGCAATTATTTCTCAAAAAAGGTGATACCCAAACTGTACCGTGATGTTGAAAGGCAAGTGGTGTCATCTCTGGCACACAGCGTTGGGTCAAGGGTCTATCTGACCACGGATTCCTGGTCTGCAAAGCACGCTCAGGCCTGCCCGAAGACTAAGTCAGTCCCCGCACACAGCATCTCTGCCTGCACGCCGTGTGACTGCCTGTCCCAAGACTAAGTCGGTCCCCACACAACATCTCTGCCAGCAGGCCGCTTGACTGCCTTCTCCACCACCACCAACAGGGTCCAGGACTCCAGGTGGATTCCTGAATTTTGTAAGGTCACTGCTAGCAGCGGCCGCTATAATAATTTTTCTGGTGCGTGTACATGCCTGCCTATTTTTTCTGGCTGCACTGCGGCTGCAAAAACAAAACAAAAGGCATGTACACGTGTCATTTCCCCTCGTGATCGTTACCTTGCCGCGGTGAAGGGGCTTGCATATCACAATGAAGCAATGACAGGCTATATGAGTGTGTTGTGGGGCACACCTGACCCAAGAAGATAATAAGGTCGTTGCTTCATTGTTGACAGACCAAATTCGATCAGCTGGACACTCAGCCACTGTTGTTCTGTCATTGAGCTACCTCAGCCTGAATATATGGGCTTGAAAACCGCCATCGCCTGCACTCTCGCCATGGTGCGCACCAGTCCAGCACAGCCATCACTACACAAACAGCTGTTTGCAGTGTGTTACACAGTGAGTTTGGTGTGTCAGTGTAAAGCAGTACACTAATTACACTACCTGATCCATGTATAGTACACACGCAAGATGTTTTCAAGCACTTTAGGCCTCCAATTTAGGAATGCAATGTGATTTCTGCCCTTTAGGAATTATAACCCTGTTGTGCGTCAAATCTGTAATTTTCCCCAGGACTTTTGGCGTGTATCCCAGTCCGCCATGCCCCGCTCCAGGTGTTAGACCCCTTGAAACATCTTTTCCATCACTTTTGTGGCCAGAATTAGTGTTTTTAGTTTTGAAAGTTCAGCTGCCCATTGAAATCTATTGTGGTTTGCATGATTCGCCGGTTCGCGAACTTGCGAAAAAGTTTGCGAATCGGCGATTCATGCAAACCACAATAGACTTCAATGGGGAGCTGAACTTTCAAAACTAAAAACACTAATTCAGTTCGCGAACAAAAAACCACAGGTTTGCGACATTTCTCTATAACATAGTTTTAGGAATAGCGTAATGTAACGCAGAGAAACCATTGCTAGCCATGATTTGCAGGGCGATTCCTTTCTCCAGCAAGGCCACCTTCTCATGGGAATGAAAATTAAGTATATTGTTTATTGTCATGTCTCTCTTTCCATGCTGAGAGGCAATGAACTGCAATCAAATCAGTTGAATATTTCTGTTTTCTACTGATTGCTCCAGATAATTCTACTTCTTTTAGTTTTATTTATAATCATCACGTCAGAACTATGTGATCAATCATTCCAAGTATGTAAAATGTGATATTTTTAAAACAGGTGCCGTGTTATTGAAATGACAGCTGTCTGAGCTCCTCTCTTGTAATGAACCCAATGGAAAGAAGCTGTGTTTGAAATGTTTTGTGAATGCTAATAAAACTGTGATACTGCAAGTGCATTCCTGGCATGTACAAAGCCCGAGTGACTGACACTAGATGACAATAACCTCCTTGCAGAACAGCAGCTTACCATTCTCTGACACCACTGCACTAAAGATGTCATTCTCCCTCTTATATTCCAGCGTTGGGCTTCCGGGCTCGTCAGTCTCTTGTATGCAGGAACTGCCACCTATTGTCATGCATGGAAATTGGTGTTAGGATTCATGCAGCTACCGCTATCATTTTCAGTATTGCCTTCCTGCTGGCAAAATAGCCAAAATTCAAGCAAAAATGAAAGCTCACCACTTCATGTTATGTACGCATTTTAACATGAAGCTAATGTGACCACCAGAATATATCTTTTACCTGGATATAATTCCCAACACATAAGGACAGTAAAGTCACTACTGTAAACCATTTAGGTTTTATTATGCTTCATTGGCTGTCAGTCTCGCAATCGTAGCCTGCTGATTGGAGGAGAGAGGAATGATGTCTTCATTATAATGGTATGCGCCTTCGGTATCAGTCAGCAAGATGAGTTGGGGTTAAGACTGTATTGGAAAACAATGAGTTTGCTAACTTGGCCATCTGTCTAGCATTGGTGCCCGGATCACAACATTGGATAAACAGAGTTTTAAATTGGTTAATCTATAATTAGCTTTTGTTGATGTGAAAATTATTATTACAGTTTTTGTGGATTTTAGGGGGGAGGGGGCATTTTCTGCATCACTTTATAGATTACACTAGTCAGTTAGGCCCATTTCAAAAATAGGTGCTAGATTGACAGTCAGTGCTGCTTGCGTGCAACTGTGCCCACAAACGCCCGCGCGTGTGCACCCATGAAAACCTGCATGCGCCCATAAACAACCTACGTGCACCCCCATCTTCGTGGCAATGGCCGTGGGTCCACTCCTGCAAACTTGCTGCCTGACACGGATGCAGCACATGGATGCAAATTCCTGGGCTTTCATTAGGTAGGATTAACCAATTCAAGTTACGAGCTGAGTAATCTCTGTGGTACTCATATGACCCAACCATAGTCCATGCCAATTTGGGAAGAAAACAATAAATTGGAAAATGATATACGGTAGATATCAGACGTTTATGCCCAGCTTTACATACTGTAGATGTGATAACATTGCCTAAAGATTGCTCCCTTTGATTGTTCTGGTTGTGTTGGGGATAAACCACTACTGTTGTCACCATTTTACAATTTCCAGTTAAAATATGAATTGAAAATGCAATTTTTTTTAACTGATTGCTATAATGTCACCTATTAAAAAGCATCTATTGTGTACAGTTGAATACTGTATATACTCGAGTATAAGAAATTTAGGTCTGATTTACTTCATAAAAGTATAGGGGCCGACTTATACATGAGTCACGGCCAACACTGAGTAATGTATGTACTAATAGTGACATTCCCATTTGCAGTAATTTACCCTGTGGTAAGTGACTCTGTGAGGAAAGGAAATGCCAAGAAAACAGGTCTGAATGTCCTGGCCACAACAATTAACAAGGAAAGGGGCAGGGGGGAAATACTGGGCTGCATAAAAGGGAGTGAATAATTGCAGCACTTGGGGGTGTGGAGGAGGTATTGGCTGCACTTAATGGACAGGAGGGGTTAATGGCTGCAATCTCTGTATGCAGTTCAGTCATTAACCCCTCCTGGTCCCCAAGTGCAGCCATTTAATTGCTTGGTATAATTATACTTGAGTCAATAAAAAATTCCAGCTTAAGAAGGTTGAATATTGGAGTCGACTTATATACGAGGTCGACTTGTATTAGACTATATACAGTGATTTATTTTTGTAATATTGACCAAAGCTATCATGTTATATCCCATAGTGACTGCAAGTAGCTTAAATGATTATGTTTTGAATAAGCTGTGGAATGTAGTATTATATTACCAGTATATGTCTGTCCAATTTGTTGTCTTCTTCTCCATTCTACTGTTTACTGTTATTGACAGAAAAGCTACTTTGTCCATCATATTGTGATACATATAGTTGCACTAGGACCGAAATGGCATGGAAAATATACTGTTTATGATTAGCAGCAAGTTGTTATAAAGAAATGTGAAAAGTTGTACTTGTTGAGTACACCTATTAAGTCTGTTCTATGCTATTGCTTTTGTATCTGGAAAAAAAAAAAGATGTAAGTGGGCCGTGTTAACAAATTTGATTAGGTATGCAGACTAATGTGAGCTTATAACAAAGACTGATCTCAAAATGTTAAACTGTCCTTGTCGTTTGTATTGATAAAAAAAGTGTGTTTATTTATCTTTCGACCATTTCTGCAAATTACACCATTAAATCTATCCTTACAAACAATTTTCAAACATTAGATTTGTTTCATAGGTTTTCAATTGGTTTAAAGAGTAGAACACTTGCAATGGATTGTCCTACACCAAACATTACAAAACAGCTGGTACGTGACATAAAAGTATAAATAAATGTACTTTATGTATGGTCAATGAGATGCTTTTAATTCCAAATTGATTTACATTTGATGCAGATGTATCCAGGTTTAAAAGCAATAGCATTTGTATTTGATTGGACCAACTCAAAGCTGCATACATTTGCATAAAATTAACATAAGTATTAGCACCTCATTGACCATTTCTGATGTGTTTAAGTAATTGAATATTCATAAAATACTGCATATAATGCATTGGCAGTTCACTGTACACTGATTGATTGAGAAGGCTGGTGAGCATGGATGCCCTGGGAGTCTTGAGCAAAGTGCCAGAGTGCATCCTTCTCAGCTCAGCTTTGGCACCTCTTGCCAGCAATATAATATATTAAGACAGTAAGTACAATGTTGTGCTACCTACCAGATCATTTTATGAAAAATGGAGTAAGTGTTTTACAAAATATGTGATGCAAACAGAACAGTAAATAAATCGGGAGAATATGTCTCTATGGTGCGAGGTGGTCACATGATGACACTCACACCATAGAGACAAAGCGCCTAGGGGGATAACGTTGGATCCTGGAGAGATGAGTACTTTACCCCTCTGCTGTACAAGAATCAAAGAAGGATTCACACAATGCCTGAAAGAACTGGTGTATTGGAGGACCTATCCAATTACAGCACCAAATCAACATACAGCTGACATGTTTTGGACCACAGTAGTCTTCAGTCATTTTGAGAGTCCTTTTGAGAGTCCCTTCGACTGCAAGAGGATTCAATCAGTCAACCCTTCAAGAAATTATAATGTAATCACAACTCGCGCTAATTCTGTATTCTATAGAATAAATTTTATTAAAATATAATGTATAAAATTCCAAAATTCCACACTCCACACTCCACACTCATACACACCACAACCACTCAATATTGTTATAGGGCCCTTTAAATCAGCAGTGCTTTAATTGCCAACTAACTATAATAAGTTCGATAGGAATCACTTATCAATGCACAGAAGGGATCCAATTTGTGCTTAAACTTGTGAATAGATAGTTCTTATGTTTATAGATAACACATTTATTATGCAGAAGCGCTCATATCTGTGCATGAAGGGGATCCAATTTAAATTGTCCCGTTTTCATTGAGGAAAATTACAAACAGATCCTACTTATGTTGTCTCAGAGTGACAGGGTTCAGGTCTCTTATATAGGAGCTCTGTTAGTAATCACTTAGTATCCAGTACAACGATTCCTTGTATGTTTAATTCTTATATGTCAGTCTCTCATAGCCAGCTGCACTCACCACGGATTCTTTTCTGAAAACCGCTCTGATGCAAGTGCTTATTCGCTACGATCTCCGCGCTGCCTTCCACTGTCGGCGGTGTTCAGGCGGGGCTGCTCTGGTTGTCCACAGAGTCCCCTCGCTTTACTACTTTCGCCCAGCTGGTACCGGTGTGCGCTAGTTGGGTGACGTCACCACTGCAGGGTATTGGATCTTTGTTATTCAGAACGGCTGCTGCGCGCTGTAGGTCAGCCAGATCCTTGCCCTTAACTGATCGTAATAGTAAATCAAATTAACCTTAACGCGTTTCGACCGATTAACGTCGGTCCTCTTCAGAAGGATTTTCAAGAAATTAACCCTGACTGTTCATTGGAAGGCGCAATGCTGAAGATGAAGCTGAAATACGTTGGACACAATGAGAAGGCAGGACTGATTGGAGATGCTGGGAAAAATCAAGGGCAATAGGAGGAGGGGACAGCAGATAATGAGATGGCTATATGGTATCATGGAAGACAACAAACATGAACTTGGAAAAGCTTTGAAGGGCAGTAAAGGATAGAGCGACCTGGCCTGTTGTGGTCTATGGGGTCGGAAAAAGACGAACGCAACTGAATAGCAACTAAGAAACTTGAACAAGTCCTTAGTCATCATAGCTATTAAGGACTTGTGTAATCTAAAACAAGCCAACTGTATGATAATTTGGTGTTGTAATTGCATATGTCCTTCAATAAACCAGTTGTGATGATCTCTCCTGTAGCATGTCCTGCTGGTTGCAGCTGAACTGCAACCAGGCAGTTATGATTTGTCTGCATGCATTTGGTTACATAGTTTTGCTAGCATTCGCAATAAGTGTCATTGCCATCTGCAATCACTCTGCAGTTCAGAGCAGCTCATGATGCTGTCATAAATCCACCTAGGGCTTATTGCAGCTGGAATGCAGCAAAACAGTACTGAATTTCCTGCATGCAAGTTGCTGCAAAATGTTGCATGCATTTGTAATGAGAGTCCTATCCATCTGCAATCAGCCTGCAGTCTCCAATCAGAGCAAAACAGGATTGAGTGATTACCATTCAGTTGTGTTGGAATTTGCATGCCTGCTCTCATTGGGTGATGTCCATATAAAAGCCTTTCCTCCCTTGACACTTGGCCTGTCATAGCTTTCAGCTTCTTTGCCATTGCTGTTGGCTTGGTTCCGTGTCTCTATGGTATTTACCTAGTATTGCTTCCTAGTGGACGGTTGCTGTTCCTGCGTGGGCAAACAGCAAAATCCTTCCAGTCCTGCTAGCCTGGACACAGCCATTACTGCGGTAGTGATTGACTAGCGCTCCTGCTAGTTCTGATCCTTTGGAAGTGCTATTAGTAATGCTCCTTGTTCTGTCTTGTTCGTGCCTGTGTGGATGTTTGCCATCGCTGCGGTAGTGATTAGATTGGCAAACATTCCTTTCTGTCTGTATTTTCTGTCCTTGTCTTATTCAGTGTAGAGGACAACAGAAGCTCAGAGCTCTGAGCAACCATTGTGGTCTTGTGTATTGTGGTGGTTATCGGAAGCTCAGAACTGTGGTCACTCTGGGCAACCTTCCTCCCTGTCTCTAGTCTATTACTCCTGTTGTGATCTGTGTTGTCTCCTCCACAAGTATGTCCTGCAGTATTTCCTGATATCATCCTGTAACGTTATCTTGGTGGTACTCTTGTTTTCCTGCCCTCAGTCTCTATACCTTGCATGCTGAAGTCCTGTGGGGTTCAAGTGGGGGCTTGGCATACAGGTGAAGAGTGTGGTATTAGATTGGGGTATAGAGGCTGAAGAAAGGTGAGAGTTCTGCCAGGCCTTACAACAGTTCTTTCATTCGTTCAGGCTTTGTTTGAATCCTTCTATTCTTGTTGGTATTTTGGTTTGGGTTTCCTTGATCAAGCACTGCCGAAAGACATGTTGTAGCGGTATGCCCATTTATCCCCCCTTGCCCCAGGCAGTAACCTCCTCACCTGACACTTAAAATGACTCTTCATCCAGCAAATGTGTATGCCTGGGAACAGTTTTGTACTACAGAACTAATATTTTGAGTCTAAAGAGCACTATTTTTTTGCAAAATGTTTGACAAAAACAGCTACAACTAAACAGAAATATAGTGTGGCAAATATCAAACTTTTGATGTATAGTGGAATAGAAAGGAATCATCCTTTTGCTTGAAAACATAATTTAATTCTAACTATGAGACATTAGTATCACTGTGGCATAAGGGTGCATACAGAAATCCATGATTGGGCAATTTTATCACTTCCATATAGTAAGAAGAACTCTTATAACGCAGCTTACCGCACTGCAGTGCAGTCCCGTTCACAGTGCGACGTTAGCGTCGCATTGTAAAGTGTAGCGTTATGGTGACTCACTGCTTGCAGTGTGTTACCTCCAAACTCACATGTTACCAGGTACAGGAAACCATACTTTTCATTGTTTGTATACAGGTAGTCCCCGGTAGGGACTGTAGGCTCGTTCTTAACTTGAATCCATCTTTAAGTCGGGACGCTGTGCTATCTCTGTCCCCTGTGCTTCCAGTGTCCCCCTCTGTGTCTCTCATGCCCCCCCTGTGTCTCTCGTGCCCCCTCTGTGTCTCTGTGCCCCCTAATGCAGAGTATGCACAGCGGAAGGCGCAAAAAGTCTCACCTGCTTCCAGGGCGGCTCCGGGCCAATCAGCGGCGTCCTCTCACCCCTCAATGTTCCTCCCGGCGGCTTCACTAGTGTCGCGTAATGACGCAATCAGAAGACCCCGCAGCTCCCTCTGATTGCGTCATAATGCGACGCTAGTGAAGCCGCCGGGAGGAACATTGAGGGGTGAGAGGACGCCACTGATTGGCCCGGAGCCGCCCTGGAAGCAGGTGAGACTTCCGCTGCGCATACTCTGCATTAGGAAAGTTGGTACAACAGGTAGTCCCCGGGCTGTGTAACATCATTTAGGCGGGTGTTCGTATCGGCGGGCCGTTCGTAAGTCAGGCATTCGTGACCCAGGGACTACCTGTACTTTACTGTACCTTCTGTATGCAACGGTAATGCAGCAATAATGTGCTTGATCACCTTTTTTTTTTTGTGTTGCGTTCTTATGCTGCGTTGTGACTTTAAAGTTGCATTACAATGCAACATCCCACTGTGAATGAGGCCTCAATATCATGAACAGATTGTGGAGGTAAGCTCTCAAACTAAAGTATAAGAGCAAGATTGCAGAGCTAAGTAAGACCAGGGTAATAGAAATAGACCAGTTCTAGGGCCTCATCCAGCATTCATTGTGTAACTTGTAACTCACATTTCTGTATCTGTGGCTCTCCATGTGCACACTTGCATATGCACAGAATGACATGCTTGACAGTTATGCTATATGCTATGAATTTTTTTATAATACTTGTTGGTAAGTTACTCACATCACACTGCCCAACAGTTCTAATTATAGTGACTAATGATGAGCATCCTTAATTTACAACAATCCAATCTATTTGGCATAACAAATCTAGCCATGTTGTCAAAGTCCTGTGTGCTCCAGCACCCTGGTCAGTTCCTACACTACTCTGTACAGACAACATTGTTTCAGGGCAGTAATAAATCATGAATTTCGCATGATGACCTAGTGCCAATGGGAATCACAAAAGATTGCTGCTATAGTTTGCATATAGTGTCTAATGCTGGGAATACACGGCTCGATTTTAGCCATTAAGATTGCTCTATAGATAATTTCCGACATGTCCGATCTCCCGCCCGATCGTTTCGCCGCTCAATTCATCATTGAAGTGGATTGAAAAAAGATAAGAAAAATGAATGGAAGATAAGACAATCCAGGCAAAACGATCGGGGCGCCGATCGAGGCCAGAATTGACCAGTGTATTCAAAGCATAACAGTACACACACAGAAGAAAGGATCTTCTCATGGGTTTTCCTGTAGTTTGTATGTGTGGGTAGATATGCAGCAGGTTAAGAGACCTTTGTAACACCTCTTGTGCAGTGCAATTCAAAACAGCCGTCAGCCACCCTCCTGAAAGGTTACAGCACATTTCAGCGGTAAAATGTAATGCGCTACTAGTGATGTGCCTGTCACATCTTTATAAATAGGAAGCCTGTTATTTTTGCATTAAGAATGAATTCAGTCTTATCACTGTTTTCTGTATTTTTGCATTCCTTTAGTAATATGTAAAGTAATGTACAACTGTCATAGCCCTATTGTCAGGAACGCATTGTTAGCCACCAGACACGGGCATTGGTACAGACAGGTGTCGGCACAAATGAGTACACGTTCACCTGGTTGTGGTCCCTCAGCTGGGATTGTAGTGAAGTGAGAGCGTGGCCATGTTCAGGTGGGTGCTAGAAGGACCATATAAGTCATATGTGATATTTCAGTTGGTGCTCTGTGATTATATCATGCAACTTGGTGGCAGACACACTACAGTCCCAAAACCCCGTAGGGAACAGCACTGATGGACATAGAGTAGCAAAAGTGCCAACAGCTGCAAAGTCTAGATACCACCAGCAAAGAAGTGTAACAGGACTAGTCTCTGTAATAACTCCATAATACACTCGTTATGAGAATTTCCTTTATAGCGCTCTTTGGTGACATGTACCTCTCAGCGCTCTGTTTATGTAGTCTTACAGCTTTGTCATACTCATCCCTGCTCCTTTGTGGTTCTACAGCAGGCACATGGTCCTCTGCACATGTGTAACACCATCCAAGTCTTTGTGGTTGTTGTTATCTTGTGGATGTTGCATAAGTGTTAATGCGCTTGTGCACAAAAAGTTTACTTGCACATGCAGAAGTGTACTCACACACCCGCAAAAGGATTATATGCCAAAACACAAATGCCTGAACATGCACTCAGTGCTATTGGTTTTCTTCAGCTCCATTACTGTTTTAGTTGTTTCTGCCTCCTAAATTGATAATAAAATAGATGCTACCTTTGTTCGATGACCTCCAATCTGGATTCCTCCCCAGCCACTAAATCAAAACTGCCCTACTCAAATCAACCACTAACCTAGCAACAGCTAAATCTAATGGCCTCTACTCTATTCTCATCTTCCTTGATCTCTCCTCAGATTTCGATACACAGAGGACAATCCTCACCTCCAAATCCTCTCATCCTTGGGCATTCAGGGTCTGGCCCCCTCCTGGCTTGCCTCTTATCTCGCAGATAGGACCTTCAGAGTTTACTCACTCTGGCCTCACCTTCTCCCCACATCCCCTCGCTGTTGGAGTTCCCCAAGGCTCAGTTCCTTATCAGCTTATCAGTTCCATTGGCTTCCAGTACAACCTATATGCTGTCGACACCCAAAACTACCTTTTATCTCCTGACTTGGATACTCTTAACAGCTTGTGTTCCTGACAATGCTATCTTCTTCATGTCTCCTGTTTCTAAAACTCAACATGGACAAGACTGGAATAGTAATCTTTCCACCCCAGAATTCAACGGCCCTGCCTGACATCACACTGTTAATGGCACTTTAATAAGGCCCGTCCTCCAGACTTGCTGCCAATATGTAATTCTGGACTAGAGTCTCTCATTCAAACTACATATTGGCAAACTTGCTCTTGTCGTCTCCCCCTAAAAAAAAATATCTCCCGCATCCACCCTTTTCTCTCACAGGACTCTACCAAACTTCTTGTGCATGCAATGATTATTTCACATCCAATTTTTTTTTAAAAAAACCTTGTAGTTTTGGGGAAAATTCAAAGGAAAAAAATGGGTTTTAAACCAGTAACATGAAATTTTACTGTGGTACTATATAGTGCTTTCAGTTCTAGAGTTCTAGATTTCCAGAGTTGGCAAAGAGGGGGACACTGAAGACATGGGAGAACATAAGTGGCACAGAGGGGGACACTGGAGGCACAGGGGGACATAGAGAAGGTACAGAGGACAAAGATGGCACAATCTTTTGACTTATGGACAGATCCAGATTAAGAATGAACCTACAGTCCCGATCTCGTTCATTAATTGAGGACTACCTGTACTTAACTTAAGCATCTGTGACATAACACTGGCGGTAGGAGGGCAGTTTAGGAACAACTACTCTTGTCAACTGAGATAGCTAAAGAACAGTAAATCACATAAACAAAATAAACCAGTGCATAAATCTTAGAAAATATATTTAAAAAAAAAATGTATTTAAAAACACATCCAACGTTCATGTACATTTAACATGATATCCCATCTGATTAAGTTTACATGATTCCTTTGTGAAGAAAGTTAAGTGTCTGCTGCTTCATCTCCACTGACCAGCTACCCAGCAACGGTGTACACTAGAGACCTGGGTACAGGTTGTGTGACCCATACCTTGGGTTTGCAGACCTCCTTGGGCTAAATTAATTTGGACAGATATGCACTATAATAAATAATAAAGTGGGCGGAGGGGGAGTAGATATCTGGAAACTAACTACACAATTTAGAATACGAAGCGGTAGTAGGCACAACACCTGTGTTTTTACCTTTTCACCTCTGTTTTGTCCTATTATAATTATGTTCACTAAATGAATATTGCATGTGCCCTATTGATTATGTAAGTTCATTCACAGTAAATGTGATTGGGCATGAATTATTTATCTGAAGAGTAAAGCTTATGTCAGTAAGGAGGAGTGTTTATCGGATAACCTGTAGCTGCTGTGGAACCACAACTGTCAGCATGCTCAGCAGGGCTCTGCCAGTAAGATGAGATCTAAGATATTCAGTTATAAAGCATGGAAAGAGAAATGACTTCATACAGCACACTGAACTGTTGCTAGTAGCATAGGAAACAATCATTGGGATGAATTATGTAAATGGCTGGCTGGCATGCCAGTCCAATATAAATAATATATGAAGAAAAGAATTGTACATTGTTTTGCAGAAGAAAAATACAAAATGTGCTGTACAATTCCTTAGCTAGAACTTTTCCATCAGTAGGAGTATAAGTGGGGCTTGCATCAAGTTCAATATTGCAAATGTATGGTATATGATATGTAATTACTGGTGTGATATGATATATAATTACTGTGTTTCTGCAGTAAATGAATGACAAATATGAGTGTTTACAGGGGATAAATACAGGCTAGAAACAGCAGGAAAGCATTTCTTTAAAGTGAACCACAAACTTTCGCAACATATATTCACCTAGCAAAAGAATCACAGCAGGGTGAGACCTTTCTTACAAATGTCAAGCTTGGCCACACCCCCTCCGCTTTCCAACCCTCCCTGCTGGGCGTTGAATGAGAGGAGCGACATCAGTGACCAGGTGGTCACATGACTTTTTTTTCCTTTTTGTAACTTCAGTGCTCTAAATCTGTGGAGCCACTGATTATCTGGACAGGCAATTTTCTGCTGCAATTTTTGCAATTGAACCATGGATTATATATAATTTTTTATCCTATGTTCAGTTTCTATTACCAAGATTACTGGTAAGCTTGTAGAGCAGGGGTAGGGAACCTATGGCTCGGGAGGCTACATCTGGCTCACATAGAAATCGGTAGAGGTTGATTCACTAAGCTACACTGCTTAGTGTGACAGCACAAATAAAATGTTCAAAGTAGGCACACTACTGCTGTAGCATGCACTACTAACTTACTCACGCTCCCCCAAAACAAACAGCTGTTCCAATTGTCTCACCCTGGACCTTATCAGGTCCAGTGACTTTGTAGGACAAGATCCCTGTACTTTGATTGGCCCAATAGGCTGCCTGTCAAGTGACAGGCAGCCTGTTGGGCCAATCAATGTGAGAGTATCTCGTCCTACAAAGTGAATCAACCCCCCAAGTCAGCTAGCTAATTGTACAAGAAGCTGTTAGTCAGTATTTCTCCTGTCTGGCTCTCGGGGAAATTGCTGATGTTACAGAAACCCAAGAGAAGCTGAAGACATGTCTGACACTTCCGCTGCCCTGCGGATCAACTGTATACACATCACCATGGCAACAGGGACACAGTTCCAGTTTGAAACATATTGTATGGCTCTCACGGAATTACATTTTAAAATATGTGGCGTTTATGGCTCTCTCAGCCAAAAAGGTTCCTGACCCCTGTTGTAGAGTGTAAATTCCTTTATAATTAACCTAATCAAGGTAATGCCAAAAATGTGTCTTTATTGCAAGTAAATGTGAACTCTTAATTGTGAGAGACATTCTTAATTGGAAGCCCAGAACTCCTTGGTTTTAAGGGGAGGGGTGTATGTGAATTTGTATTGTAACAGCTCAGCAGTATTAGTTTCAGCATTGGCAAATTCATTGTACTGCAGATCAACTTATTGCTGGCGTATGTGTATGTAAATAAATATTCCCTATTCATGACCTAGTAATTCATGCAGCTGCCCTCACGCACCCCCTTAGCTACTAACCCTAACCTTCCCAACCCTAATATAACAAAATCTCACCGCAGTTCCATCAACATTCATCCTCCTATAACAACAGAAAGCATCGCTAGCCTGTAAGTTAGCAACACATCTGTTTATCACTCAGCCCCAAATTTTAACCTTTGTCAAATGCTCTAAGTTCAATAGATCTAAGCACTGAGGAGGTCTTTTACATTTCAAAGGAGATACAATTGTGTGATTTAAAGACATTGGCTCATATGCAATTAACTTTTTTTTCCTGAGTTTTCTCCTTGGCTGTCATTTTTGTACTTCTTTTTAAAAAAACTTCTTACCCCTTTCAAAATGAAAACGTACCAAAAAGTATTTGAAAAAGTACAGGTAGTTCCCAGTTAACGAACGAGATAGGGACTCTACGTTTGTTCTTAACCTGAATCTGTTCTTAAGTCGGAACACTGTGCCATCTCTGTTCCCTGTACCTCCTCTGTTACCTCTTCCCTCTGTACCTGCTTATACAAATTTAAAGCCATTTTTTCTTTGATTTTTTTTAAATCGATTTTCTCAAAAACTACAAGTCCAATTTGAAAAAAAAAAACATTTTTGACTTGTTCCCATGGAAACACAAAATCCATGCCGTTCGTATCGGTGGGTCGTTCGTAAGTCGGGCATTCGTAAGTCAGGGACTTCCTGTACTGTCAAATTATTTCGAGTATTTTCTTGCCTGTTGATGTTTTAAAAGGAATTTTATTGACAATGTTGGAAAATATCACCTAATAGAAAACAAAGGAGAAAAAGTGAATTGCATATGGACCAGGGTGTCAGATTGCTGCATAAGCTTACAAAATCATATATAAGTCTCTGTATGTTACATTAGGAGGGTGACAGTGGGTGGAAGGAGGATGACACTGGGTGGGAATGGTGACAATGGGTGGGAGGTGGGTGACACTGTGGAAAGTGACACTGGGTGGGGAGGGTCACATTAGGTAGGAGGTGGGTGACACTGGGAGAGAGGAGGGCAACACTGGGTGGGAGGAGGGTGACACAGAGGGGGAGGAGAGTGACACAGAGTGTGGAAAGTGACACTGGGTGGGGAGGGCTACACTAGGTTGGAGGTGTGTGACACTGGGTGGGAGGTAGGTGAAACTGGGTGGGAGGTCGGTGATACTGGGTGGGAGGTGTTTGAAACTGGATGTAGAGGGTAACACTGGGTGGGCAGGGTGGATTTAGGGCAAGGCCACCTAGGCCATGGCCTAGGGCACCACAGGAGCAAGGGCACCAAAGCAGCAGGCTAAACTGGTGCAAGCTTGCAAATGCTGCAGTGCAGGGAGATTAGGTGAGCGCCTGACTGTGGTACTCTGCTGCCAGTGGCCTGTGCAGCGCCACCTTGCTCTCTGTGAACATTTGCGTTGTGGCCGGCGGCTATGGACTTGGGCAGCTTTGGAGTTGAAGGGGAAGAGGAAGCTTCTGCACTGGAGACTATCAAAAACCTGAGTGGTTCTTGCCTTTTTCATGATTGCTAACTCAGCAAAGGACCAGCCCTTAAAGCGTTGCTATCATATAAATCCGGCATAGCGGGGTCTGAACCCTCTATAACAGTAATTATAGATTGATGGTGTACCTTGAAATGGATCAGAGCACTCAGTATATGATTTTATATAAAAAATTGTATTTGCTTATCATACAGCATATATACAAAATATGAACAGTTCCAAGTAGTGTTTCCTTCTAACAGTATTCCATCTTATCAAGGCCTTTATAGCCAAGCGATCATCAATCTTCCAAGTACATTCAAAAAAGAATATAACAATAGGCTGATGCCTATGACAGCCGATCGCTGTCATTTGCTGGCGGGGGGAGGGAGGGAAAAAATAATTTAAAAAATAGGCAAATTTATTTAAAAAAAACCCAAATAAATACACAAATAAATATGCATTGGGGGAGTGATCAGAGCCCACCAACAGAAAGCTCTGGTGGTGGGCAGAAAAGGGGGGGGGGATTCATATGTGTGCTGTGTTGTATGGCTCTGCAGCGAGCTCTTAAAGGGACTCCAAGCAGTGACTAAAAACAAAATCTGAACTTACCTGGGGCTTTCTCCAGCCCACCGTAAGTTGGGAGGTCCCTCAGCGTCCTTCTGACTCCTCTCCCGGTCCCTCCGCAGAAATGACACCCGGCGACACCAGGACCGAGTGTCGGGCTCCCTCTTCCTCAAAGATGACGTTAGTCGTTATCATGCTGGGCACCTCGCGTCATCACGGCGCATGCGCAGTACTGTCACGCCGGGCACCGTGATGACGACTAACGTCATCTTTCAGGAAGAGGGAGTCCGACACTCGGTCCCGGTGTCGCCGGGTGTCATTTCTGCGGAGGAACCGGGAGAGGAGCCAGAAGGACTCTGAGGGACCTCCCAACCTACAGTGGGCTGGAGAAAGCCCCAGGTACATTCAGATTTTGTTTTTAATCATTGCTCGGAGTCCCTTTAAAGCTGCAGAGGCCTAAATTGTAAAAAAATAGCCTGGTCACTAGGGGGTTGTAAGCCTACGGTCTTCAAGCAGTTAAAGGTATAACCTAAACAATTTTTGTTGGTATGTCTTTGGATTCTCTCCATACAACAGTGTCCTAAGAAACCTCTGGCCAAAATTAGGCAGGAAAATGTGTGAAATAAACACTGAACCTATAAACTAGTAACATACTGTACATTTACAGATCCATGCAAATATTGAAAATCACCTTATTTCAAATGAGCCACCCAAATCATCCAGATGCCATTACTTCAACCATGCCATCACTTCAAAAGTTGAACTACTGGTTGTGGAGCCAATTATTGTGATTCACTCCCCAGGATGTCATGGTGCCTGTAATCATTGTGATTGCTGGTGTGTGATCAGTATGTTTTCCTAAATTGCCCTAAACGGAGATGGAGGCTAAAGACAGCCATGCAGAAGAAATGTTAGAAAGACAGATGCAAAGGCATCCGACACTGTGACTGCATCATGACTGAAACTAAGTTACTCATTTTACTGTCATTATTTTTCAGCAACAAATAACAGTGTAAAAACATCAGTATACTTTCAATTAATTAAGATGCGCAGGTGAAGTATATTAAATGCATTAAACACTAAAAGCGCACATGTGGGTAAAAAACACCCAGCAAAATGCCTTTGTTCTACTTATATTACAGCTGAAAGGAACTCAACAAATTAAAAAATATTTATGTAGTTACATAAGAACAAAGGTAATGGAATATAATTTTATCTTTTATTTTCGTAGAAAATTTACTCGTAGAAAATCAAAATGACTTAAAGTAACCTGAGGTGAAATAAAAGCATTATGAAATACTTACCTCAATGTTTACATGCTCTTCAGACACCTCCGATCTACTTCTTTATCCCACCATCCCTCCGTCTTGCCGCTGTATGCCCTGTTTGAAACTCCGGTCAGATCTTTAGGGCAAATTTGTGGTCCAAGTTCACCACGTATCCGTCTTTTAAATGTTTTTTACCTTTTTATTACACTTCAGGCGCCTCATCTCATTTATCTTAATTCAACACTGTCAGTGGGATCTTAGCATTTAAAAGTCGCTATCGGGTATTATGGGAAATTTAGTCCTGTTTCCTGTTTCACCTTGTAAATAAAATGTCTTTCAAGCCACCAGCAAACAACATAATACTAGGAGTAATTTTGGCAGTACTTTATCAGCTACTTTTTGGTGCTTTTACAAGTGTATATTGCTGAAAAAGTTATTTTACAGAGAAGAAGAAAAATAATCTCGTAGGAAAAAACTCAAGAGGAAAAAGTTGTCTGAATAACGGCCAAAAGGGGCCAAACTGTGAGAAAATGCGGAAAAGCCGCCGCAAGTACTCAAAGTAGGGCGGCTGATTCCGCGTTCAACATGGCAGCTTGCGCGCATGGGCCTGTATCCACTAGCCTGACGGAGCGCGGAGAAGCCGCCGGATACCCAGTGGACAAGGCGGCGGATTCCGCGTCCGACGCGGCGGTTTGCACGCATGAGCTTACCACTAGCAGTGTGGATGAACGCGGGGAAGCCGCCGCATGCTCTGACAGCGGTGCGGCTGGCTCCGCGTTCAAACCAACGGATGCATTACAACACGTCTGGTGTGGCTGGGACTGATAGTCCACACAGGTTCAGAAGGACGCGCGCGCGCACTGAGAGGCGGAGCCTTTATGGCAGTCAGAAGGGTGTCAGCTGATCCAGCCGATCAGCTGACAATTCTATCAGGCTTCATTGGTCCAGCACTTAGGGGAGGCGCTGGAGAGCGCTTGTGTATATATACTGGGTGCTGGTCATTTCTCTGGTGTCTGGTGTTGCGATCACTACGTGGTAGCACTCAGACCTTGTCAGTATCTGTGATATTATCTGTGTTATTATCTAGACCAGTTCCTAGGTGTTGATGATCAAGGACCTCACACCTCAGTCTAGGGAAAACTATATGTGCTAGCTCTAAGACCTTAGCTAGATCCGACAGTGTGCCTGAACCGGCTGGAGCTGGGAATCCACACTGAGTCAGATTCTTGATAGCTTAAAGTACTAATTGCATTGTTTATCTGTTATGACCTTCTGCTTTCCTGACTACTCCTCTGATCTCTGATTAGGTACTTCGCTATATCTGATACTCTGTTGCCGTACTCTGCTTGTCTTAGGATTCCGCATCTGTCTCCTGTCTTTGGCCCTGATCTATCTGTCTGTTGCCGACCTGGCTTGTCCGACCTCGAGAGCTATCTCTTCAGCCAAGAGATAGCTCACAGACCTGTGGGTGACACTTCTCCTGGTGTCACTCACACTTGTCCTTCCTACTCCTAGCCTGACCCCTCCCTCGGGAGAGTCTCAGGCTTACGGAAGGAACGTGTTTCTGTGCAGTACTCCTTACTGCTGTGCGCCTGCTCCACAGGTGCAGGCCTCAAAGTATTTCTGTTGCACTATACACTCTTTTACCCAGGTGTCCAGAAGTTAGAGATAAATCTGATTATCGGTGATACTGCAGATCATCAATAATCGGGTATATATCTGTATTCTTGGTGATACTGCAGATCACCGGTAATCAGACCCTCTCTGTGTTACACCGATCGTTACACAAACGCAATTAACTTTTCCTCCTAAGTTTTCTTCTAGGTGATATTTTCACTTAATAAAATGCCTTTTTTAAACACCAGTAAGCTAGAAAATACGCAAAATATTTTTGCTAATACCTTTACACCTACTTTCTGGTACTTTTTCAATTGCAAAGTGCTGAAAATTTGTTTTAAATAGAAGATGAAAAATTATCTCCTAGGTCTAGGAGAAAACTCTGGAGAAAAAGTTAATTGTATTTGGTCCAATGGTTCATATGCAATTACACGATTTTCCTGACTTTTCTCCTAGGTGATATTTTCAAATTTGCCAATAAAATGCTTAAAATGCTTTAAACCACCAGCAAGCAAGACAAAATATACGCAAAATAATTTTGATAGTACTGTTCACCTACTTTTTGGAACATTTTCCATTGTAAAGTGCTGAATAGTTATTCTAAATCAAAGATGAAAAAATGATCTCCTAGGAGAAAACTCAAGAGAACAGTTAATTGCATATGGCCCAATGTCTTTTCAGCCACCAGAAAGCAAGAAAATACTCAGATGCTGAAAAGTTATTTTAAACATTAGATGAACAAAACTTATCTCCTATAAGAAAACTCAGGAGAAAAGTGAATTGCATATAGGCCAGGAGAGAATTTACAATGAAAGTGTATGTGCACACAGAAGAGCCTTTCCAGGAATGTTTTCAAGAATGCAGCACGGTGGCACAGTGAATAGCATCCCATCCAGGGCACTATCTGCATGGAGTTTTTATGTTCTACCAATGTCTGTGGGTTTTCTCTAGGCACTCTGGTTTCTTCTCACATCCCAAAAACATATGGATAAATTAAAGTGAACCTTAACTGAGAGGGATATGGATGTTTTCTTTTAAACAATACCAGTTGCTTGTCAGTCCTGCTGATCTCTTTGGCTGTAGTAGTGGCTGAATCACACCTGAAACATGTTGAGTCAGAGCACCTGATCTGCATGCTTGTTCAGGGGCTGTGGCTGAAAGTATTAGAGACACAGGATCAGCAGGAGAGTCAGGCAACTGGTATTTTAAAAGGAAAAATCCATATCCTTCTCAGTTTAGGTTCCCTTTAATTGACTTACCCCCTCAATTGGCCCTATGATAGGGAATGGATTGTGAGCCCTCTAAGGGGACCGTGAGTAGCAAAACAATATACTCTGTAAAGTATTGCAGAAGATGTCAGTGCTATATACTGTACATACTAAATAATAATTAACAAAATAATAAGAAGTGTGCATCCTTGATTCATGGATGACCTGTCTCTGCCCAAGGAGGTAGGCTGAGACACACAGCATCTGAGTGCTTCAGCCCCTACATTGTTCATCACATCTTACTCATCCTGCTATCAAAGCATATAGTTATCTAAATCAGCATTATACTAAATGATACCTGATTACTGTGACTATAGAAATAAGCTACATTGCTTCACAGTTTATGCTATGCTACTGCATATACCAATGAGGGATCATATGATGGATATGAAACATTCTTGACCATCTAGTTTAAACCGGAAAAGCTTATGGTTTTATTTATTTAAATTTTTCATTTATGTAACACTGACAAATTCTGCAGTGCTTCACAAAGTACATCATTTGCATAATTTCCAGCCCCGGAATGAGTTTATAATCTAAGCTCCCTTCCACAGTCACGCAGCTACATAGACACAATAGCCCAATTTGGAAGGAAGCCAATTAATCATTCGGTATATTTTTGTATTGTGGAAAGTTTCCAAACTACGCAAAAGAAATAGAAGAGTCTACAAACTCCATGCAAACCATGCTGAAAGCAGCCAAGGACCTAGTTACTCAAGAAAACGACGACGCCCCCAAACATAGTAATTTTCTGCTTTCATCTATTTCATCTATTTTTTTTTTTTTTAATTAAATTGTTTTATGTTGCATTAACCCCATCACTGGAAGCAATGGCGAATAAATGGCTTAACACCACCTCTGGTGCAGTTCAGACACTACTACAACCAAAAAGATCAGCAGGGCTGCCAGGCAACTGGTATTGTTTAGAACAAAATAAATATGGCAGCCACCATATTCTTTTCACTTCAGTTGTCCTTTAAGTAAATATAATTATTTTGCTCATTATATGTGTGAAAACCCTAACTGGAGACATACAAAATGTTTTGTTTTTTTCTAAAAGGTGTCCCTCTGCCTCATCTCAAAAGTTGGGAGATACACAAGTAGTATGACACTGAAAACGCTGAAAATACTGAGTTATTCCAGATCACTGTCGATTTCTCATATGCCAAGTAAAGCAGAGGTATAGGGAGTGCCATACCATAACCATGTGATCAGTGGCAGTGCTACACCTGGGGCCTACCCAGGCTTAAGCCCCAGCTGACAAGCTTTCCGCCCCCCCCCTCAGGGTTGCCAAGCGAGCGCTCAAGCAGGTGGGGTCGCAGCGGAGAGAGAAGAGGGAGCGATGGGCACAGCGGCGGGGAAGGAGGAATGTCTCCCCCCTTCCCTCACCTTGGGGCTCCCCCTCCCTCGCTTCCCCCTCCAGATATGAGCGGTGGGCCGGCGGCAGAAGACTTACTCTATTCCCGGCGAAGGAGATCTGTGCTCCGCTACTCTGGTCTAGTCTCAAGGTGAGGGAAGGGGGCGAGACGTCCCTCCTTCCCCGCCGTTGTGCCCATCGCTCCCTCTTCTCTCTACGCTGCCACCCCACCTGGGGACATCTGTACATCTGGCTATACTGGGGAGTCGGGACACGGTAAGTTCTGGCTACCTATACTGGTGACAACTATACAACTGACTACATGTACTGGGAACAGCTATATGCCTGACTACATATACTGAGGACAGCTATACGCCTGGCTACCTATACTGGGAACAACTATACACCTGGCTACATATACTGGGGACAACTATACACCTCACTACATGTACTGGGGACAGCTATACGCCTGACTACATATACTGGGGACAGCTATATGCCTGGCTACATATACTGGGGACACCTATACACCTGACTACATATAATGAGGACACATATAGACCTGGCTACATATACTGGAGACAACTATACACCTGGCTACATATACTAGGGACAACTATACACCTGACTACATATACTGGGAACAGCTATACGCCTGGCTACCTATACTAGGAACAACTATACACCTGGCTACATATACTGGGGACACCTATACACCTGACTACATATACTGGGGACAGCTATACACCTGACTACATATACTGAGGACACCTATAGACCTGGCTACATATACTGGAGACAGCTATACACCTGACAACATATACTGAGGACACCTATACACCTGACTAGATATACTGAGGACACCTATACACCTGACTAGATATACTGAGGACACTTATAGACCTGGCTACATATACTGTGGACACCTATACACCTGGCTACATACTGTATACACCTGATTACATATACTAAGCACACCTATAGACCTGGCTACATATACTGGGGACAACTATACACCTGGCTACATATACTGGGGACAGCTATACGCCTGGCTACATATACTGGGGAAAGCTATACGCCTGGCTACATATACTGGGGACACCTATACACCTGGCTACATATACTGGGGACAGCTATACGCCTGGCTACATATACAGGGGACAGCTATACACCTGGCTACCAATACTGGGGACACTGGCTGTCTTTCATTTTGTGCATTTACTAGTGAACGGCTGTCTCTCATTACGTGCATTTACTGGTGAAACGCTGTCTCTCATTACATGCATTAACTGGTGAAAGGCTGTCTGTCATTACGTGCATTTACTGGTGAAAAGCTGTCTTTTATGTGCATTTAGTGGTGAAACGCTGTCTCTCATTACCTGCATTTACTGGTGAAATGCTGTCTCTCATTAAGTGCATTTACTGGGGAAACACTGTCTGTCATTACGTGCATTTACTGGGGAAGCGCTGTCTTTCATTATGTGCATTAACTTCATATTTTTTAATGTAACTACATTAGCTGGTATAACTACATTTCAGTTAGCCCCACCCACATGACATCATGACCACGCCCATTTTTTGCCCCGCCGCAAATTTCCTTGTACATGATACCCCCTACTCATTTTTGGCTGCCCCCTCATATGTGCCCCCCCTGTTAGCCCCGCCTGCCTGCCATTGTGCCCCTTTTGAGCCCCCCAAAAAATCTGAAGCTGGAGCCGCCGCTCTCTATTGTTAGTTATAAAATACTTGGAAAAACTTAAAAGGTCAGGTTAGTCACATAGGCATACACAGAATGTCCAATTATTCATACATGTACTCTTAGGTTCTGCTACAGTCAATAGCAATTCTTTCAATTTAAAGTAGTGCTGATTAGCATAAAGAGTGGAGGCCTGAAAATGCATCATAAATGCACATAATTTAAAGTCTGCACAGAGTGTTGATACAATACCACCATATGGGGCAGAGTTTGGAATTTGAGACAAGGAGGCAGGACTTGTGAGATTGTGTAAACAATGCCTCATATTTTATAACACTGCAATCTTGAATTTAGTTGGGATTTTACCCAGTGACAGAGCATTGAGCAAGAGCTTATACATTGGTACTGATAGTGAATTTTAGGGGTGGGTGGCTTTTCCCTGGAAACTCCACCAGCAGCACAAAACATTTCCAGCACCAAGCTCAGGCTTGGTCTACACTATGCACAATGGTGTGTTTACAGTATATCATGTGCAGAGATGCTGTGTCCATCACATGTACATTGCCTTATTCACACTCCACCACACTGCTCTGGTCCGCCACACCTCAGATGTGCCACTGCTGCCGCTGGGGATAAGTGACATAATATGGATGGGAGCTCAGAAAAATGTATACTGGATTGAAACAGCGCAATAGGAATCCTCCCTGCCCAAGGAGGTTTTACATTAACCTACTGAGTAGTGGACTAACGAGAGTCTCCCTGAGGAGGAAGGATTCCCATTGGTCTGTTTCAATCCAATGGGGAACCCCAGTTATGCTTCTGCCAGGGTTTCCATTGGTATAGCAGTGCTTGTCTCTGGGAGAGGCAGCCGCGATAAAGCAAAAGGCAGAAGGTGACAGAAGAAGACATAGGAAGGCAAACGTTGAAGGCAACAAAAGAAGGGAGTAGGTGACAAAGGAAAGCAGAAGGTGACAGAAGAAGGTAAATGAACTAAAGAAAGGAATGAATAAATATGGCAAACAGCCTAGTGAGAACAGACAGCGGCCATACCCATAGGCTTTCATTGCTTCCATTGGCATTTGCAGCGTATACCATGTCCAGAAAAATTGTGCATGCTGTCAGCTTGTGTTCTGGTACTGCAGTAATCAGAGCATCAGACAGAAAGGACATGTTGACCCACGTCCATTGGTCTGTTCCGTGAATCATTTTCCGTTCTAGTATGAACCAGCCCTAACTTTTTCTACTGTTCAGAGGAGCACAGAAAGAGTTGTCAAATATTCTAGTGAAAATATGACAGTTTCAGTTTTTGTTCATATTGAATGTCAGAAAGTGAGAGGGAATGAAAGAAAAGATAGCAGCAAGATAGTTGGGGACTCAAGCTGTAGCTAGATGAAGACCAGGGTAAGATTTGGGTGTCATTAACGTATAGGTGATACTGGAAACCAAACAAGGTGATAATTCAACTGAGCCAGAAGTATTGATAGAGAAGAGAGGTGGTTCAATGCCCAAACCCTGGAGTACTCCAATAGAGATGCAGCATGGAGAAGAAGTGACACTGGAAAGTGCAACTTTGAAGGTCTGATCTGTGGATTAGGAGGAAACCCACAGAATAAGAGGAGAAGCAGAGGATGGTCCACCTGCCAATAGCAATATATCCCACTTGAATTAAGATGGGGGGGGGGGGGGGGGGTTACCAGCCTACACCCCTAGACTGCCAGCTATTTTTTTTAAAAAAGCTACAGGCCAGTTCCAGCTACATTTGTATTGTAATCTTACGTACACAATCTATCTCACACACACCAGAGCACACTGGTTCCTCAAAAATTCCTTAAAAGTGTATACACATAAAAAAGTAAAAAATAATAATAATAAAAAATATATACTGATAGAGGAGGAATGCAAAACTCTGATTTTCCTATGTATACAATCGCTATAATCATCTGTAAAAGAACTACCTACAATGAGCAGTAAAGTATACGCAGATTAGATAAATGACTATTACAAATCTTCCACAATGCTCATATGAGCCAATACAGTGGCAAAGTTCTCCAACTCCTCCCAACAACCGGATGGTTTTGTAAGATGTGGGAGGTGTCAAAACTGCAGGAGGACAAGGGGACATGCCAACGTTGTGACTGTAGAGGGGGAACGAGACAGTTATAAAATCAGAGACCTAATCACTTGTGGCACGAAAGGGGGTTATTTACTGCCTAATCTGTCCATGTGGGAAAAAAATACGTGTGCCGTACCAAGAGAACCCTGAGTAGTCGTATTGGGGAACATCTAAACGATATTAGCAAAGGATGGATAGAACACCCTCTGTCCAAACATTTAAACTCTTTCATAATTGTCGGGTCTGGGACATAGTGTATTATGGGATAGAGGTGGTACAGAGGGACAAGAGAGGAGGTAATTCTCTAGCTAAAATGTCTAGGAGAGAAAGCAAATGGATCTTTGATCTAGATACTCTAGCCCCAAAAGGTCTCAATGAGGTGTGGGGCGCCCCATCTATCCCTCTGGATATAAGAATATTGCTACTTCTTTGTAACCCAAACGTCGCACAAGTATCCATCAGCGACAAACAAACACAAGTGGAGCGCAAGGAAGTAGAGTGAATTGCCGGCTGAAGGGCACATGTGATGAAGTGACGCCGCGCTGATCCAACACCGAACCGGAAGTGAGTCATCTGACTACGTGTGGAGATGCCTGCCAGGGAACTACCAGAGGTGGCAACGCTAAAGTAGCGATTCGTAAATCCATAACGACCTGGCTACCACGACCACTTGGAGGGTGAGATATATTCTATGTTTATAGTACAGGCAGACAGCGGTCTGCTGCTTGCATGAACTACCGCGGAAATTTATGGATTGCCGGTTGTTGGGAGGAGTTGGAGAACTTTGCCACCGTATTGGCTCGTATGAGCATTGTGGAAGATTTGTAATAGTCATTTATCTAATCTGCATATACTTTACTGCTCATTGTAGGTAGTTCTTTTACAGAGGATTATAGCGATTGTATACATAGGAAAATCAGAGTTTTGCATTCCTCCTCTATCAGTATATATTTTTTATTATTATTTTTTACTTTTTTTTTATGTGTATACACTTTTAAGGATATTTTGAGGAACCAGTGTGCTCTGGTGTGTGTGAGATTGTGTATGTAAATTTGTGATGTGGATTAGAGAGTTTGGATGTGGATTAGTGAGTATTATCACTACTTGCTCTTTTTAATATACAATAGAAATAAAAAGATTTATCTGATTATATACCTAGCGCTCTTATTTAGTATCTATGTTTGATTTATCCCAAAGGGTGGGACACAGGGGACATCCCACCAATATAGGAAGCAGCAGGTGGAAGCAATATGTCTGTTTAAGTGGTAATTGAACCCCCAATTCTACTATTATTATTATTTTAATTGCACATATATTTATCTTTTATAAGAGTATATCCTTTTGGCAGCGCCCCTTGTTGTACATCTTATGTTTGTATTGTGTTTATTAAATGTCTTGCCCAAAAGTGCATGACCAAAGTGAGCGCTGCGGCCCGCCCCTCTCCGCTATGCGCCGTGGGTCACAGACGGCGTTCCCGTCTGATGCAATGTGCACATCCGGGTACTGCTAGGTGGAGCGCTTCTACGCTCCAGTGACACGCTGCGCACACGCCCGCCTCTGGCTTTGAACGGGCGTGCCCGGTGACGTGGTTGGTGGATGGCGTGGGTAGGAGGCGGACAGTGCAGCGCTTGAAAGACGCATGAATGGCGTCTATAAGCATTTCTCTGCTGCTGTCTAGCCTTTGAAAATGCCGCTGGGCACATCGTAGGAACTTCCATTGGACTACATCCATCCACTTACATGACAGTATCATTCAACAAGGACTGGTAACTATGTGACTTTCCATGGCTACTTATTACACCTTTGCTGCTTGGACCTGCTTTGCTTAAACTGCATGGACAGACCTTTATCTTGCATGGACCGGCCTTGTTTGGCTCTGCTTTGCTGCATCCACACTATCATTAACTGTTGCTTATTAACCATTGCCTTTTCCCTGCGATTGGGGGACTCACAGCTCCTACTGTTGTATTGAAGATCTGACCATCTATGTTTACTCTGTTTTCCATAAAGATGCTGTTGGCTACATATGGTTGCAACAAGGAACTCCATTTTCATCTGGGACATCCCAGTATGATATGATGAACTGTCACTGTGTCCATCCTGGCAAGTGCATGATTAGAGATCTTTGATTCATGTCCTACATGAGACCATCAGGTGCCACTTTATGATCATCACAGGTTTATCAGCCACATTCCTAATCTCCTGCAAGCATAATACTCCATGGACATCGCTTGGTTTTGCTGTTCAGCTATAGCATTGAACTGCCTTTAATCATCTGATGAGAGAAATTCTGGGGACTGCAGCCCCTTATAGTTTCAGTGGAAGTGTTTTGCCCAGTTTGGGGTAGTATTGGTATTTTAATAATCTCTGGGGGGGTTTGTTATTCATTACTTAGTCTGTATATGTTTTTATTAATATTTGTAATAAAGCTTATATATATTTTTTTTCATGCACCCAAGAGCCAATTCTCTCCTTTATTGCCTTTCTATTAATTTTTATTGGCATGGTGCATGAGAAATTTCTCATTCATTGATTTTTTGGCTAACTTTGTATGATCCTATTCATTAATTTGTTTACTTGCCCACTGATCCTCTATATTGAGTTATTTATCTAACAAAGTCAATGGAAGTAGAGAGCAGATGAATCTTCAGCACTCTTAGGATAACAGCAAGGGTCTGGACTTGACCATAATCAGCATATGATTGTAACAATTAAATCCCCTTTCGAAGCGTGCACAGGCTGATGATTGTAGACATATAGATGTAGAATGGAGAGATAGAGAGGAGCCAGCACTGCTAATGGGGTAATTTATTTCAGCAGATAAAAACAGTGACACTTACAATCAGCGTGGTCGGATGCAGAGCGGGAGGGTGGGCGCCAGGTCTATGTCCCCCTGCGGACGTCCGTTTCGCGCTACAAGCGCTTGTTCACCGCAATGGGGAAGAGTAATGGAGGCGGGCAGCGTCAGCGTGGGTTACATACCCACGTAGCGGCGGCACTTCCGCCTACGTCAGCTTGCCACACCTCTAGTTTCTATGGTGACCCAAGACGCCCACCTCTTCCGTATAGAGACAGAAGGCGTCTATGTATCTAAGCAATGGGGGACCAGCGCGGCGGCGTCATGCGCCGAACCAATCAGAATCCAGCTCAGGTGCAAAAATGTAAACAAAGCGCGGACGACTACACCCGCATTCGTAAATGAACGCCTACTGTATTAGAGGCAAGTTGAGCAAGGACAGTGACCGGGCGCACTAAGGCGCCACCGCGCCGGGACCCCATCCAGACACGTCGGCACAAAGAAACATAAAAACAAGTTGAGGCGAAGCCCAAGGAGGGAGAGGGAGGGGAGACAAAAGGACCAATAAAGGGCACAGGTATTCAAAAGGAAGATGGGATGTCCACAAGGGTGAGAGCAGAGTAGTAGCTGCATATGATGGAGACCCAGATACAGCCAGAGGCCCAAGAGGTCCCCAGAGGGAAGAAGGGAGGAAAAACGTGCACAAGGGAACACAGCTGCACATGCATGCGCAGGTAAAAAACTGCGCAGGCATGTGCAGCAGAAAAGAGAAGGTAGGCGAGCGACAGCAAAAGGGCCCAAAAAGCCAGGAACTCAAGAGTCCCAGAAGGTGCGAATATAGAGTCCCACATGTGTCCCAACCAAATCTCGAATATTCAGGGGCACATGTGGGAAAGTGATCAGAAGCAGAGGGACAACAATTTCTAGATCATCTTTCCAGAAAGCAAGCCAGTTCATTTTTATCATTGAACCCAAGGGGTCCTAGGGCGTTAGTTCGTATAATCCATCGGGCCTCATGTTGCAGTAAGGTGCGTTCCCTATCCCCCCCTCTAGTAGTGAAAGATATAGTTTCCAGAGCGAAGAACTTAAGACAGTTCGGATTCCTTTCGTGGCATTCAGCCATATGTTCTATCAATCTCGTGTGTTTATCTTTAGATTTCAGGGAGCGTAAATGTTCCTTTATCCTGGTCTGCAACTCTCGAGTAGTTTGGCCGATATAGAATCTCTTGCACGGGCACATTAGACAGTAGACTACGAATTTAGATCTACACGAGAGGACATCTTTGATCTTGACCGGTATGCCTCCAAGGGTTTGTGGTCCATGTTTAAGGATCTGATCACAGATACCACATGAGCCGCAACGATAATTGCCCGGCTGCTTAAGAGTATTCAGCCAATTAGTTGACTGCGAGCTTTTGTATTCGCTACTGGTCAGCATATCCCCTAATGTGGGGGCCCTTCTGAAGGTTACTAGGGGGGACATAGAGGTGACATCTGTGAGGAGGGGATCTCCCTGTAGAACGTGCCAGTTCTTTTGGATAATTCTCTTAATCGTGTTTGCCATTGGCGAGTACTCGAACGCGAACACCTGTTTAGTATTGGCTCCCGATTGGTTCTTCGGGGCCCCATGGTGGCGTCTTCTCTTGAGTAGTTCGCTCCTAGGTCTCTTAAGGGTTCTGTCCTTGGCCTCGTCTAATAGTACAGGGTCATAGCCCCTAAATTGCAGTCGTAATTTTAATTCATCTGCCTGTTCGAGGTATCTAGAATCTTCGCTGTTGTTTCTACGGAGCCGCAGAAATTGCCCATAGGGAATTGATTTTGTCACCCAAGGCGGGTGGAAACTTCCTCTATGTAAGATTGAATTCGTGGCCGTACTCTTTCTGTACCCTTTGGTCACTAGGTGGTCTTCATGGACCACAATCTCAAGATCCAGGAAGTTGATCTGACTGGCACTTAGTTCTGAAGTAAATTCCATATTAACCTGATTGCAATTCAGGTAGGCCATAAAGAAGGAGAATTCCTGTTCCGTGCCTGACCAGAACACCAGGACGTCATCCACATACCTCGACCACCTCCGCAAACATCCACGATACGGGTTGGTGCTGCCATGCACACAGATCTCCTCCCAGCGAGCCAGGAAGAGATTTGCATATGTGCAGGCCACCGCTGTTCCCATGGCAGTGCCCGATACCTGCTGGTACCACTGCCCCTTAAACAAAAAGGAGTTGTGGGTGAGCACGAATCGCAGACACTCGCAGATGTAATCGCAGTGATCATCCGTCCGCGTGCCGCGTTTGAGGTATGATTCGACAGCCGCAATACCGTCTTCATGCGGTATCCGGCTGTACAGGCTGACCACGTCAATAGTGGCCAGCCTATCTCCCGCACACCAACGGACGTCTTCGACGCCGTCCAACACGTCGATTGTGTCGGCAAGGTGCGATGGCACCAAGGCCAGCAGCGGTCTGAGGAGGTGGTCGAGGTACTTTGACAGTCTCTCGGTTATCGATCCGATACCGGAGACTATCGGACGTCCCGGTGGTCTGGTTCTGGACTTGTGAATCTTGGGTAGCATGTACCAAACGGGGAATCTAGGGTGCTCGGGTAACAGCTGTTCTCCCATCCTCTTAGTGAGGAAACCTAGTTCAACTCCTTTGCGTAGCAAAGATCGTAAGGCTGATCTGTACCTCCAGGTGGGATTGCTAGTCAGCAGTTGGTATGTTGTAGTGTCCAATAGTTGCCTCATTGCTTCTTCCTCATATTGAGTCCTGGTCATAAGGACCAAATTCCCTCCCTTATCTGCCCGCTTTAGAATCAAGTCGTCCCTTGTTTTTAGCCATTTGAGAGCAAACATTTCACCGTGCGTCAGATTGGTAGACTCCTCCCTATAAACCAAGGATTTCGTTTCCCTTAGGACAATTCTCTGAAAGCTGTCTATGCTAGACCCTGGAATAGTTGGAAAGGGGGAAATGGATTTACATGGTCTAAACGTATCTTGATTAGTTGGCAGAGACATAGGGCTTCTTATGGTATTGTCATTGTCCTCTAATAGATCCAGCAGGTTCCTAAGGGTATCATCCTCTGGATGTTGAGACTCTTTCTTGAGGTCAGGGGCAATGAAGCCTAGCGGGCCAACAGGCGGACAGGGGTTATCTTGTGGTTGATCTTTTCGTGCATAAAAATGCCTGATGTTCAACTGTCTAATTCCCTTATAAAGGTCGATTTCGAATTGTACCGGGTCGAATTTCTGGGTAATGGAAAAGTTGAGTCCCTTCTGTAGGAGACTTTTGCAGTCATCTGTGATTTCGATTCCTGCGATATTCACTATCTCCAGTTCCGAAACACCAGCTATTCCTGGGTCCTCTGCCTCTTGCCTCTGCGCCTGGCCCTCCAGGACCGACCATCTCTCCATGTCACCTGCTTCTGCGTTCTTCCTGCGATGTTTCCGTCCTCCCCTGCGTAGTTTGCGCCTAAAGGGGTTGATGCACATTGTTGGGCGTTCTCTCCAAAGGTTTGGGAGAGCCCTGTTGCAGGTGTTTTTGCAGGTTTCGGTTGAGGCCTCCTGGGTCCTTTCTTTTCGTCTCCGCTGGTGTCGGAACCGGTATCCGTGGTCCAGTAACCTCTTTGTTTCCTGTTTCTACGTGGTTGTCCCACGTTCCGGATACCGGTATTCCAGGAGAAGATTTTCCCAGTGGCGAAGTCACTTTTATCTCGGAGTAGTTTGCGCAGTTTCCTTTCTTTGATCTCGTTTTGCACCGGGATTAGTTTATCACCGATCGTCTTAAGGCTCTTTTGCAGGGAGGAGTCTACCAATCTGACGCACGGTGAAATGTTTGCTCTCAAATGGCTAAAAACAAGGGACGACTTGATTCTAAAGCGGGCAGATAAGGGAGGGAATTTGGTCCTTATGACCAGGACTCAATATGAGGAAGAAGCAATGAGGCAACTATTGGACACTACAACATACCAACTGCTGACTAGCAATCCCACCTGGAGGTACAGATCAGCCTTACGATCTTTGCTACGCAAAGGAGTTGAACTAGGTTTCCTCACTAAGAGGATGGGAGAACAGCTGTTACCCGAGCACCCTAGATTCCCCGTTTGGTACATGCTACCCAAGATTCACAAGTCCAGAACCAGACCACCGGGACGTCCGATAGTCTCCGGTATCGGATCGATAACCGAGAGACTGTCAAAGTACCTCGACCACCTCCTCAGACCGCTGCTGGCCTTGGTGCCATCGCACCTTGCCGACACAATCGACGTGTTGGACGGCGTCGAAGACGTCCGTTGGTGTGCGGGAGATAGGCTGGCCACTATTGACGTGGTCAGCCTGTACAGCCGGATACCGCATGAAGACGGTATTGCGGCTGTCGAATCATACCTCAAACGCGGCACGCGGACGGATGATCACTGCGATTACATCTGCGAGTGTCTGCGATTCGTGCTCACCCACAACTCCTTTTTGTTTAAGGGGCAGTGGTACCAGCAGGTATCGGGCACTGCCATGGGAACAGCGGTGGCCTGCACATATGCAAATCTCTTCCTGGCTCGCTGGGAGGAGATCTGTGTGCATGGCAGCACCAACCCGTATCGTGGATGTTTGCGGAGGTGGTCGAGGTATGTGGATGACGTCCTGGTGTTCTGGTCAGGCACGGAACAGGAATTCTCCTTCTTTATGGCCTACCTGAATTGCAATCAGGTTAATATGGAATTTACTTCAGAACTAAGTGCCAGTCAGATCAACTTCCTGGATCTTGAGATTGTGGTCCATGAAGACCACCTAGTGACCAAAGGGTACAGAAAGAGCACGGCCACGAATTCAATCTTACATAGAGGAAGTTTCCACCCGCCTTGGGTGACAAAATCAATTCCCTATGGGCAATTTCTGCGGCTCCGTAGAAACAACAGCGAAGATTCTAGATACCTCGAACAGGCAGATGAATTAAAATTACGACTGCAATTTAGGGGCTATGACCCTGTACTATTAGACGAGGCCAAGGACAGAGCCCTTAAGAGACCTAGGAGCGAACTACTCAAGAGAAGACGCCACCATGGGGCCCCGAAGAACCAATCGGGAGCCAATACTAAACAGGTGTTCGCGTTCGAGTACTCGCCAATGGCAAACACGATTAAGAGAATTATCCAAAAGAACTGGCACGTTCTACAGGGAGATCCCCTCCTCACAGATGTCACCTCTATGTCCCCCCTAGTAACCTTCAGAAGGGCCCCCACATTAGGGGATATGCTGACCAGTAGCGAATACAAAAGCTCGCAGTCAACTATTTGGCTGAATACTCTTAAGCAGCCGGGCAATTATCGTTGCGGCTCATGTGGTATCTGTGATCAGATCCTTAAACATGGACCACAAACCCTTGGAGGCATACCGGTCAAGATCAAAGATGTCCTCTCGTGTAGATCTAAATTCGTAGTCTACTGTCTAATGTGCCCGTGCAAGAGATTCTATATCGGCCAAACTACTCGAGAGTTGCAGACCAGGATAAAGGAACATTTACGCTCCCTGAAATCTAAAGATAAACACATGAGATTGATAGAACATATGGCTGAATGCCACGAAAGGAATCCGAACTGTCTTAAGTTCTTCGCTCTGGAAACTATATCTTTCACTACTAGAGGGGGGGATAGGGAACGCACCTTACTGCAACATGAGGCCCGATGGATTATACGAACTAACGCCCTAGGACCCCTTGGGTTCAATGATAAAAATGAACTGGCTTGCTTTCTGGAAAGATGATCTAGAAATTGTTGTCCCTCTGCTTCTGATCACTTTCCCACATGTGCCCCTGAATATTCGAGATTTGGTTGGGACACATGTGGGACTCTATATTCGCACCTTCTGGGACTCTTGAGTTCCTGGCTTTTTGGGCCCTTTTGCTGTCGCTCGCCTACCTTCTCTTTTCTGCTGCACATGCCTGCGCAGTTTTTTACCTGCGCATGCATGTGCAGCTGTGTTCCCTTGTGCACGTTTTTCCTCCCTTCTTCCCTCTGGGGACCTCTTGGGCCTCTGGCTGTATCTGGGTCTCCATCATATGCAGCTACTACTCTGCTCTCACCCTTGTGGACATCCCATCTTCCTTTTGAATACCTGTGCCCTTTATTGGTCCTTTTGTCTCCCCTCCCTCTCCCTCCTTGGGCTTCGCCTCAACTTGTTTTTATGTTTCTTTGTGCCGACGTGTCTGGATGGGGTCCCGGCGCGGCGGCGCCTTAGTGCGCCCGGTCACTGTCCTTGCTCAACTTGCCTCTAATACAGTAGGCGTTCATTTACGAATGCGGGTGTAGTCGTCCGCGCTTTGTTTACATTTTTGCACCTGAGCTGGATTCTGATTGGTTCGGCGCATGACGCCGCCGCGCTGGTCCCCCATTGCTTAGATACATAGACGCCTTCTGTCTCTATACGGAAGAGGTGGGCGTCTTGGGTCACCATAGAAACTAGAGGTGTGGCAAGCTGACGTAGGCGGAAGTGCCGCCGCTACGTGGGTATGTAACCCACGCTGACGCTGCCCGCCTCCATTACTCTTCCCCATTGCGGTGAACAAGCGCTTGTAGCGCGAAACGGACATCCGCAGGGGGACATAGACCTGGCGCCCACCCTCCCGCTCTGCATCCGACCACGCTGATTGTAAGTGTCACTGTTTTTATCTGCTGAAATAAATTACCCCATTAGCAGTGCTGGCTCCTCTCTATCTCTCCATTCTATATTTATCTAACAAAGTCCACATTAGTCAGTAAGATCATCACTGAGGTGCAAATAAATTGAAGATGATTGAGAATTATGCTAATTATTATGAAAATCTATTGTAAAATGGACTAATCAAATCTTGCAGTGAAACCACTTGATAGGTCAATTTTCAAGCTGCATATATTTGCAGTAACATATGCATGATTCTGCATCAACTTTATTTACATATTTCAAGTAATGTTGGCACTGAGCCCAAACTTTGTACCTTTTCGACGTCTGTGACACAGGAATATGGGGATACAAAAATGCCCATAGATGTCTGCTGTAAGCGAAAGAAGTTTTGTACTAAAATGCATTTACAAGTCTGTGATGTATGGATGTGAAAACCCACAAAACCACAGAAGTCCATGGCAGTCTAAGGGTTAAATTGAAGCAGATAGTCACTTCCCCTCCTCCCCTTTCAGATAAGTAACTTTTTTTTGTAGTTGTACTCATTCATCAGTGACACAGTGTTAGAAGGGAAAAATCCATACTGAATGTTATTTTCCTTTTATAAAAAAAATAAATCACATACACATTGGTGTTGCAAATAAGGTTTGTTTATATCACTCTGAGTCAGAAACAAAAACCTGTTTTTTTATTGCAGGTGTCACCTTTGCTGTTTTCTACTCTTACATTTCTACCTCCACCTGCAATTTTGTGTGCTCAGTGCTCTCTCTTCATGTCTTGTTTGTAGCTTTCAGCAATCCAGGTCCCATCTAGCCTCTTCATTCAAGATGCATACTGGTTATCCCATTGGCAACATCACAGAAGACTTATGAGAGGTTTGGTCTTCTGCTGACCAACCATGAGCTGAGCTCACGTTCCTTCAAACTAGAGATTTGAATGCACGTAATTGCTTTGTCTTTTTTTTGTAATATTGTCTTCTTTTTGTAATATTTAATAAATCTGTAGATCAAGCCTGTGACTTACCTAGGGAATTTGACACTCGGCGCTGATATTTTACAGGCAACACCCCCCCCTAAAAAAACAACAACCAAAAAAAAAACATTTTTTGATGGGAGGGTTGACTGGTCGGGGCGCAGAGCATGTTGCTGCAAATATTGGGGGAAATTATGTCGTCAGGATGTGGACGGAGCTAACCATTATGAAACTCTATACTGTGCTGCAGAAGATGTCAGTGCTATATAAATACACAATACTAATACGGTAGGACATTAGACTATGATTGTGGTACGATTAGATTGTGGCAGAAAGTACTTATATCAGGACTGCAGACTAGTGGTGGGCCTGAAATTTCGCATTGAAATTCGCAATTACGCATCGTAATTGTAATGCGAAATATCAGTGAAAATCGTAATTAATTTCGTATGTAAAAGTAGTGTTTCAAAATTTTGTGTAATTCTCGCGAAATTTTGCATAATTTTGTGCCGACTTTAGAGATTAATAGCAAATCCCCCATACATGCTATTGCTACCAAAATTGCTACATGTGTTAAGCAGAACAGTGGGTATATGTCACAAAAATAATTTTTCGACAAAAAAGACCTTGTAGTTTTTGAGAAAATCGATTTCAAAAATGGAAAGAAAATGGTTTTTAAACTGTCATTTTTCTAAGTTAAAAAAAACATTTTTCACTTGCATTTTTAAAATCGAGTTTCTGAAAAACTATAAGGTCTTTTTGCAAAATTATTTTTTGACTTGTACCCACCCATTCCCCTCCTCCCCTTTCAGATAAGTAACTTTTTTGTAGTTGTACTCATTCATCATGCCTAAAAATCTTCAGTGTAGAAGGGCCCTTAAACAATGCCAGTGGCCTGGTTCTCATACTGAGCTTTTGGCTTTAGTTGTTTGTAAGTCACGCATCTGCAGCATGAATGCTTTCAGTGCAAGTTGAGTATTATGTATAGTACATAAAAGGCGTTGCACTATTTCAGCACTGCGTAATATGTTGCCGCTTTAAAAATACAATAAATAAAAATGAATGGCCATTACAGACTTTACATAAACGCTGATTAGTGAATCTGCCCCATGATCTTAAAGGGGAACTGAAGAGAGAGGTATATGGAGGCTGTCCTGTTTATTTCCTTTTAGACAATACCAGTTGCCTGGCAGCCCTGCTGATCCTCTGCCTCTAATACTATTAGCCATAGCCCCTGAACAAGCATGCAGCAGATCAGGTGTTTCAGTGGTTCAGACTTATAAGTCTGATCTGACAAGACAAGCTGCATGCTTGTTTCTGGTTTTAATCAGATACTACTGCAGAGAAATAGACCAGCAGGGCCGCCAGGTAACTGGTAATGATTAAAAGGAAATAAACATGACAGCCTCCATATACCTCTCTCTTCAGTTCCCCTTTAATGGGTTCCAAGTAACATTGGGTGAAGCCATAGACTGACACCCAAAGATAGCTTCAGATTAAGTGGCAGGGACTGATAAGGAGGAAATAAGGACCTATGAATTGTTGCTGCAGGTTGAAAAATTGCTCTGAAAGTGAAAATGTTTACAGCAATCCCTTAGTCAGCAGTTCTACAGTAAATACATTCCTTTAAAGTGGATCCGAGATAAACTTTTACTCATTGCATAATTGTGTTCCTTTCATATAGTTTATATGGTATTCCTCAAGCCAAATACTTTTTTTGTTTTATTTTAATACTCTAATTCCCTATAAACTAAACAAGCCTCGCCCACATTTTCTCCAGAGAGCCTTGGCACTTTGAGCCTTAGTAGCAAGGGCTTATGGGAGCTCAGTCTGGGCAGGAGGAGGTTACTAGCCAGATATTTCAAAGGCAGAGGGGAGGAGGGAGGAGGAGAGGGGAGTGAAGTTTTCACAGGCTGAGGGCTGGAGATACAGATTAGCTTCCCTGTGTGTAATGTGACAAACAGAACATGGCCGCTCTCATTGTATTGTAGGAATAAACAATCATAAACTGTTGAAGCTGTTTGCAGCTAGATTTGCTGTGTAAACTATCCTAACTTTAGATAAGATATATAGACAAGTTACTTGTTATAGTTATTTTTTTATATCTCAGATCCACTTTAAAGGAGTTGTCAGGGGAAATAAAGTAAAATGAATGGTACTTACCAGGGGCTTCCTCCAGCCCCATGCTCCCAGGACCTCCCTCGCCGCAGCTCTGCCCGCAGCCGTTTGCCCGAGCTCCGACCCGGTCCCCGGCGATGACGTCAGAGCGACCTGGAGGTCGCTCTGTACTGCGCCTGCGTGATCTGCGCTGTCAATCACCGTCACGTGGGCCGGAGCAGTAGTTCTGCGCCTGCGCAGTCCGCTCCGGCCCACGTGGCTGTGATTGACAGCGCCAATCTCGCAGGCGCAGTACATAGCGACCTCCTGGTCGCTCTGATGTCATCACTGGGGACCGAGTCGGAGCTCCGGCAAACGGCTGCGGGCAGAGCTGCGGCGAGGGAGGTCCTGGGAGCTTGGAGCTGGAGGAAGCCCCTGGTAAGTACCATTCATTTTACTTTATTTCCCCTGGCAACTCCTTTAAGGAAAATCTTGTCTTTAAATGCAATCCACACAGCAGGCCTCCAACACACCACACAAGAAGACTGTAACTCCACACGCTTTTACACCTGTCTGAAAAGGTCAGAATAAAGATGTGTACACATCAAATTTTGATTGGCCAATTTTACCACCTCAATGAAGTACGAGGGCCAACAGATTTTGAATACGTTGAACAGTTTCTGTAGGTAAGCTCTCATACTTCATGGAAGTGGTAAAATTGGCCAATCAAGATTGGATGTGTGTTCGCACCTGAAAGGTAGCTTCTAGCCACAATATCAAATGAGAGAAGACATTTAAAAAATGCACTCTAATGTCGGCTCTTGTGATAAATCCTATAGCCCCTCGAGACTGATGCAATGACATCAGCAAGATTCCATGTCACACTTACAAGGGAAGTGCTTGCATGCAACTGGTTTCAGCTTTACAAAACCTCTTTATATATAATTCATGTAAAAACAATGTTCTGTTAAATGCATATGAAAAACTGTGCCTAAAATAGAGTCTTGCATTGGAAAACCTTTGTAAGCAGCTGATAAGCTCTTCTGAAAGATCCACTAAAACTGAATGAGCTGATTTATCTGCAATTTTGCATAAATACATTCATTTTAACATAAAACCATGATTTATTTTTTAATGTTTATTCATCTTTTTTTACTTACACATTTTAAACTACTGAACTTTGTATCTTTTTCCTGCACTCAGAAGTGTTTCTTAGCCACACAGGAGTTTTATGACATCTAATGAGTTATGATTAAGTCAAACTGCAGATAAACTATCTATTAGAGCCGTGAATTATCAACCTTTACAGTGAAAGAAAAAAAAAACATACAACCTAATTCTAGGTATTGCTAAGACTGTACATACACTTATTTATCTTATTATATTACATGTCATTTCGGGGAGCATTTATCCTTAGCCCTGGATATATGGATTGCCTTTATGCCCTCCTGTAAATCTAACACTCACTTTAAAGCTGTTCCTAATATAAAGTATTGTTATTGTTAACATTAAAGGACATCTGAAGTGAGAGGGATATGGAGGCTGCCATATTTATTTCCTTTTAAACAATGCAAATTGCCTGGCTGTCCTCCTGATCCTCAGCCATAGACCCCGAACAAGCATGCAGATTAGATGTTTCTGGCAAAAATCTGACAAAATTAGCTGCATGCTTGTTTCAGGTGTGTTCGATCAGCAGGACTACTGGGTAACTAGTATTGTTTAAAGAATATAAATATGGCAGCCATGGGCGTCCGCAGAAAATTTTCCAGGGGGGGGGGGGGGCAAAAAGGTGGGGAAGAAGTGGTGCCGCGCCAAAGATTTTGGGGAGGCAGTGCGGCGCGCGCCGAAAAATATAGGGGTTACGTAGTGCGCCGCGCCGAAAAATGGGTATGCCATGGACCAAACATGGGTGTGGCAATGGAATAGAATGTGGGTGTGGCCACGGGTGAAGACAAATTTACATGAATTTAGCAATGTGGGACATTAGATTAGGACAGTGGTGGCGAACCTTTTGGAGTGCCCAAACTGCAACCCAAAAGTCACTTATCTATCGCAAAGTGGCAAAAGCAATTTAAACTAAATAGAAACGTTTTAACTCATACATGAGCATTATGGAAAATACAAGTTGAAAATAAACTGTGAAGATAAACAATAATTTCATCCATCCTACTCCTGAAAAATGTATTCTTTTTTTAGTACCTCCCAGTTTTATTTTCGGTTTTAACCACTTACCGAACGCCCACTGCACAGGGACGGCCGCAAAGTGGATCCCGCAAGGACCAGTTCATGCCCAGAGGCGGCGGTCCTTGTAGGGGCATGGGCGGAGTGATCGCGTCATCCGTGACGCGATCCTCCGCCGGGGACTGGCTCCGCCCCCCTCGCACTGTAACCCACCGGCGGTTCGGAAGCTCCAGCGCGTTACTAGCACCCGGATCGCCGCATACAAAGTGTATAATACACTTTGTAATGTATACAAAGTGTATTATACAGGCTGCCTCCTGCCCTGGTGGTCCCAGTGTCCGAGGGACCACCAGGGCAGGCTGCAGCCACCCTAGTCTGCACCCAACCACACTGATTTCCCCCCCTCTGCCCCCTGATCGCCCACAGCACCCCTCTGACCCCCCCTGCCCACCCCCCACCACAGTTTGCACCCAATCACCCCCCTAATCACCCATCAATCACTCCCTGTCACTATCTGTCAACGCAATTTTTTTTTATTCCCTAAACTGCCCCCTGCTCCCTCCTGATCACCCTCCCACCCCTCGGATTCTCCCCAGCCCCCCCCCCGTGTACTGTATGCATCTATCCCCCTGATCACCTGTCAATCACCTATCAATCACCTGTCAATCACCCATCAATCACCCCCTGTCACTGCCACCCATCAATCAGCCCCTAACCTGGCCCTTGCGGGCAATCTGATCACCCACCCACACCAATAGATCGCCCGCAGAGCCGACGTCAGATCACCTCCCAAGTGCAGTGTTTACATCTGCTCTCTACCCTAAACACCCACTAATTACCCATCAATCACCCCCTATCACCACCTGTCACTGTTACCCATCAGATCAGACCCTAATCTGCCCCTTGCGGGCACCCAATTACCCGCCTACACGCTCAGATTGCCCTCAGACCCCCCCCCCCCCCTTATCAATTCGCCAGTGCAATATTTACATCTGTTCTTCCCTGTAATAACCCACTGATCACCTGTCAATCACCCATCAATCACCCCCTGTCACTGCCACCCATCAATCACCCCCTGTCACTGCCACCCATCAATCAGCCCCTAACCTGCCCCTTGCGGGCAATCTGATCACCCACCCACACCAATAGATCGCCCGCAGATCCGACATCAGATCACCACCCAAGTGCAGTGTTTACATCTGTTCTCTACCGATTAGACCCCTATCTGCCCCTAGGGCACTCAATCACCCGCCCACACCCTCAGAACGCCCTCAGACCCCAGCCCTGATCACCTCGCCAGTGCATTGCTTGCATCTTTTCCCCCCTCTAATCACACCTTGAGACACCCATCATTCACCTCCTGTCACCCCCTAGCACACCTACCCACCAGATCAGGCCCTAATTTGCCCCGTGTGGGCTCCTGATCACTCGGCCAAACCCTCAGATCCCCCTCAGACCCCCTTACGATCACCTCCCCAGTGCATTGATTGCATCTATTTTCCCCTCTAACCACCCCCTGAGACACCCATCAATCACCTCCTGTCACCCCCCTGTCACCCCCCTAGCACTCCTATCCATCAGATCAGGCCCAATACAACCTGTCATCTAAAAGGCCACCCTGCTTATGACCTGTTCCACAAAATTCGCCCCCTCATAGACCACCTGTCATCAAAATTTGCAGATGCTTATACCCCTGAACAGTCATTTTGAGACATTTGGTTTCCAGACTACTCACGGTTTTGGGCCCGTAAAATGCCAGGGCGGTATAGGAACCCCACAAGTGACCCCATTTTAGAAAAAAAGACACCCCAAGGTATTCTGTTAGGTGTATGACAAGTTCATAGAATATTTTATTTTTTGTCAAAAGTTAGCGGAAATTGATTTTTATTGTTTTTTTTTTTTCACAAAGTGTCATTTTTCACTAACTTGTGACAAAAAATAAAATCTACTATGAACTTGCCATACACCTAACGAAATACCTTGGGGTGTCTTCTTTCTAAAATGGGGTCACTTGTGGGGTTCCTATACTGCCCTGGCATTTTAGGGGCCCTAAACCGTGAGGAGTAGTCTAGAAAACAAATTCCTCAAAATGACCTGTGAATAGGACGCACCTAGGCTGCAAAAAAGTGTCACATGTGGTACCGCCGTACTCAGGAAAAGTATAATAATGTGTTTTGGGGTGTATTTTTACACATACCCATGCTGGGTGGGAGAAATCTCTCTGTAAATGGACAATTGTGTGTAAAAAAAATCAAACAATTGTCATTTACAGAGATATTTCTCCCACCCAGCATGGGTATGTGTAAAAATATACCCCAAAACACATTATACTACTTCTCCTGAGTACGGCGGTACCACATGTGTGGCACTTTTTTACACCCTAAGTACGCTAAGGGGTCCAAAGTCCAATGAGTACCTTTAGGATTTCGCAGGTCATTTTGCGAAATTTGGTTTCAAGACTACTCCTCACGGTTTAGGGCCCCTAAAATGCCAGGGCAGTATAGGAACCCCACAAATGACCTCATTCTAGAAAGAAGACACCTAAAGGTATTCTGTTAGGAGTATGGTGAGTTCATAGAAGATTTTATTTTTTGTCACAAGTTAGCGGAAAATGACACTTTGTGAAAAAAAAACAATTAAAATCAATTTCCGCTAACTTGTGACAAAAAAATAAAATCTTCTATGAACTCACCATACTCCTAACGGAATACCTTGGGGTGTCTTCTTTCTAAAATGGGGTCATTAGTGTGGTTCCTATACTGCCCTGGCATTTTAGGGGCCCTAAACCATGAGTAGTAGTCTTGAAACAAAAATGACCTGTGAAATCCTAAAGGTACTCATTGGACTTTGGGCCCCTTAGTGCAGTTAAGGTGCAAAAAAGTGCCACACATGTGGTATCGCCGTACTCAGGAGAAGTAGTACAATGTGTTTTGGGGTGTATTTTTACACATACCCATGCTGAGTGGGAGAAAGATCTCTGTAAATGGACAATTGTGTGTAAAAAAAAAATCAAACAATTGTCATTTATAGAGATATTTCTCCCACCCAGCATGGGTATGTGTAAAAATACACCCCAAAACACATTATACTACTTCTCCTGAGTACGGCAATACCACATGTGTGGCACTTTTTTGCACCCTAACTGCGCTAAGAGGCCCAAAGTCCAATGAGCACCTTTAGGCTTTACAGGGGTGCTTACAATTTAGCACCCCCCAAAATGTCAGGACAGTAAACACACCCCACAAATGACCCCATTTTGGAAAGTAGACACTTCAAGGTATTCAGAGAGGGGCATGGTGAGGGGCAGATTTCATTTTTTTTTTGTCGCAAGTTAGAAGAAATGGAATTTTTTTTTTTTCTTGACACTTCTGCTTACTTGTGACAAAAAATAATATCTTCTATGAACTCACTATGCCTCTCAGTGAATACTTTGGGATGTCTTCTTTCCAAAATGGGGTCATTTGGGGGGTATTTATACTATCCTGGAATTCTAGCCCCTCATGAATCATGTCAGGTGGTCAGAAAAGTCAGAGATGCTGGAAAATGGGAAAATTCACTTTTTGCACCATAGTTTGTAAACGCTATAACTTTTACCCAAACCAATAAATATAGGCTGAATGTTTTTTTTTTTTAATCAAAAACATGTTTTTCCACATTTTTCGTGCTGCATGTATACAGAAATTTTACTTTATTTGAAAAATGTCAGCACAGAAAGTTAAAAAAAATCATTTTTTTGACAAAATTCATGTCTTTTTTGATGAATATAATAAAAAGTAAAAATCGCAGCAGCAATCAAATAGCACCAAAAGAAAGATTAGTGACAAGAAAAGGAGCCAAAATTCATTTAGGTGGTAGGTTGTATGAGCGAGCAATAAACCGTGAAAGCTGCTGTGGTCTGAATGGAAAAAAAGTGCCTGGTCCTTAAGGGGGGTAAAGCCCACGGTCCTCAAGTGTTTAAAAAGCTAAAAAAAGTAGGTTTAATGCTATTGTCTCATGATGATGATTCAGTTTTTCCCATAGTCTCGCAGTTAGCAATCTTGAGGCCCCCAACAAGACAAATTCAACAATCATGATGCCCCCAACTAGACAAATTCAGCAATCATGAGGCCCCCAACAAATCAGGAGGCCCCCACCAACACAAATTCAGCAGTCATGAGGCACATAAATAGACAGCATTTCACATAAATAGGCAGAATGCCCCCTTAACCTCCCTGGCGGTAAGCCCGTGCTGAGCACGGGCTATGCCACCGGGAGGCACCGCTCAGGCCCCGTTGGGCCGATTTGCATAATTTTTTTTTTGCTACACGCAGCTAGCACTTTGCTAGCTGCGTGTAGCATCCGATCGCCGCCGCTACCCGCCGATCCGCTGCTATTCGTCACGCTGCGGCCGCCCCCCCCCCCCCAGACCCCGTGCGCTGCCTGGCCAATCAGTGCCAGGCAGCGCTGTGGGGTGGATGGGAGTCCCCTTTGAGGTCACAACGTCGATGACGTCATCCCGCCATGGCGACGGGGGAAGCCCTCCAGGAGATCCCGTTCTTTGAACGGGATCTCCGATCGCCGGCGGCGATCGGAGGGGCTGGGGGGATGCCGCTGAGCAGCGGCTATCATGTAGCGAGACTTTGTCTCGCTACATGAAAAAAAAAAAATGTAAAAAACACTACTTTGCTGCCCCCTGGCGGATTTTTTTAAACCGCCAGGAGGGTTAATATGGTAGACACCTCTCACCTGGCTTTTCAATTCTACTTTACTGGCTGCTGTGACTGGCAATACTGTTTTTGGCTGGATTAAGGATGATGTGTGGGCTGAAAGGCCTTGCGGTGATGCTGTGGCCGGTCTGGCTGGCGGTGATGCTGTGACCTGGCTGACGGTGATGTTGGGCTGTGCTTGGCTAGTTGAAGTAAATGCTGGCCTGACTGGTGGTGACGCTGTGGCCTTTTTGACAGTGATTCTGGGCTGGTGGTGATGCCGGGCTGGCTGGCCTGGATAGTTTAGGTAGTGACAGGTGTCCCCCCAGTTTAGGTAGCGCCAGGAGCCCCCCAGTTTAGGTAGTGACAGGCGTCCCCCAGGTTAGGAAGTGCCAGGGACTCCCCAGGTTAGGAAGTGACAGGCGTCCCCCAGGTTAGGAAGTGACAGGGACCTCCCATGTTAGTGACAGGCGTCCCCCAGGTTAGGAAGTGACAGGCGTCCCCCAGGTTAGTGATAGGCGTCCCCCAGGTTACAAAGTGACAGGGACCCCCCAGGTTAGTGATAGGTGTCCCCCAGGTTAGAAAGTGCCAGGCGTCCCCCAGGTTAGTGATAGGTGTCCCCCAGGTTAGGAAGTGACAGGGACCCCCGTTTAGGTAGTAAGTGACAGGGACCCCAGTTAGGTAGTGAGTGACAGGGACCCCCATTTAGGTAGTGAGTGACAGGGCCCCCCATTTAGGTAGTGAGTGACAGGGACCCCCAGGTTAGGAAGTGACAGGGACCCCCATTTAGGTAGTGAGTGACAGGGACCCCCATGTTAGGAAGTGACAGGGACCCTCATTTAGGTAGTGAGTGACAGGGACTCCCATTTAGGTAGTGAGTGACAGGGACCCCCATTTAGGTAGTTACAGGGACCCCCATTTAGGTAGTGAGTGACAGGGACCCCCGTTTAGCTAGGGAGTGACAGGGACCCCCGTTTAGCTAGGGAGTGACAGGAACCCCCGTTTAGCTAGGGAGTGACAGGAACCCCCGTTTAGCTAGGGAGTGACAGGAACCCCCATTTAGCTAGGGAGTGACAGGAACCCCCGTTTAGCTAGTGGGTGACAGGGACCCCTGTTTAGCTAGTGAGTGACAGGGATCCCCATTTAGCTAGTGAGTGACAGGGACCCCCGTTTAGCTAGTGAGTGACAGGGACCCCCGTTTAGCTAGTGAGTGACAGGGACCCCCAATGGTAGTGAGTGACAGGAGCCCCCCTCTAGCCGCCGCCGCACCCACCTTGCAGCCAGCAGCGTGTCAGACCTCGATCAGCGGGCAACCCGACCAATAAGAGCGGGCGAACAGATGCACCACGCTCTATATGCGGAAGTGATGTCACTTCCGCATATCAGATATCAGTGCGGTGTGCTAGGTCCTAGCGCCCACACTATTGGTCGCCGCCTGATCGAGGCCTGACGTGGCTGGGGGGGGGGGAAGCGGCGGCTAGAGGGGGGGAGCGGCGGCCAAGGGGGGCAGCGGGCGGCCAGGGGGAGGCAGGCGCCCGTTTTTGCCATATGTGCGGACGCCCGTGATGGCAGCCTCCATATTCCTCTTACTTCAGTTTTCCTTTTATTCGCAAAGGCATTCCTAATGAACTACAGTACCAGTTTCAGTTTGACATTCTGCAGGGCATCATATGACACAGGGAGGAATTTCACAGTCCACACTAGGTCCGGAAACGTATCCGTGGCTGCGTTTTTCAAACCTGATGAAAAACGGAGTCCCGGATACTAATGTTTAAAATAGCAGCCAGCCTCACCCAAGTAAAAAACGGATCCGTCTGCGTTTGCGGGGATCCGTTTTCAAAACCTGAACGGAAGGTCCGGACCTGCTGCATTTTCACGCAACGGATCAGGACCACGGATACACGCAGGGGTAGTGAAAGCAATGAGAAAACGCATCTCCAGCTCCACAGGCAAAAAACGGATGTGAAAACGGATAGCCTGAGCTTTATGATTGGCCCAAAAAATCCTCCCACTCCTTCCTAATGATAGAGACGTTTTCTGTCAGGGAAAAACCTGAACGGAAACTGATACAAAACTGATGCAAAACTGATGCACTTTCATCAGTTTGCAGTATGGTGGTACTTCCCCTAATCTTCCCCGGATCCGGACTGCAGTGTCCGTCCTGCATCTGTGTCTAGTGAACTCCCAATGTCATATCGATGTCTTTTCACTGCAGGAAGTGTAAAGGCCACACCACACAATTTTTTTACATTTTTTTTTCAATTTAAGAAATACAATAATTTTTTCTTACTGATTGTAATATCTGGAAAATCTACCTAATGTATTACATGTGTTCAATTTTTCCCCAATTATGAAATAAAACGATTGCAAACTCCCCCAAAAAATTCTTGGGTCTATACATTAAGGTATTACACTACCGGATTGGTACTGGCAATATATATATATATCACACTTTGCCCAGAGGGCTTAGGCCAGCTATGTACAAGAAAGCACTGATTACAAAGGTAACCTAAAAATTAATTTGTGGTGGGTGCTTGGGATCTGCTACTCCCTCTTGTAAGTATACATGTCCTGGAAACAGACAAAAAAGCTCATATGTTATGAAACTGTGTATGCTACCACATGAATGTTTAAACGGTAGTATGGAACTGTGGGGGTTGAGGGTCTTTGCTGTTCCCCCCCACTAGTCGATAAAATAGGGTGTAGCTATCTCCTCCCACCACACTGTACTCCGTTTGTAGCTTGCATGTAAGTCAAAAGGAACCTGTATTAGTGTGATAGAAATAGCTCCCACAGTTTGCATGTTTGTGTGAACGTATAAAAATACTGTGGTACAGGTAGTGCCATCTATCACAAAAATAGCTTATGACCCCATAGGGGCCAATCAATCAGGTATGAGCCTTCAATGAAGGTGTAGCTGGGGTACAAAACAAGAGGGAATATAAGGGTGCATAACATACTGTATATGTACAGTGAGTGCTGCTCAACAATTGTTTCACCCCTTATCGGGGCGTCGTCAGGACAAGAGAAGTGCACAAATCAAAATATAGTATACAGAATCCCCCCACCAACCAACAAAAATTCCCCCAGCATCAGCCCAAGTCACAGCAAACAATTTACAAAATATCTGCTCCAGGTTTCCTGGATCACTTATGTTTGCCAGCCTTAGTAAATCAGTCCCACTAAATATTTTCTTGGCTATCTACTTCTTTGTAAGCAGTGATGCATAAAACCTCGCCGGCAGCCTACACTTACATATTGCCTTTATTATATTTTACTGAAACTGCCGTCTTTACCCAGACTGTACGCTTCTGCAACGTTCTATTTCACTCTGAGGAAATTCTTAGACCTTGCATATAGTTTTTTCATTACATCTGAAAGCATTTAAATGACAGTGAAGCTGCAGCAGGAGACAAGACCTCTCCTGAGATCTTCAGCTGCTCTTTACCACAGGTGAGAGTGTCTATTGTGTGCATCTTCTCACAGAGATCACACTGGCTGGTGACAGCATTGTACAGCCAGCATGACTTTGGGAAGCTGTCACTTGTTAATGTTGCAGGCTTTAACAAAGATGGCTTGTCAGTGAAACAAATTTTCTATATAACAAGTGCAGCATTTGTAAGGATGAAAGCATTATTTTTATTATTATTCTGAGCTTGCTGATAGATGAAATACATTCATTCGTATATCAACTTTCTCTATCGTTTTTAACACACAAGTTTCTACAGAAGCAGTATAACTATTACAAAGTGTGTGTGATTCACATGATGACATAAGAGAATGATGTAAATTTATTATTCAAAATAACAGTAGACACCATACTTTACTCATAAATAATCTTCCTTGATGGAAAATCTCACAGATTCTGTCAACTTAGTGCATTGGCATCACCACTGCATTAACATTGCCCTTGTTTCCGCATACATTGCCCTTTAGTAAAGGCAAACTGAAGTATTCTCTTTAGGTTACCAATGATAGGTTAAACGAATCCTAACTGAGGGTACATTCTATGTGCAGTGCACACTTTACATGTAAAAAAAGGCACGTTATTCCATAACATAGTCAATTGTGTAACATGCACAATTTTGAACCTGTTATGCAGAACACACTATAGACAGCACATTTCAATAACGTGATCATGTGTGCACATGTGTGTCAACATGACATGGACACAGAAGGATGGTCAATCTTATCATTGTGTGTCTGAGATTAAGAGTTGGGGGCGAAGCTAGAGATTACGGGGCCCCATAGCAAAGTTTTAGTTGGGCTTCCCTCCCCCAAAAAGTTATGACAAGTTTGTATACCTCCCCCCCCCCACACACACACACACACCAATTTTAGTGAGCCAGAGACCCTCCTCCCACCTGTATACGTAGCCAGAAGTCATACCCACCTGCCCCTCACACCCCCTCAGTCAGAGGCGTCCGAGCCATTAGGCAGCTATAAATTTTCGCCTAAGGCGACAGGAAGAGGCAAGGGCGCTTCTGCACTGAGTAGTGAGAGAAGAAATGCCTCTCAGCTGACTCAGGTGTCAGTTTACACAGCAGCAGCGGGGCTGACTGGACTTCAGCTCAATGATTCAAAGAACCACAGTAATGAATGAGTCAGTGAGAGAAGGCACTCATCCTAGTCAGGGATCCGAGGAGTACAGCATCATCAGCTCCTGAGTCCAACTCCTGAGAATTCAGTCCCTCTCTCTCTGCTACTGCTAACTGCGTGGATGTAGAGACTGTGTAGCAGCCAGGCATTGACTTCCCCCCAGGCCGCCTTTCATTCAATGATTTAGGGTTGGTCCTGTGTCTGCTGTATTCAGGTTTGTTGATGTAAGGCAATGTAAAATACTAGGCTAGCTGATAAAAGTGCAATTAGAGGGCAGGCTAGCTGGTAAATATACACAGCATGATGTAGAACTCGTCTGGAGGGTCAGTGGGAAAAAATCTGTCTGGTCTCTCTCCATTGTTATAATGACTGCATGTGCAGATAAGGTCTTAAACAGGTTGAAAAGTTTTGACAGTCCCTAGACTCCAGGAGGGCTGCTTGCTGACTTGTGTAAGAGATTGGCAGGGACAGCAGTCCTATTACCAGCAACTAGTCTCTGTGTAATGTGGGACTGCAATACAGATAAACTGCTCCATCTCAGGCTATTCTCAGTCTCACTCCACTCCTCCTATCTCTGTATGTGTATAGTGTATGTTTACTGTGTGCTGTGTATAGTGTGCTCTCTGTGTGTGTGTGTGTGTGTGTGTGTGTGTGTGTGTGTGTGTGTGTGTGTGTGTGTGTGTGTGTGTTGTGTGCAGTGTGTGTACTGTGTTGTGCGTGTCTAAAGTGTGTGTGTGTGTGTGTACTGTGTATAGTGTGTATGTTGTGTGCAGTGTGTGTACTGTGTGTGTGTGTGTGTATGTTGTGTGCAGTGTGTGTACTGTGTGTGTGTGTGTGTGTGTGTGTATAGTGTGTGTACTGTGCTGTGCATGTCTAGTGTGTGTGTGTGTGTGTGTGTGTACTGTGTATAGTGTGTATGTTGTGTGCAGTGTGTGTACTGTGTGTGTGTGTGTGTGTGTGTGTGTACACTGTGTGTGTGTGTGTGTATAGTGTGTGTGTGTGTACTGTGTGTGGTGTGTGTGAGTGCATGCCGCAATAAGTATATTTTATGGTGAAACGCTCTGCTGCATAACAACTATTTTCTGGTGAACCCATGCCGCAATAAGTACATTTTCTGGTGAAACGCTGCTGCATTATGATTTTCGGGGGTCTTGGGGGTGGGGTTCACCACAGGAGTGGTGTTCACCATGAGGGGTGCGGGGTATGGGACTGGGGGCAATCACGGGGGGGGGGGGTGCCACAGGATTTCTCGCCTGGAGTGACAAAATGGCTAGAGACGCCCCTGCCCTCAGTAGTACTGCCCATAGTTATTCATACTCCTGGCAAATTTTGACTTAAAGTTACTTTTGTGTAATTTTTGACGGGAAATGACATAGGTGTCTTCCAAAAATATAATAAGACGATGTACAAGAGGAATTATTGTGGAAAAAACATTTCTCAGCTTTCATTTACATTTGAGCAAAAAGTCCAGTGCAAAATTATTCATACCCTTCTCAATAATCAATAGAAAAAGCCTTTATTGGCCATTACAGCAATCAAACACTTCCTATAATTGCAGACCAGCTTTTTGCATGTCTCCATAGCTATTTTTGCCCATTCATCTTTAGCAATGAGATCCAAAACTTTCAGGTTGGAGGGTCTTTTTGCCATCACCCTGATTTTTAGCTCCCTCCACAGATTCTCAACTGGATTCAAGTCGGGACTTTGGCTGGGCCACTCCAAAACATTAATGATGTTGTCTGCTAACCATTTCTTCACTTTTGCTGTGTGTTTTGGGCCATTGTCATGCTGAAATGTCTACTGGTGGTGCCCAAGGCTAGGTTTCTCTGCAGACTGCCTGATGTTGTCTTTGAGAATCCTCATGTATTGCTCTTTTTTCATGGTGCCGTTTACTGTGATTAGGTTCCCTGGTCCATCGGCTGAAAAACACCCCCAAAGCATTAAGTACCCACCACCATATTTGACAGTGGGGGTGGTGTTCTTTGGGTTGAAGGCTTCTCCTTTTTTACGTTAAATGAAGGAAACATCATTGTGACCAAACAATACAATTTTTGTTTCATTTGACCATAACACAGAAGACCAGAAGTCTTCTTTTTCCTAAAGTCAGCAACTCCATTCTGCTGAATGGAGCTGCTGACACCGGGGAAAGTGTCGTCCTGTGTAATACAAGTAACTATGGAAAGATGGATATCATTTTAAAGCTCTCTTTCTCCTCTTTCTGGCGACACCTAAATTGTCGCCCTACGCCTTTTCGTTTTCTCTATTTTCGCGATTGAAATTGCAGCCGCTGCAATTTAAATCGCGAAAATAGCGAAAACTAAAAGGCATAGGGCGGCGGTTTATATATCATTGGAAAGAGGAGAAAGAGAGCTTTAAAATGATATGCATCTTTCCATAGTTTCTGCACTGCTCGGAGTCCCTTTAAGAGGGTCAAATATTGGATTCAACTTATACATGAGGTCACCTTACATTCAAGGGTAATTGTTCCATCCTTTATTTATACCTCTCTGATACTGCGTTTGTCCTTGGCAAGTTTTGTTGCTTCATATCACTCGTTATGTATTGAGTGCTTGAGGGGCCCAGTGTATAACTTGCTGCTCCTTTGCTATGCCACCTATCCTACGCAATTACGGTGCTCATTCCCTAGTGGCAATTAATGCATCATCTGACACTACAATTTCAACCATATTTCAGCATAATTGATCTAATTAATCAAACTGTTGCCCTGCTAGCTTTACACTGCTATATTCAGTGCAAAACTATGTGGTTGTTAGTCAGTGGTGTAACTAAGGCGCTATGGGCCACAGTGCACATTTTATATTGGGCTCCCTCAAACATGCTATATATAAAAATTGATACGGAGCACCAAAACCTGCCAAGATTATGCACAGAGTCAAAGAAGTGTAAACAGCGGGAGGGGAACAGTTTGTTAAGGATTACCACTTTTCAATGCACATGTAGAGGTGAACTTTACCATCATAGCACCAATGATGAGATAATACAGTGGTTGATGGAGGGCCTCTGGTGGGCCCTTCTGATCTAGGGGCCCCAGTGTGGTCAGAAACCCTGCACCGCTACTGCTACAACACAGATAAAGGTCCAAAACTGATCAGAAATGTGTGGATTGGTTACATGAGGACAATAGATCACTAGCAGAATTTGCCATAAAATCTACCAATTTACGGCTACTGTTGGTATATAATCATGGCTGTGCCAGTTTTCTACATCTTGGCAGCTTTTGTTTTAATCTTTCAGTTTTATAAATAAACAATATATCAGTTCTGTACATAAATAATCTTCCTGAAGCAAGCCATATTTACAGGCAGCATGTGGCTGTGTTGTGTGGGAGTGGACTTGTGATGTGACCGGCAATTAGAATTGACTTACTTTATATTCTAATGAGTGCATTCTTGTCTTTCACACTCCTTTTTATAAGCACAAAACAAACTGTATACACTGTGAAAGCAAATACCAGCTGTCCGTTGCACCCACAGGCAATACACCCACATATCTTATATTTCAAGAATAAATATTTTAGGAAAAGTACAATGGATGAGTAATTTGTGAGCACAAGTGAATGTTTCTTAAGAAGCTTAATATGGAGTTTTAGCCATTAGAAATACAAGATTATCTGCCATCATAATAGGCGGATTCGAGGATTTATTTGACCAAGTAAAACATTCAGAGACTCTATTATTCTAGGTTCAGCTTGGCATGCACACTCACTGAGCACTTTTTCATACAGCTACTTAATATGCCAATCATATGGTAGCATAAAATCATGCAGATGCAGGTCAGGAGCTTCAGTTAAAATTCACACAAAACTCCAGAATGGAAAAAAAACATGATCTTGCAATATAAACTGTTGGTGCTTAACCACTTGCCGACCGCACACTCATACCGTGCGGCGGCAAAGTGGTAGCTGGAGGACCAGCGACGCACATCTGCGTCGCCAGGTGCCTCCCTAATTAATCAGGAAAGCTCTTAGATCACGGAGTGGGTCTCCGTGAATAGCCTGCGAGCCGCTGATCGCGGCTCGCAGACTAAATGTAAACGCAGGAGACGTTTGTCTCCTTTGTTTACATTGAACGGCGCTGCTGCAGCGCCGTAAGGCAGATCAGCGATCCCCGGCCAATCAGCGGCCGGGGATCGCCGCCATGTGACAGAGGATAGCGTCCTGTGCAGCCCCGATCACCAGGGGGGAGAGGGAGGGGGGAATTTCGCCGCGGTGCGCCCCCCCCCCCCCCCCCCCCCCGCAACACCCAGGCAGGCAGGAGCGATCAGACCCGCCCTGCACATCATCCCCATAGGGGGGAAAAAGGGGGGTGATCTGATCGCTCTGCCTGCAACCTGATCTGTGCTGGGGGCTGCAGAGCCCACCCGGCACAGATCATAAAAAACCACGCTGGTCCTTAAGGGGGGGGGGGGGGGTAAAGGCTGAGTCCTCAAGTGGTTAATGAACTGGTTTGCATATTTCTGTTATTTTTTTTCCTTGTTTGGATCAAAGGATCACCTTAAACTAGTAATTATAGCTGTGGATGCCCTTCAGTCTAAGGCATCCAAGCCCTTTAAAATACAGGTATAGAATTTACCTTCGCTTTCTCCAGTGCTAAAATACTACACATATGAACCCTTCCTAACAGTAAAGTCCCGATTTCTATTAGGCAGCTAATGTCCTCTTTTGTCCTGTGGGAGCCCAGCCATCAAGCAATGGACAAGACAGCGGCTTCCAAAATGTACTGTTAGATTATTTTAGTCCAAGCATTGTAGGCTCCTACTGTCAGAGGGACCCTCATGAAGTTTAAACCAAAAATTGTAATAACAAACACTCATGGGGTTTATGTAAACCTTAATCTTCATTTAATGGAGCCTTCAAAACATACAAGGAGGAACTTACAGTTCTACACACAGAAATGTTTAAATTCCATTAAACACGTGAAGTGTGTGCTCTGAATGGGCATACATCTGACATGGGATTGGACAGAGTGCTACAAGAAGGGTCTTCCTGACATTTCTTACCCACGCCTCATATCTGCCCACTATACCCTGATCTCATGTGCCTATATACCCGTTAAGAATTGATACTCTTTTTTTGTTTGTTTTTGTTTTGTTTGTGTGAGTGAGTGTGGAGATGAAAGTAAGGTTGGATGGATGATGACAGGAATGTATGATGACAGATTGGAGAACTCTCTCCTAGTACCCTTTGAGAAAGGAGAGAGGTTGTAAAGATCAAGGAAAGAGGGAGGGAGGAGAAGGCCTGAAGAGGGTCCCCTGAATATATGATGCCTTTGCAGAATAATCTTGGAGTAAATAGGAGTAGGAAGAGGGGACTTTTTGACTTTGTGGGAATGTGGGAATTTTTTAGTTACTGAATAACCTTCCTTGTTGATATGTATGTAATCATTTTAAGCTATGAACTTTTAACAGAGACGCTATATGTGCTACCTGAGAGCTACTGTTTTGTCCCCTGTTTTATTGCCTGATGAAGCGGGCTTGGTCCTGCGAAACGCGTTGCATCTATTGGGGTACTAATAAAGTGTTTATTTATGTCAGACAAGTAGTCTAGTCTGCTTTCGGAGGTAAGTCCACCACTGCCTCCCCAGCATATTTTAAAACTTGTAATTGTTGTTTTTATTCTGCTGGCGCCTCTGTTCATCAAAGTCATGAACTTTTAATGTTTGTAAAATGTCAAAAAATGGTTGAAAATAAAAGATTATATAAAAAAAAATAAATAAATAAATAAAGAATTGGCACTCTTGGTCAGATAACATATGGTAATTGTTCTAAGCCGTCTCAAAGAGGGCGGAGACCTGGGTGGAGCCACATCAGACAGGATTGGCTGTGGGACTTCTACACGCAGGAAGCTGGGATTTGAAGCTGCAATCGTACGAGCAGTCACCGAGGCTGTACTATTTGCAGATAAGCTTGTATCCCTACGATCCTTGTGAGTGCAATTTGTTTTTATAGATTTTAGTACATTTTACAGTTTTACGTGATGAGCCCTCGTTTTAAGTCGTAGTGAGAGCTGAAGACCTAACCATTCCCCATAAGCTGTCATTCTCACCTCTGGATAATCAGGGGGACACAGTGATGAGTGCAAGCATTTTGGGAGAGTCTGGGCACTGTTCTCTGAGGTTACATTCACAGAGTGGTGGCTTGTCACAGGGAGAAGTGGAGGCCTACTCCTTTTGTAACGCAGTTATGCTATTGCATTTTTTTCTTGTGTTTTTCCGGTCCTTTTGCTCTCCCCTGTGAGGTTTGAGAAGAGATCCAGTAGGAAGATAGGACTGGGTGCATTGCTTCACAATATGTTTGTTATGCTCAGACCCCTTTTAGATTGGTTTGTAGAACACCATTAGGGGTTGGATTTTGCAGACCATGTCCTCTGCTGGTATTAATAGTTTGGTCTTTAGCGTTCACGCAATTAGAAGTGTTGTTTCAACTAAGGCAGATTAAAGATGTTTTCTCTTGCATGGAATCCATTACAGTTAACTTTCAGATCATAGATTACTGAAAACTCTGCTTTCATTTGTAAAGACCTAGGTATTTGCAAAGCTTTTACACTTGGTTTGGATGTATTCATTGTGTACATGTCAAGTTAATTGGATCACCTATTTGTGTCTTGGAATTTGTTGCACTTATTCATATTAATTTTGTCACTGTAATTACCAATTCTGTATTTTGCACCGATTCTGCATTTTGTACCAACTCTGTATTTCGTATTTTGGTGTATAACATTGTCTGTATTATTTTGTACCCCATGTTTGTTTCTTACATTGCACAGCGCCATGTAATATGTTGGTGCTTTATAATAATAATAATCCCTTCTAATTTGTCTCTATTACAAACGATAAACCCAGTTTGACTATGTAAGTGGGACCTTTTATCATCTTTAGCTCACTCAACCAAACCAAGAACTAGCATGTCAAGGACAGGAACTTAATTGTTAGTTACTATATCTTGATCTTCAATAAAAATTTGTTTAAAGAAAAATTGAATCAGGGCAATCAAACAGAGAGGAAAATTTAAAGTGACTTTGATGCAAACCCCTTATGCCCAAAAAGATATGTGACCCACAGTGGATGCGGCCATTGTTTGTATAGGATGTGTTTTCCTGCATAGTTAGCATAGGGACCACTGATTGAGATCAGTCTTGCTATGGCTTTAGGGCTCACCCTCATATCTATGGACATGTGGAACCAACAATCTTTGTTTTACTGTAGGTGCTATGTGTATCTGCTGGCATCATTTCATTATTCATTATTTCAATAACATGATAGGATCACATTTTCATTTCCTCTTTTATACATTCTGAAATTGTATTTGCCTTTGATGCTGCTGCTTGGCATCGAATCAGGGCTGCACTTACAGCTCAGGAGCCTATGGGCACACATGCTCTGGTGCCCTAAACTCTGCCCCTTAATGGAGGCCACACCCCTAATTTCACACCCCCTTTTTCTTATTAAATAAAACTACACAAGGTAATTCAGATATTACCAAAAACAATTAGAGGATACCAACACTCACCGACACCTGATGTTCCAGCACTGACGTCTCGCTTCAGCAGCATGCCCCCCCAGTGTCCTCTCCATGGTTACAGTACATCACCCGCGTGTGACACGCCGGCACGTACTGGCATGTCACCGATGCCACTGTAACCATGGAGAGGTCGCTGGGGGTGCACTGATGTAGGGAGACATCAGAACTGGAATGTCAGGTACTTGCGAGTGTCTTCTTGTGCATAAATCCACTCACTACTCTGCAGAGGGTGCTTCAGTATTAGTGGAGGGAGGGAGGGAAGAGGGCACTTTGAGCAGCTAGTGAGTTGCTCACCTCTTGCTAACCTACAAGCTTACAAGTGCCTAGTTGAATACCTGGCCCTGCATCAGAAATAGTTGCTTAGCTTACAGTTAACTAGGATTTTCAAGTCTTTCTCAAGTCTGTTCTTGGTAACTCTATTCCATTTGGTTTATGTAGTGCTATGCCATTAGCAAGGCCGAGATGCATAACATTTGCATTTATCACATAAAATGTAATCTACAATTTACTAGCCCATATAGTTATCTTATCACTTCTGTGGTGGGTCACTATCTCGCTGTGGCGATAATTCTACATAATTTTGTAACATTTCCAAAAATGGCAGCATTACTTTCTATTTAATCTATTAAAAGAACCAGACACAATATCGTAGAACTCCACTACTAACATTCATCTACTTTGACAATGGTTCATTTGCCGGTACACTTTGTCTTGTCTTTTAGCTTATTCTTTCTATATATGAACACATTCTTCCCTGATCCTTGTATCCGCAGGTTCTGCACCAAGCTGCTGTGAGGCATAGTGACAAAAGTGTTTGGAAAATGTAAGCATATTACATCTCTAGCTTTTCCTCAGCACTTCACAAAAGTTGAGCATGTTTGTCAGATAAGATGTGTCCTTATTAAACCCCTGCTGATTATCTGAAAATAGATTATTCTCTGTTATATCATTTTGAACACTGTTTCTTAGGATACCTTAAAATGGTTCAAACACAACTGATTTTCAGCTTACAGGTCTATAGTTTTCCTGCTCTGATTTCTTCCACTTCTGCAATAATGATAACATATCATCTGTATGCCAATCATGGGGCATTGGCATCAGCTCACTTGAAAAGGAGTTACAGAAAAAGTCACGTCTCAATAACTCAAAAAGGAACCATAATGACAAAGTACAGTAGAATGTAATATATTATTCAGCATACCCATTATTTTTTTATTTAAAAATCTTTTATTGCTTTAAAGACAACAAACAACAAACACAACTCACTTGACAGTGCAGGTCAAAAAAAAAAAAAAAAAAAAAAAGACAGCATACCCATTATTATGTCAGTTATGCTTGTTGCAGCATCAGAAACACTTCATATATCTATATATTGCTGTATGTTGGTATGTAACCCCACCTTACCAGTAATGCTTTGCCTAGGCTCTGATGTCACATGCCTAGGCTATGATGCCACACCACCTTCTGCCCCAGAGCACTCTGGGAGATCAGGTGATCTACCTGCTAAGTTCACAGAGGGCAGGAAAATAAATTTCCACAGTGATTCACCTTGCCAGCAGTAACCATTCCGCCATCTGTGATAAATTTAAGAACGTAAACTTAAGTGAGGCAAGATTTTACATTTTACATAAATAATCTATAAATTAATACTGTAAAAAAAAAGCAATTTTATTCATTAAAGGGAATCTGTAATAAAATCTATAATTACAAAAAAAATGGCCCCTGGGGGGTATTTACCATCCTCCTGTGTAGCACTGCCCCTCCACCCTTCCAAAAAAAGAAAATCTGCTGAATGCATGCAGGCGCAGTATCACCTGCAGCACGCAGCAATATCTACCTTAGGGATACAACGCAGATGCATTAGCATCTTCCCCCTTGCACTCTGGGGGAAATAGCCTTGCCCGATCGGTGCCGCTCTAATGCGCAGGTGCCAAATGCTTACACCTGCATAGTAGAGTGGACACGATCGGCTTGGCTATTTGTGCTGGAGCCTGAGGGGAACATGGTACTGTGTCTGTGCTGGATCCTTAAGTTAAATCTTTCTGTCTGCTGATGCCCTGGGGGCCCAACACTGGATCCATGCTGCATAGGAGGAAGGGGGAAGACTTATTAGGATCCAGAGGCTTCCCTCTCCTGAGGTAAGTACCCCCGAGGGGCACTTATTTTATTCTCTTTAGGTTATATTCAGTAAAGTTCCTCTTTAACTCTTTTTTACCTCCTAACATCCAGAGTCCACACATGTATTGACTCACAATGGCAGCTTTGTACTGGTATGGAATTCAGAGTCAGAAGTGTTCTCTCTAGTGATCATGATTGGAGTCTAGAGAGCACACTGATCTGACGCCCTAAATAAAGCAAGATACTATTGCTCTGTGTGCTCTGGCATCTGTCTTTTTTATTATGGCGATCATCAGGAGGAGCACACTAATTGCTCTTTTTGCCTAAAATTGGTACCATTGATTCCATGCCATATTCATAAGAAGCCCTAAAATGTTCTGTACTTAAAACACACATATGTGGTATCATAGAATTAAACATATCTGGAAAATTCATTAAATTATCATGTATTTTATACTTTCTTTCCTAGCCAAAATATTTTTTTATTTTTTCTTCATAATTTCAGTGCCTCTTTCTGGAAAATGAAACATATTAATTCATATAGGATTAAAAGAAAACCTCCATGTGCTACCCTATTTCCCTCAAAATACCCCGAAAAGAAGCCTGAGCGTGATTTTTCAGGATTCTTGAGGATGCTTAAAATGTAAGCACTACTCCAAAGATAAGCCCTAATTACAGTTCATAAAAATGTCAATCTAAATCGTGCCCAGGCGGCTAAAGTACACATGTGAAAAAGGAAAATCAACTGGCAACAGAATCCAAATACCAACATTACCCACTTCTGGTCTTTGAACTGGGGTCTGTTCCAGTATTACCAGTACTCCAGTCTTCCCAGGGGCCCCACCCACTGTAATGCAATAGATTCAAATGCAGTAAAGAGACAGCACACAACAGGTATAGCAACCTTGCTGTATTGGAGAGTAAGTCAAAAGTGCACAATATGGAAATAGAATGCAGTAGGGTAGATAGACCCTTCACCAAGGAAAGCAGACACCCCTAAAAGACCCCACAAGACCCAAACAATAAGGGTTGGCAAGTGTCATGATCTCTGTAAATGTAGATTGTTGTACATGTAAAAAGATCAGTAGTTGGCGCCTCTTACTGTAATGGCAATCAGTGTGTGAAGGCTGGGGTGGGAGGAATGGAGGGGCGCACTATGTTGTCTCAGCTTGTCCCGGCTCTGGGCCTGTTAATGATTAACGCACATTCGCATGTGCACAACCATTTTATTTTAAGCATTTTATAAGATCTCAGCTTAGACAGCACAGCAGAATTGTAATCATTTAAATGTAAAGATTTTTAAGCCAGAATCATACTGTTTTAAATAGGTTAATTTGTCTAATGTCATTGCAAGCAAGTTTTTTTCAGCTGTACTTAAAGAGAACCAGAGATGAAGCACCCTCTTGTATTTTACCTTATAAATTAGTGGAAACATGATAGTAAACACCTAATCTGCTCTTTGTTTCATTGTTCTCTGTTTAATCTGACTGTTATCACCTCTGATAAGAATCCCTGACTGAGCACTCAGTCTAGCTTTGCTACGGAAAGATTATAGATGAGTCTGTCTTCTCTGGTGTCTTTTCAAGCCCAAGCCTGCCCCCTTGTGGCTCTGCTATACTGACTCAGCTATAATTATTCCCTGCAAAACCAGACTGAATGCACAGTCCGGGATTCTTATCACAGCTGATAACAGACACTTTTAGTCAGTGAGGATGAAACAGAGAGCATGGTAAGTGTTTTCTCTAATGTTCTTACTGATATATATGGTAAAATACACAAGGGTGCTTCGTCTCTGGTTCCCTTTAAAGTGGGATAAAACTCTGACACAACTTTTAACAAAACTGTATTTTTATTACCCATACAGTTATCATATTTGCTTTTGTGCACAAATTATAATGTTTGTTTACAAATTACAAGTTCCCAAAGTATAGTCTATCTGCTCTAAAAGATGCCATTGCATTTTATTGCATAGCTGCTGTATTTATATATTAAAATCTGTTAAAGTGAACCTCCGGACTAAAAATTTACTCAGCAGCACTGAAAAGCCTTGGTGTTTCTTTAACATTTTCATAGCATCAGAACTTTGTTTTTCTTACCAAAGCTTGGGCTTTTTTTCCCTGATGCTGTGCAGAGCATGATGGGATTTCCTATGTTGTTATTCACATTGCCTAGCAACTGGGAGAGGTGCTCAGGACACAGGACAGTTGGAACTGTATCTCATGCTCCCTGTCACCTCCTTTCAACCAAAGAGATGGCTGCCATCATGAAATCAAACATTTGCCTGTTCTTTTAAAACAGCATGGGTAAGAGATTATATTACCTATATATTTTAATTAACATAACTAATGAAACTTAATGACAGTATTTTTGTTTAGGCTGGAGTTCCTCTGTAAGTGATCACTTCTCAGCTCTTTCTGCTTCTCAGCTCAGTACAACTCAGATTTGGCAGATTGCTAATATTTTCTAAATGTATTTGACAAAGGAATGTAAACAAAAGATCACCTTTTGTTATCACCTCTTTGGATGCCATCAGAAGCTGCCCACTGAAGCAAGGAACTTTCCACTGAGGAACAAAGTGCTGTTTAACTTTTTGAATGCTTTTTTTCTTAAATTTTTTTTTGTGATAGTAGATTATATGCTGTAAATCAGGGGTCAGGAACCTTTTTGGCTTAGAGAGCCATAAACGTCACATATTTTAAAATGTAATTCCGTGAGAGTCATACAATAGGTTTGATTCACAAAGCAGTGCTAATGCATAGCACGGCCGTGCTATGCATTTAGCACACAATGTAACGCATGCAAAGGTCTGCGCGCGCAATGTTTTACGAGTGTGTGCTAACAAAGTTTTGTGCGCATTACCGCTGCACATTGCGCGCATTGTGCCACGGTAACGCACACATAACTTTGTTAGCATGCGTGCTTAAAACATTGCGCGCGTAGACCTTCGCGCACGTCACATTGCATGCTAAATGCAAAGCACAGCAGTGCTATGCATTAGCATTGCTTTGTGAATTAAGCCCAATATGTTTCAAACTGGGAGAGTAGGGCTCACGTCCTTGTTGCCATGGCGATGTGTATACAGTTGATCCCCGGGCAGCGGAAGCGTCCAACACGTCTTCAGCTTCTCTTGGGTTTCAGCAACATCAGCAATTTCCCAGAGAGACAGACAGGAGAAATATAGACAGCATTAGCATGCACTACTTTGAAAATGTTACTTGCGCTGCCACACTAAGCTGCGTTGCTTGAGCAGTGTAACTTAGTGAATCAACCCTTAGGCCTCGTTCAGACTATACGCGCTGCCGTCCGCATTTTGGCAGCGCGTATAGTGTGCGACACGCAAGAACGGTAGAAGGGCATAGACAGCCCTTCTACCGTTCCCATCATATGCGCTGCGTGGCAGCGCGATTGCGCTATCGCGTGCTGCACGCATTTTTGGGAATCGCAGCGCAGATCCCATTCATTGTAATGAATGGGATCTGCAGCGCAGCGCATAGGAGCGCAGATGGCGTGCGATCGGACGCGTTGCGTTCCAATCGCACAGCCATCTGCGCTAAATGATGTGAACGAGGCCTTACTGATTCGTCTGTGAGCCAGATCTAGCCATCAAAAGAGCAACATTTGGCCCCCGAGCCATAGGTTACCTACCCCTGCTGTAAATTATCTTTTGTAACAAAGATGAAATACTTTGTTTCATACCACTTTCAAGTAAATGTAAACGGAGACTTAAAAAAAATAAAAAACAGGCACTTACCTAAGGCGGGGAAGACTCTGGGTCCTATAGAGCAGTGTTTCTCAACATTTTATAAGTGTGTACCCCTTTTAAAACCCTGTACTCATCGAGTACCCCCTAGCACAGTAAACATGATCACAAGTACCCCTTGACAAATATATATTTAATCGTAGTACATGATAATTGGTTCTAAACAACGTGCAAGCATTTATTATTGCTTTTAATCAGCTAAAATACTAATTTGGTGTTGTTTGAATAAGAATTATAATTTTCTATATCTCTAAATTTGTTATTCTTGGTTAAGTATATCAAGCTCGAGTACCCCCTGGACCCATCAGAAGTACCCCCTGGGGTACGCGTACCGCATGTTGAGAACCTAGGCTATAGAGCCTTCTCATTCCTCTCCTGGTTCCCTTGTATCACCGCTGACTCCCTGTTAGCAGTATTAAGGTGGCCATACACTGGCCCGATTCCCGGCCGTTTCGACAGCAGATTCGATCCTGGGATCGAATCTGCTGCCAATCGTTCGCGGTAAACGTCGCCGACGATCCGATTTCCTCCCGAAATCGGATCGGTCCGTCGATCGCGCCGTGCGGGAAATTACCCTCGATCGCCCGCGGGTAAAGTGCGCGTCGCTAGCGGCGGCCGATCCGATGAAAAATACATTACCTGATGCGGGCTCCCGGGCGTCTTCTCCGCATCTTCTCAGCGCTGCACCCGCTCCATCCCGGCGCTTCCTGTGTCACTGCAGTGACCCAGGAAGTTCAAATAGAGGGCGCTCTATTTGAACTTCCTGGTCACGGAGTGACACAGGAAGCGCCGGGATGGAGCGGGTGCAGTGCTGAGAAGATGCCGAGAAGACGCCCGGGAGCCCGCATCAGGTAATGTATGCTTTGGGGGAGGACAGGCGGCAGGAGCAGCTGAACAGATTGTGATCGGTTTCAGGCTGAAATCGATTCACAATCTGTTTGCAGTAAAGGCAGCCATACGATCCCTATCTGATCAGATTCGATCAGATAGGGATCTGTCAGCTGGTCGATCTGATGGCACATCGACCAGTGTATGGCTGCCTTTAGTCCGATCGGCCGAATACTGCTGTGCAGGCACAAGAAGCTTCAGAAGTCTTTGGGAGCCTGAGTGCTCCAGAAGACAGGCAGCTCCAAACTGAGCTTGCGCTTGTTTGCTCTTCCACATGCTCACACATGCACAGTGCGAAACCACCCGTCTTCGGGAGCACTCAGGCTCCCAAAGACTTCTGAAGCCTCCAGCGGCGAGGGATTTAAATGGGGTGACATCACTGGAACAGGGAAAGTGAAATAAATGTTGCCAGTTTGACTAACCTGGGTCTTCTTCTAGCCCCCTGAAATCTTCCTGGTCCCTTGCCGTCATTCCACGCCGCTCCATTCATTGGCTGCCCCTCCCCTAAAGCTGGCCCACTCAGCCAGTTGTGGGCCACTGCGCATGCACGACCCAAGCTGCGCGCCCCCTTGATTGCACTCCTGTCGCTTGGAGGATTCTACGCATGGGCAGTAGCAATTGTTACTTACTGCACATGCAGCTTTCTAACTGGCAGAGCATCTGAATGGAGCAGAGCGAAATGACAGCAAAGGGCCAGAGAAACTACAGGGGGCTGAAAGAAGCTCCAGGTTGGTTAAACTGGCTTTAGGTTCCCTTTAAGAATATCTAATATTTACTTACTGCTAGAATTATTATAAATGGGTCAATCTCCTTAGATGTTATTACATATTATAAAGATAAACATACGCAGAGGATAGAGATGGAAATTATTTTTCCCTTTATATTGTTAACTAATGTAGGATATAATAGATGTTGATGACTGATATTTTTCTGGCTACTTATCTGCAAAGATGATGCAGTTGAAAATCAAGTGAACTGAGATTTTATGACACATCCCAAAGGCTCCTTCTCTTCCACTCTCCAACCCCTCCGCTAATCAGACCCAAAATCAAGAAATAATAACAAATGCCTGATAACACGTACACTATTATCCACAAATGTTATCACCAAATTGACCAGGGTGTCACAGCCCTCTCAGCAGCAACTGGAGTTAAGTCATCAAGCTGATATGATCCATGAAAAAAAAGATGCCTGTAATTCTCTCTGCTTTGACCTTTGAGACTTATCAAAGTCAGATAGGTAATCATCCAATCAAAGGGGCTATCATTATCAGAAGAAAGGTAATTATAATCTGAATATGTTTCAACATGATTATTATAAGCCCAGACTATGTCAGGTTTGATTGGACGACAATGGTAGGCATTATGATTTCAGCAGTGAAAGGCTTGTCCTTTTTCTTGTTCTCATTGTTCAGCTCAGCTTGCTATTCTTTTTATTTGGGAATGTGGTTTCTGGAGTGTGCACACTTCAAATACTGCAAAGGGTATGAGTGAATGTGAAGCTTCTGCCATATCAGCATATAATTGCATTCTTCAGCTGTTCTCCAGAGGCCAGAGAAATATTTACTGTAACTCATCCAGTCTTACGATATTTCTTCTGTATTGATAATTAGCTCCAACAGGAAACTTTAGCAAAGGATGTATTTAAAGTGAACCCGAGATGAAACTAAACTGATGAGATAAACAATTATATTAAGCCTCCTACTTCTAAAAATGACTTTTTTTTAAGTATCCAAGGGTTTTATTTTATATTTAAACATTTACAAAGTAGGTTGTCTCTAATCAGTGGCAGCCTATTATGTGTCCCAGAGTTAGAAAAAGGTCAATAATTAATGTATTTTATCTCTCCCTGCTCTCAGAAGTTGTATTTTGCCAGGAAAACTTTTATGGCTGTAATTTGCTTATCAGTGATGTTTACTTTATTCCCGATAAGGTACCAACAACACAGAAACTAAAAATTAACTCTTTCAGGCAGCAAAATAAATCAAGTAAAATAGCCTGGCTATTAATATGTTTGGCACAGTACATACATGCTTATCTCATCATGTCACATGTCGTCTTGGGTACACTTTAAGTTCTATGTACATGTCAATGATTCATGTCTGGTGACTTATGTCAAGAAAACAGAGGACAATATTAAATTCTCAAATGATCATAAAATACAAAAGAAATATTGTAATTCAGTAACTCTGGAAGTGGAAGAACAGAACTTTTATAAAGTATGAATTATGTAATGTTCAGATGGATTGACAGTGACATTTTGGTATCAAATAAATGTCTGTAATTCTGCGATCAGATGCTGAAAATACATGGTGACGTACACAGCTCAGAACACTCATATATAATATGCATGCTAGAAGACATAAACTGCATGGCCGAAGCAGTAGCCTAATCTGCTGGCACGCCACCGCTGCTTATGAACTGGCCGCAGCGTCTACTAGACGCCGTCGCGCCAGTTCATAGCCCGCAGCCCCGCAGAGACTGTCACTGCAGAACACCCCTTTTAATAAATGGGTTTGGCTAGTTAAACCAATGCCTTTGATGCGTTAGTGGACTTAACCTTCCTAGTACCAAGGTGCCCTGACCCCTTAAGGGACAACTGTAGTGAAAAGAATATGTGGGCTGCCATATTTGTTTCCTTCTAAATAATACTAGATGCCTGGCAGTACTGCTGATCTATTTGGCTGCAGTAATGTCTGAACAACACTAGGAATAAGGAATAAGCATGCAGCTAATCTTGTCAGATATGACAATAAAGTCAGAAACACCTGATTTGCATATGCTTATTCATGGTCTAGGGCAGCGGTGGCGAACCTATGGCACGCGTGCCGGGCCCGGCACGCGTAGCCTAATCTGCTGGCACGCCTCCGCTGCTTATGAACTGGCCGCAGCGTCTACTAGACGCCGCCGCGCCAGTTCATAGCCCGCAGCCCCGCAGAGACTGTCACTGCAGAAGGAACGTCCGGGGGAGATGCGCGCCAGAGCCCAGCCGAAAGAGAAGACTTCTATCAGGTGAGTACATTACTTGTTTTTGCAGGTGAAATGCGGACCACTGTGTTATTTTCTGCTAAAATGTTTTGTCACATGTTTATGTCTTGTGAAATGCTGCCCACTGTGTTTGTTTTCTGGTGAAACTGCGTTTTTTTTCTGGTGAAATGTGGCCCGCTGCGTTTGTTTTCTGGTGAAATGTGGCGCACTGCGTTTGTTTTCTGGTGAAATGTGGCCCACTGTGTTTGTTTTCTGGTGAAATGTGGCGCGCTGCGTTTGTTTTCTGGTGAAATGTGGCCCGCTGCGTTTGTTTTCTGGTGAAATGTGGCCCACTGCGTTTGTTTTCTGGTGAAATGTGGCCCACATTGCATGATTTTCTGCTGAAATGTTGCACACATTGCGTTTATTTTCTGGTGTCTGGGGTAACTGTTGCTGCATTTATTATTAAGGGCTCATTCACACTACAGAACGTATGCACGAATGCGATTTCATGCATGCGCTGCCAACGCACAGTGATCGCACTGAATGCACGTTGTGGTGCGCTAAATGTGGACGTCGGCAGCTGTACCCATCGGGTAAACGTATGCGTTGTGCGTTAAAATGTTCCCAGATGCGTTACACGCATGGGAACGCACACCTGTAGTGTGAATGGTAACATGGAAGTCTATTGACTTTCATGTTACCATATGAATCTTACATTATGTGCATTGCGTCAAAACTGACAGCGCAGCACAGTGTGAATGAGCCCTTAATGGTCATAGTTGGCTATATTTGCTGCTTTGGGGTTATGGCCGGTGTAACTAGCATCATAGTTTCTGCACACCCATGATGCGAATCCTCGTTTCACCACATCATGGCGGAAACACTGCTTTCTTATGCCTCGCTGTTACATCAGTACGTTAGCTCCGCCCATACAATATCATGGCCACACCCCCATTTTTGGCGCGCCGCAAAACCCCCCCCCCCCCCCCCATTGGCACTCGGAGATAAATAAGTCGATGTTAGGTCGCAATTTGGGCACTCGGCCTCTGAAAGGTTAGCCATCACTGGTCTAGGGCTAAAAGTATTAGGATCGGTAGGATAGCCAGGCAACTAGTATTGCTTAAAAGGAAATACATATGGCAGCCTCCTTATCCCTCTCATTACAGTTGTCCTTTAAGGACTATTTTTCTATACTCACTCTGTGGACACTGTAGTTTGACAGACCTAGCAGACCAGACCAGGCCGAGTGGTCGAGAGTGGTTTGTAGCTGCTGTACACATGTTGGATTCTCAGCAGAGGAAGCTATTTTAGGCCGCCTCGGTCAAGTTTCATCTAACGTGTGTTTGGAGCTTAAAGCAGAACTGAAAGCTGTGTAAAAAATAAGAGTTTCACTTATCTGGGGCTTCTGCCCGCCCCCTGCAGCCGACCTGTGCCCTCCCCGCCCTGGACCGATCCTCCATTCCCTCACAACAGCTCACTTTTTTCTGGTACTGGAAGCTGACTTCTAAGTCGACCTCCATTGCGCCCTGGCCACGGATATTCTAGTACGTGTTCCTGTAGCCAGGTGCTCTTGAACAGGCGCATTACTAGAAAATCTCTACTGCACCTGCACAGTACGTGTCCAGCTACGGGAGCGTGAATGAGGATGTGCGTGGCCAGGGCCGCGCAGGCGCAGTGCACTCGAACTGCACAAAGTGCAAGTGAGCTGTGGCGTGGGTCCAGAGCATCAGTGAGTGGCTGCGTTGGCACAAGTCGGTTTCAGGGGGCTGGCAGAAGCCCCAGGTAAGTGAAACTCTTATTTTTTTAAACAGGTTTCAGTTCTGCTTTAAATCTGTTGGTATATTGCACTATTATTATTGATTTATAAAGCACAAACATACAGTGGGTTGCAAAAGTGTTCGGCCCCCTTGAAGTTTCCCACATTTTGTCTCATTACTGCCACAAACATGAATCAATTTTATTGGAATTCCACATGAAAGACCAACACAAAGGGGTGTACACATGAGAAGTGGAACGAAAATCATACATGATTCCAAACATTTTTTTTTTTACAAATAAATAACTGCAAAGTGGTGTGTGCATAATTATTTGGCCCCCTTTGATCTGAGTGCAGTCAGTTGACTATAGACATTGCCTGATGAGTGCTAATGACTAAATAGAGTGCACCTGTGTGTAATCTAATGTCAGTACAAATACAGCTGCTCTGTGAGGGCCTCAGAGGTTGTCTAAGAGAATATTGGGAGCAACAACACAGTGAAATCCAAAGAACACACAAGACAGGTCAGGGATCAAGTTATTGAGAAATTTAAAGCAGGCTTAGGCTACAAAAAGATTTCCAAAGCCTTGAACATCCCATGGAGCACTGTTCAAGCGATCATTCAGAAATGGAAGGAGTATGGCACAACTGAAAACCTAACCAAGACAAGGCTATCCACCTAAACTCACAGGCTGAACAAGAGCGCTGAACAGAAATGCAGTCAAGAGACCCATGGTGACTCTGGATGAGCTGCAGAGAACTACAGCTCAGATAGGAGACTCTGTCCATAGGACAACTATTAGTCATGCACAGTACAAAGTTGGCCTTTATGGAAGAGAGGTAAGAAGAGCATTGTTAACAGAAAGCACAAGAAGTCCAGTTTCCAGTTTGCCACAAGCCATGTGGAGGACACAGCAACCATGTGGAAGAAGGTTCTCTGGTCAGATGAGACCAAAACGCTATGTGTGGCAGAAAACTAACACTGCACATCACTCTGAACACACCATCCCCACTGTCAAATATGGTGGTGGTGGCAGCATCATGCTTGGGGGGTGCATCTCTTCAGCAGGGACAGGGAAGCTGGTCAGAGTTGATGGGAAGATGGATGGATGGAGCCAAATACAGGGCAAACTTGGAAGAAAACCTCTTGGAGACTGCAAAAGACTTGAGACTGGGGCGCATTGCCACTATTGGACCTTTTTGAGCTTGCACTCTTTGCCAGATGAAGCGGGTTGTACCTGCGAAACGAGTTGCGGAGTGCCAAAACAAATTGTTATTTGCGATTTGAACAATCTTGATTGTCCATTTCAGGAGGTAAGTCCACCTGTGCTCCTCCTTTTTAGTTGTTTTTAGATCATTTTAACCTGCCTGGCGCCTCTGTCCAAATTTGCACAATATCTATGTGTTAGAATGGCCCAGTCAAAGTCCAGATCTAAATCCAATCGAGAAACTGTGGCAAAATCTGAAAACTGCTGTTCACAAGTGCTGTCCATCTAATCTGACTGAGCTGGAGCTGTTTTGCAAAGAAGAATGGGCAAGGATTTCAGTCTCTAGATGTGCAAAGATGGTAGAGACAAACCTTAAAAGACTGGCAGCTGTAATTGCAGCTGAATAATTACGCACACCTCACTTTGCAGTTACTTATTTGTAAAAAATGTTTGGAATGATGTATGATTTTCGATCCACTTCTCACATGTACACCACTTTGTATTGGTCTTTCACGTGTAATTCCAATAAAATTGATGCATGTTTGTGGCAGTAATGTGACAAAATGTGGAAAAATTCAAGGGGGCCGAATACTTTTGCAACCTACTGTATTCTGTGAAATGGTACAGAGTAAGAACCAAGCATGGTGTATACAGTAATACAGACAGTGGTATACACCAGCGGTATACACAATACTGAATTGGTAGACTAGTAATTACAGTTTCAAGTGTAACATGAACAACATTTAGCAAATTGCAAAACATAAAGAGGTGAGAGAGCCCTGCTCTTGTGAGCTTACAATCTAAATGAAAAGGGATGGAACATGAGGTGGGGCATGATACAATATATAGCTAGAGGCAGTGTGTTTTCAGCTATATTTAGTAAGCAGTACAACTTGGACAGAGACATAGATATGTTTGACAGGTTCAAAAGAAAGCACAGATACAATGGGAGCACAAATAGCACAATATGTAATGCAAGGTGGTTATTTAAGGTAAGGTAAGAGTTTACTCACAGGTGGGTTGCATAAGGGGCAACCGACCAATTGAAGCAGGTGGAGATGTATAACCTGACTCCACTGGGTGTCCAGCCTGGACTGGATGCAGTCGCTCTCTTCGTGAAAAAAGGTAGATGACCTTCACTATGATGAACACTGTGAGAGGCCAACTGGTACCCCTCCAACCAGGGGGTTGGGGGTAAATGTAGCACAAACGAGAGTAAGAGGCATCCAGGGGTATATAAAACTAAGGTAAAATCCAATAAAAGGACAGTGCAAGTCTGAAAATGCAGTTGAGGTAGTATCTGGAAACTAGTGAAGAGATGGACAGGGGAGAGAGATTGTGGAGAGCTTTGTAAGTTAGGGTTAAGATTTTGAAGTGGATCCTTTCGTTAATTGGCAGCCAATGAAGAGCTTGACAGAGGAGCAGCAGAGGAAGAGAAAAAAGAGAGATGAACGAGTCCAGAAGCCGAGTTCAGTACAAATTTGAGGGGTGCCCTCAAAGTCTTGTAAAAGTAATAGTAATACAGAAACATTCTTATCACAGCTAAGAAATAGAACATTAGTAGCACAGATATTAGTCTACTATTGTTTCCAGTACAGGAGGAATAGTTAAGAAACTTGAGGTTGTTATCTATGCAAAAGAGGCTCGTTGAGCTCTCCAACTTGGGTCGCTGTTTTCTGGAGCACTTATACATCAAAGAAACAGTCACAGACAGAATTAGTTAAGATTTTTACTGCAGGGAAGTTGAAAGGATCATTAGCTCTGCTTGTTTTATAGTTTAAAATACAGAATGTGGCTTGTAATTGCAAATATGACATAATTATGTAATGCTATACAAAAAAAAGCTAAATTCAAATATGAGACTAATGTTCTATTAATCAGCACTACACATACAAATCATTACATCATACGTTTTTTTTCACTTCAGTGTCATTTTAAGGATGTAGAGAGGAGATCTGATTTGAGTAAGCACTAATTAGTCAGGTTTCGGTTGTATTGTGTATGCTCACCTGGTCACAGTTTTACTGGATATACACTATTGCAAATAAATGTTATTTTTCACAGTATTCTCATGGGTAGTCTTCAGTACTTGCTGCAAACAGTTTTTTAACAGCTACACTTCAGCATTTTAAAATTTCTGCCAGGCTCACTCTCCTCCTCACTAAATCGGGTACTTGGACCCCAGACCATATATGTCAAAATGGGCTACATCTTTCTGCATCCATCTCCATACATGACTGGACAGAAATTTGGGATAATGCTAAACATTCCTCAATGTGCACCCAGATTCGAGAAAATATTTACAAGATTCTTTATCGATGGTATCTAACGCCTGAACTATTATGTAAAATATACCCAGGCACTTCCAACCTATGCTGGAGAGGTTGTAACAACAAAGGTACCATATAGCATATATTTTGGTCGTGCCCTTTGATAGTACCATTATGGTCTGAAGTCCATTGACTCCCTACATATGTTATTAGGTAAACCCCTTCGAAAATTAAACAGACATACCAATCGCCTTCTCGCTCACATACTGACAGCCACTAGGTTAGCTACAGCCTCTTCCTGGAAAAAGCTTGCTCCTCCAGACATCTCTGAAGTCATCTTAAAAGTTACCTGGACAAGATCTATGGAACAGCTCACTGCTTCTCTTCAAGACACAGAACAGAATTTTCATAAAGCCTGGGACTCTTGGCCCTTCTCTTCACCCACCTACCAGCCATCATAACCAAGCAATTGAAATACTTATACAGTTGCTTTATGTAGCCGGTTTATCTTAATAGGTTGACATCCTTCCCTTCATCCTATCTATCCTCAAACTAACCTCCCTCCCCCCTTTACCAGTCTTATGCCGGGAATACACGATGCGTTTTTGCGTTCGTTTTTGCCGTCGTTTTCGCTTTCGATAGATTTTACTCTCGATTCACTGCTCGATTCCCCTCTCGATTCCTTATCTTCCTCCCTGCGTCCTCCAGGACGGCCCTCCTGAGATTGTGTTAGTCTCCCCCCTCAAATTGGAAACACCTTTAAAGAAATTAAACAATTAGCTCAGTATAAAGCCCACCCCCACACAATCTCCCTCAGTTTTTTTTTTTTTTTTTTAGTTTGTTTCCCAGACTCTTCATGGAAGCACCTGAATTGTACTGCTGTAGGGGAGCCTGTTGGCACCTACATGTGTTTGTTAGTACTGGTTTGGTTGGTAATGGAAGGCGGTTTAGGTCAGCATGGTGGTGCGACCTGCACATGGAGGTATGGACAGAGGTACCTGGACTCCTTGTGGATCGGAGGAGGCTCGGAGAGACCCTGCTCAGTTCACCGCTTTTCTGGCTCTGGCGGCTGTACCGATAGACGCTACTGACATTTCCGGGTGGCGCCGGATGTGACGTATTGTACGCGTCATTGGACGCGACGTGTATCATGTGACGCATTGGCAGAATTTGCATGCGTCAAACGTCACGCGTACGGTACAGCGCTTGCAGGCGGGGATAAGAGCCATCCCGGAAGGAGGCAGTGCGGTTTGTTTGGACGCACTTGCAGCACGCCTTGCACTAACTCCGGAGTCTCTAGGGGGCTATGCAGCAGTCTATGGAGCTCGCCTCAGAGATACAGGAGCCGCCTCCAGCTGGTAACCCTGAGCAGCCGGGATCTCTACCAGCGGTAAGAGGCATTATTGCTATATTGTATTAAGCATGTCTTTATATTTACATATATAGTAATAAACTATTGGGCCTGTATCTTGTTTATCTTTGCAGAAACCAGCTAAGAGCACCTCAAAAACAAAAAGGTGTGCTAAGTGTGGTGTCAGGCTACCTGAGGGGTCTAGTAAGACAGTATGTGGGGATTGTGATAAGGCTAGTAGGTCTAGCAGATCAACCTCTTCCACAGCTAATCCTGAGAGTACCACAGTGGCTTTATTGGATCTGATGAGATCCATGAAACAGGAATTGGCTACTACATTTACGGCACTTAGGTCAGCCTTTCCTAGTTGTCCGGTTCAATCTGCCCCGGTAGTTCAGCTAGAACCACAGGGCCAATTAACCGCTTCTCCTGTAATACAGCAGGTAATTACAACTCAGGCTCAGGTACCCCAGACTAGCACGTCAGGGGGGTCGGTACCTCCAAGTGCATTAAGGGACCCTCCTTTACCGTTGCACGGTCCCTCCCATGGGGGTGCGGATGAGGATTCAGCACCTTTATCCTTGGAGGAAATATCAGATGAATCAGAGGACGGGGAGGTCTACTCAGATTCATCAGTACCTCAATCTGCGGGTAAAGTGCCTAGGTATTTATTTAGTGCCGAAGACACCTCAGAGCTTCTTAAAGCAGTCTATGACTCAGAACAGATTGAGGTGCCCAAATCTACTACTACCCCTCAGGACGAGATTTATAGGGGTTTAGAGGATCAGGGGCCCAGAGTTTTTCCGGTGCATAGAGCCATTAAAAGTATTATAACTGCTCAATGGAAGGATCCAGAGACTAAACTCTTTATTCCTAGATCATTTAAACGAAGGTTCCCTTTTGATTTAGATGAACAGGAAGCTTTATTCAAATGTCCAAGGCTAAACGCACCCCTCTCCCAGTATTCAAAGGATACTGACCTATCCTTTGAAGACATGGGAGCACTAAAGGATCGCATGGATAAAAAAGTAGACGTTCTGTTGAAGCGGGCTTGGGACTCAACATCGTTCTCTTTTAAACCGGCGATATCGTCTATGTGCCTTGCTCGCAATTTGGATAAATGGGTCAGAGGTCTACAGACTCATTTAGAATCTGGCACAGCACATATTAAAATTTTACTGAACCTACCGGTGATTCTAAAATCGGTTGCCTTTTTGGCTGATGCGGCTACAGAATCGTTAAGAGCATCAGCTAAAACTGCGGCGTTGATAAATTCAGCCCGCAGGGCAGTTTGGTTGAATACATGGGAAGGGGATGTGACATCAAAACAGAAGCTCTGTGGCATGGAGTTTCAGGGGAACCTACTGTTTGGTAGGGATCTTGAAACAGTTTTGGAAAGATCTTCAAGTAAGGCTAAGAAATTTCCAGATAAACGTAAGAAAGCGAAGCAGCCCTTTCAGAGTAAGAAGCCCTTCTTTAGACCGAGTCAGGACCGCAGAAAACAGGGACAAAATAAAAGATGGACTTATAATGCAGGAAGAGGACGGCCCTTTCTCTTCAATAGGCCCCAACCTACCACCACAACTAAGCCTACAAAATGATTTATTTTCTTCAGTTTTGGAAGGAGATTGTGATGATCGCTGCTGCAGCAGCTATTGCTGGAAGTAGTGCTGCAGCTCAGGCAGTTCTGATGTCTTTCCATGCAAGCTGCATAGGTTTGTCTGTCTTTCCCTGCTGTCAGCTTGTGACTGATTATCATTCACCTGTGTGGGAATCTGCATGTCTGCTCCCATTGGATGACCTCAGTATAAAGATCTGCTTCCTGCAGGGTTTCCTTGGGTTTTCATAGCTTCAGCTTAAGCCAGTCTTGCTGTCGCTTTAGCCCCCGATCGTGTTTCTTGTTATAAAGATACTTTGCTGGTCTTTGCATCATATATTGGTTCATTGCCAATATATATGCATACCAGCACGTTTATTATTTTCCTTGTATTTGTGTTACGTGATACATCAGTGTCGCTGATGTATACGTACACGAACTGTTTATATCCTGTGTTCAGTTAGTCAGTTTTCCAGCACGTTTTGGTAGGTTGCGCGTACCGTGACCACCCGTGCTGAGGTAGTTACCCTGCTCCTGGTTCTGTTTGTGGATTGCGTTCATCTCTGCGAAGAGATAACGGATCCTTCTGAATCCTGTTCTGTTACTGTTTGTGGATTGCGTTCATCTCTGCGAAGAGATAACGAATCCTTCTGAATCCTGTTCCGTTACCGTTTGTGGATTGCGTTCATCTCTGCGAAGAGATAGCGAATCCTTCTGAGTCCTGTTCCCTGTGTTACTCCATTCCTAGTCAGCGTTCCTGCTTATGTCATATATCGGTTCATTGCCGATATATACATATGTTAGTCAGACGTTACAAATAGTTTCATTGATAGCTGTAATTGTAATACGCTAGGAAAACATACTTATTGTATATTTATCTGTGTTACGTTCATCTATCTTAATCCTGCTATTTTCTGACTATCCTGTCCTGTCTTTGTGAGGCACGCCATCGCCGCATCGCATTGGCTGCCTCATTCCAGTCTGTCTGGTTTTGGACGCTTGCTGTCGCTAAGTAGCCGCTAGCTAGCAAGCGTTCATTCTGTCTACCTGTCCTGATCTCCTCAGTTCTGGCTTATGCGCTCAGCGCTACTTTGCGCTGGGGCGTTATAACGAAAGCATTGTTTGTATCTGTCAGATCTGCACCGGCTCTGTGCGCCACAATCTCCTATTGCAGTCAGTCCTCCCCTCCACTATACTAGGGATAGCCTGTTTCCTTGTGCTAGTGTGTGTACCTCCTCCACGCCAGCTCATGCGTTGCATGCTGACTGTGGAGAATACACCACCAAGCCTTACATTATGAAAACCCCATTACCAATCCCCATTGTGGGGGGGATTCCCAGAAAGTATGACACTGTTAATTATGGTTCCTGTTCCTTTAAGAAATTTGAAGAACTTAGCTCTGAAACAGAAAATGAGTTTTTCTCTGAATGTGCCAGGTTCCTGACCAATCCTGATCTCCAAGCGACTCCTGTTTCAACCTGGGCACTCCAACTAAGTTATATTTTGTTTAAAGGGGAATTATTCCAGTGGGCATTTGATGTTCTCAATCATTCCGATTTGAAAGATAGACCGTTGGAATTTCTAGCGTTTGTGATCCATAACTGGTTGCGCATAGATCCATTGCCTTTTCCTCTTAATGAACTCCTGGCAGCAGGCCAATCAGCTGCTCCTTCAATTGCTTGCAAGAATGAGCAGCAAGCAGAAAGTGTTACTGATAATTTTCCTGCAGCCTTGAATAAATCACCAAAAACCGCAAGGTCAAAGGCAAAACGCAAACGTTCTAAGAAACGTGTCCAATCTGCAGAATCGTTATCCTTAGCGACTGAGACCTATAATGAGATTCTGCCATTAACAGATAATGAAATGCAATTGTCTTTCAGGGGAGTTAAATGGACTTATGAAACTACTAATGAACTTTCCTCCCTGGCTAGGGAAAATAAAGATTTTTGTTTAAAAGAATTATCTGAGTATGATTATGATGAGATATTACAGAGTATTGAACAAATCAACTTATTTGTGAACCAAGGGAAGTTTGCATACACTACAGTTCAACACTTGCTACAGGTATTGGAGATTCTTAAGAATAAGGAATCTGCCAATCACCTGCTAATTAACCCTATACATGTGCCTGCCACAATCATATCTGCAGACTGTGATCAGCCTAAATGTTTCGCTGTTAAGTATGCATGGGATCCTCCATTCGAGAGGGGAGAGATGGAAGCCCTGGTCTGTGAATGGAAGAATGATTCAAGTTCATTTTGTCAATTTTACAGTGCAAAAAGTGAAATGGTATTGAATGCATGCATTAAGTCAGCCTATAACCTAATAGAGGCTGGTGTGTGTAGGTATGACTGTGTGGCTCCCTTGATTGATGTGTGGGAACTGATTTTGGATGATTTTTATGTGACTCCGAATTCGCAAATTTGGCGTTCTGACCCGCCTGCTTCAGCACCTTTGGCTGATTCAGCAGGTGATTCGGAGCTCTTTTTGTGTGAAATTGAAGTTCCTGCAATTCCACCCTGTACCATGGATAACTCAGTGTTACTTCCCAGTAAAACAGAAGCCACTGATACATTCTTAACCTTGCCCTGCGCAAATTTCTCAGCAGAGAATCCAGAGGTCCTGCTGACTTCCGAGTCCAGCCTAGCCAGTACTCATGACTCTTTGTTTAGTGAAACAGACACCAGAAAAATCTTGCCTGTCTCTGCAAACACTTCTGCAGAAATTACCTGTGTTAATAAAGTTCAACTCCTGTCTGACCCAGCAGATGCCAATAGATGCACTACATCAGTTTCCGAGTCCCAGCAATCCTGTCTAGTAAACTCAGAACCCCAGCATCTGAATTTTCCAATTTTACAAATGAATGGTGATTCAGATGCGCAAACATTGTGTCTTGATCTTCCTGTTTCTACACCTCGCTCTAGTTTCGTGAATAGCTCAGAGCATCTGCTATGTGAACCTGAAATCGCAGAATTATTACCTTGTTCAGAAAATTTTCCAATAAATTTGCCCTGTACCATGAATTGTGCAGTAGATCTCTCCAATGAAACTCAGGTCACAGAATCATTATGCTGTCCAGCAGGTGCTTCCATGGTTTTGCCCTGCAATATGGACTGTTCAGTGATCCTGTCCAGTGAAGCTGTGGTCGCAGAGTCTTATGCTTCACCCAGTACTTTGGATACTTTAAACCCTCTAGCAGAGGAGGCTGAAGCACTGCTTACCTCAGTTGGTGTTGCAGTAATATTCACTTGTCTAGCAGCTGTTTTGGAATTACAGTCTGCTCTAATAAAACTTGATGAATTTCTGCCCAGCAAAGCAGAAGCCATTGAAATATTGTCCTCGTCAGCAAGTGTGTCAGATACCTTGTCCTGTACACAGTCTGATTTAACCAATGTTGTTGAGTCCCTCTCCAGTGTTGTAACAGCCGAGGAACTCCAGCCCTGTCCTCTGAATGCTTCAGAAGTCTTGCCCTGTAACATGGATAATTCTGATTCTCTGGTCAAAATAATAGAAATCTCAGAATTTCAGTCCGGTCTGATGAGTGTTCCTGAAACCCAGCCCTGTATCCTGAAAGATTCTGGTTCTCTGGCCGCTGTGGCAGAGGTTCCAGAGTTCCCTTCCTGTCCAGGGAATTCCTCAGTTTTGCCTAGTCCAGTGGGGGCTGCTGCAATACTGACTTGTTCTGCAGCGCCTCATGAGCTCCAATCCAGTGTATTAAATGAGTCTCTGTCCAGTCCAGAGGTAGTTGTGGAGTCCCTGTCTGGTTCAGTGCATACATCAGAAGATTTGTCCTGTCTTGTTAGTGCCCCTGAATCTGATTTGTTACTGACTTTGCTGGAATCAGCGACATCTAAGTCTGATCCAGCATTCTCGTGTAAAAGTCCAGTAGTTGCGAAGTTTAGTCATGATGATTTTTTTTTGGCCAGTCCTGGTTTTGGTCCTGTCTTGGCTGACCCTGAGGCTCACAGTTCCTTGACATGCCCAGAGGTTTCTCTTGTGCCGGTGTGCCCAGATGTTCTTTGTGTGCCAGAATGCCCAAGTGTGTCTAAGGTGTTGGCGTGCTCTGATGCTTCCTTAGTGGGAACACGTTCTGATATTGCCAGTCTGCCTGCATGCCCAGAGATGGTTCTGGTCCCTGAAAGCCCTGATATTGATGTTTGTCCTTGTGGCCCTGACTCGGGAATTGCCCTAGGTTCCATAGGGGTTCTTGATGGTTCTCCATGTGAGCCTAAGGGGCATTCTGACCTATGGGGATCTCTTTGGAGCTTCAAGGTGTTCTGGGAGGTCTCTGAGAAAACTTGTCCTGGTGCCTTGGACTGGTTCAACAGTGGGTTTTGTGTTGGTAAAGACAGTACCGGTGGGCATTGCAAAGGCTTTGGCGTTTCTGAACGGTTCCTGGAAGGCGGTGGGTATCGCTCAGGGAGTTTTGGAGGGCTTTCTTCTGGAAATCATGGTTCTGATGGGTGTCACACTGGGGCTTGTAGTACTGATGGGCATGGTTCTGTAGGTTCTGGTTCTGATGGGTCCAGTCTTGTGGGGACTGATTCTGGAATTCGGTCTTGCCGGGCTGTCCCGGTCATCATGAATTATCAGTCAGACTGTTTTGTTGGGAATTTCAGTTTTGAAAAGCGTCTGGAATCCACTTTTAAAGGCGGGGGTACTGTGATGATCGCTGCTGCAGCAGCTATTGCTGGAAGTAGTGCTGCAGCTCAGGCAGTTCTGATGTCTTTCCATGCAAGCTGCATAGGTTTGTCTGTCTTTCCCTGCTGTCAGCTTGTGACTGATTATCATTCACCTGTGTGGGAATCTGCATGTCTGCTCCCATTGGATGACCTCAGTATAAAGATCTGCTTCCTGCAGGGTTTCCTTGGGTTTTCATAGCTTCAGCTTAAGCCAGTCTTGCTGTCGCTTTAGCCCCCGATCGTGTTTCTTGTTATAAAGATACTTTGCTGGTCTTTGCATCATATATTGGTTCATTGCCAATATATATGCATACCAGCACGTTTATTATTTTCCTTGTATTTGTGTTACGTGATACATCAGTGTCGCTGATGTATACGTACACGAACTGTTTATATCCTGTGTTCAGTTAGTCAGTTTTCCAGCACGTTTTGGTAGGTTGCGCGTACCGTGACCACCCGTGCTGAGGTAGTTACCCTGCTCCTGGTTCTGTTTGTGGATTGCGTTCATCTCTGCGAAGAGATAACGGATCCTTCTGAATCCTGTTCTGTTACTGTTTGTGGATTGCGTTCATCTCTGCGAAGAGATAACGAATCCTTCTGAATCCTGTTCCGTTACCGTTTGTGGATTGCGTTCATCTCTGCGAAGAGATAGCGAATCCTTCTGAGTCCTGTTCCCTGTGTTACTCCATTCCTAGTCAGCGTTCCTGCTTATGTCATATATCGGTTCATTGCCGATATATACATATGTTAGTCAGACGTTACAAATAGTTTCATTAATAGCTGTAATTGTAATACGCTAGGAAAACATACTTATTGTATATTTATCTGTGTTACGTTCATCTATCTTAATCCTGCTATTTTCTGACTATCCTGTCCTGTCTTTGTGAGGCACGCCATCGCCGCATCGCATTGGCTGCCTCATTCCAGTCTGTCTGGTTTTGGACGCTTGCTGTCGCTAAGTAGCCGCTAGCTAGCAAGCGTTCATTCTGTCTACCTGTCCTGATCTCCTCAGTTCTGGTTTATGCGCTCAGCGCTACTTTGCGCTGGGGCGTTATAACGAAAGCATTGTTTGTATCTGTCAGATCTGCACCGGCTCTGTGCGCCACAATCTCCTATTGCAGTCAGTCCTCCCCTCCACTATACTAGGGATAGCCTGTTTCCTTGTGCTAGTGTGTGTACCTCCTCCACGCCAGCTCATGCGTTGCATGCTGACTGTGGAGAATACACCACCAAGCCTTACAGAGATCACGCAAAACCCTTTTATTTTGAATCTGATACAATACGGTTACAGGATAGAATTCTTATCCGTGCCCTACTCCCAGTTTGTAATAACAACCTTACCCAGGGAGCCAATCAGAGCAAGAGCACTGATGGATTCAGTCTCATCTCTCCTTCAAAAGAAGGTAATCTGTCCGGTTCCAGTTCTGGAACGGAACAGGGGATTCTACTCCAGGGTTTTCCTGATTCAGAAACAATCAGGAAAGTTTCGTATGATTTTGAATCTGAAGCCATTAAACCCTTACATTGTGGAGAAGAAGTTCAGAATGGAAAGCATAGCCTCGGTCCGGAACTTGCTTCTTCCGGGCAGTTTTTTAGCGACGGTCGACTTGGAGGATGCTTACCTCCATGTTCCCATCCATCCAATCTTTCAGCAGTTTCTAAGATTTGCGATTCGGTCGGGGGACTCGGTATGCCATTTTCAATATCGAGCCCTTCCGTTCGGGATTTCATCAGCCCCGCGGATTTTCACAAAAGTAATTGCAGAGGTTATGTCTTTCCTTCATCTCCACAATGTAAGGGTTCTCCCTTACTTGGACGATTTTCTGTTTGTAGGAGAGACGCTGGAGATTTTACGCGAGCGGCTCAATTTTTCTCTCCAGGTACTATCCAGACTGGGTTGGATTGTGAGCAAGGAAAAATCACAGTTGAACCCAGCACAAAGTCTGGTATTCCTGGGGCTCCGGTGGGACACGACGGTGAGGCGTGTCTTCTTACCGGACGTGAAAGTACAAAGGATAATTTCGGAAGTCAGTTCAGTCAGGATCAGTTCACGGATTCCGCTACGGAAGGTAGTATCGCTTCTGGGGCTGATGTCATCAGCCTTCCCAGCGGTAGAATGGGCTCAAGCTCATTCGCGAGAACTTCAGGCATGGTTCCTGTCTATTTGGAACAGGAGTCATCACTCTTTGGACGCACGGGTAGATGTACCGGTTTTGGTGGATTGGTGGATGCTTCCGTCCAATCTCAGTTTGGGTCGCAAGTGGGCCCAGGAGTTACCCCTAAAGCTTTACACGGACGCCAGTGCATGGGGTTGGGGGGCTCATTGTCTAGGACATCAGGTCCAGGACAGATGGAATCTGGAGATGTCTCAGAAGTCGTCAAACTTCAGGGAACTCAGTGCAATTTTTCTAGCACTGCAGGCATTACATCCAGTCATTGCCAACTCAGAGGTTCTGGTGCTTTCGGACAATTTTGTGTCTGTGTGCTATGTCAGAAAGCAGGGAGGAACCAGGGTGCGGGAACTCCAGGAGCTAACATCTCAAATATTAGCATGGTCAGAGCTGAATCTGGAATCCATTTCAGCGATACACATTCAGGGGATCTGCAACAAACGTGCGGACGCACTAAGTCGGAATTGGGGTCAGGAATCAGAATGGGAACTCAATCCGGAAGTCTTCCAGGAAATAGCATCCAATTGGGGGGTTCCCGCTCTGGATCTGTTCGCCACGCCAGAAAACGCAAAGGTGGACGATTTCTGTACCCTGGATCCCTCTTGTTCAATGAATCGCCTAGATGCGCTGTCAATACCTTGGCCGGAGGGCTTGCTTTATGCATTCCCCCCGTTCAAGTTAATTCCGAGGGTTCTAAAAAAGATCCAATCGGAGAGGGCTCATGTGATATTCATTGCACCTTGGTGGCCGAAGCGGGCATGGTTCCCGCTGATTCAATACCTAGCAGTCAAGGGACCCTGGCACCTACAAATCAGGCCGGATCTCTTGATACAGAGTGGGCAGTACCATCCGAATCCTCAATTCCTGAGACTAACTGCATGGATCCTGAGGAGCAGATGTTAAAGGGAAAAGGGTTTTCTGATCCAGTGGTTAAGACGTTATTAGCCTGTAGAAAACCTAGCACTAGAAGGAAGTATAACAAGGTATGGTATACTTTCTCATCCTGGAAGCAGAAGGATGCTTCCCGGTCAAATAATATTTGCTCCATACTGGAATTTTTGCAGCAAGGGGTTCATCTGGGACTAACAGCAAGTATTTTAAGAGCTCAGGTGTCGGCACTTTCTGTATTTCTAGGTAGACCTTTATCAACAGATACCCATATAAGAAATTTCTTAAGGTCAGTGGAACGCTCTCAGCCGGTCCGGCAGAAGTTGGTTCCTCCATGGGACTTATCTTTGGTTTTAGATTTTCTAACCACAGGGAAATTCGAACCATTAGATTCAGTAGCAATAAAGTTCCTTACGCTCAAGGTAGCGTTCCTTATTGCCATAACGTCAGCCCGTAGAGTGAGTGACATACAGGCTTTGTCAATTAAGGACCCATTTATGGTCATCCACGCAGATAGGATTGTTTTTAGATTAGACCCTTCCTATCTACCCAAGGTTTCCACTTCCTTTCATAGGTCCCAAGAGATCATCCTGCCCTCTTTCGTTTCCAACCCACAGAATGAGAAGGAAAGGAAATTGAATACACTAGATGTGAGACGAGCAGTATTAATTTATCTAGATAGAACCAGGGACTGGAGGAAGTCTAGCGGTCTGCTAGTAGCCTTTGGTGGTTCGAATAGGGGAGTTCAAGTGTCAAAATCCACTATTTCTAGGTGGATTAAGGAAGTAATTAATCTAGCTTATAGGAAAGCCCAGATAGAGTTGCCAGCTCAGGTCACTGCACACTCAACGAGGTCGCTCTCGACTTCCTGGGCGGAAAGATCGGGAGCCTCACTGGAACAGATTTGTACGGCGGCAACCTGGTCCAGACACTCAACGTTCATAAAACATTATAGAGTGGAACTCCTCTCCAGCCAGGACCAGGCTTTTGGGCGTAAGGTTCTGCAGGCAGTCATCCCACCCTAAGGTAATTTTTCTTTTTTCTCGCTGAATCTCAGGAGGGCCGTCCTGGAGGACGCAGGGAGGAAGTGCCGGCTGCTTACCTGGTAGCAGTGTTCCGGCAAGTCCTCCAGGACGGCCGCCTAGTTCCCGGCCCTATTGATGGAATATATATATAAAGGGGTTATGAATTGTACAGTCTTCTCTTTTAATAAACTGAGGGAGATTGTGTGGGGGTGGGCTTTATACTGAGCTAATTGTTTAATTTCTTTAAAGGTGTTTCCAATTTGAGGGGGGAGACTAACACAATCTCAGGAGGGCCGTCCTGGAGGACTTGCCGGAACACTGCTACCAGGTAAGCAGCCGGCACTTTTCTTATCAATTACATTCACTTGAATGAGGAGAATCGAAACGAAAGTAGAATCGACCAGATCCGACATTTTGGAATTTATCTATCGAACCCATCTATCTAAAGTAAAAACTTAACGTGTATTCCTAGCATTACTCTCAACGCTGATTGAATCTCGGTGTGACTTACTGTTCTCTAACAACACTGTAATTTTACTTATTTTATCTTCTTCTCTTTTTCTGACACCCAGTATATGTATCCATATACATATATATTCACCTTATAATAATCTGTTATTAAGGTTTACTGTAATGATCATTTACAATTTCTATAATGTGAAGAAATGTTATATTACTGTTTTATTGAATGATAGAATATATTTTATACTTGTTGTGCGATTTGAGAAATCTTGAAATTAATAAAAACAAGTATGACAAAAAAGTCTGCCAGACTACCATTGTGTCTTCTGTATTGTAAGTGCAGGGTGGCGGGGAGCTAGGCTTCCAACCAGGGCCGGCTTTACCGTAAGGCACTGTAGACATGTGCCTACAGTCACCTGATGATGGAAATGTCGGTCTCTACCCTCCCTTATTGCCTCCCTCCCATCTTCCCTATGCAGACTCCCAAGTGGAGTATAAATGAGAGGTTACTCACCCTGCTCTTGGCATTCCACTGACGAGATATCCCTTCAGTCAGGGGCACCTCTAGCTACTTAATACTGAGGGTACCTCTGGCTACTTAATACTTGGGGACACCTGTAGCAACTTAATATTGACAGAACTTCTGACTACCTAATACTAAGGGGCACCTGGCTGTAGCTACCTATGATGGGCAAGGGAAGTAAGGGAAAAGTGACAGCTAGGACAGCCAGCACACTTGTGGTGAGGTTTTGGGGAGGGGGGGGGGGGGGGGTTGTAGGTTCATGCAGGGTGATGTCTAGGTTGCCAGGACATCTGTGCCTATAGGCTCCTATGAGGTAAGTCCAGGCCTGCCTCCAACACCCAGCTGTGCAGCAGAAGGTGGCTGATTCTGTTCCTATCACTGAAAAGAGCTTCCATGGGACAACACATGGAAGTTTATGGGTGAGCTTTGCTGATGCTTAGTAAGTTTTAGAGGCTAGTGCTGGGAAAGCCCCTTTGTTGATGAAGCTCTCTGTAATTTCATAATTCGTTTGTAATATTACCTTCAAGAAGGTACTATCGCACCAGCAAGACCTTTCACAACTTCCTCCACCAACATCACCAGCACTGCCCCTGCTCATGCTGCTTATTGTGTGGCCCTGAAGACATCCCGTGGAAGGATTGGGGCACCACAGCTAGGAATTCTGGGCATAAGTGCATCAATTGCTAAAATCACATTTCACATGAAAAAAATGGCACAAGTGAAAGAGGAGGCAGCCATGTTTGGTCACTATAGGGGATTTGTTTCATACATATTTCATGTGCTGTGAAGTGAAAAAGGTTGGTGCTTTGTGAATAATGGATAACTAGCAGAATATGTATCTGTTAATGCCTTGTTACATTTTAATATTGGATTGTAAGCTGCATGTGAACAAAGGAAGATAATAAAGTGACAGTGTGAGAGGGGGAGAAAGAAAACAAAAAAAGCTACAGTGAGAGAGCGTCAACAAAGTGGTGCAGAGAGAGAAACAGAAACAGAATTGCCAGAGTTCTTATTGGCTCAAAAGCAACTAAAGTGGCACAAAAAATACAAGAGAAGGCAAAGAAGTGCAAAAAGACAATCAGATAGAGAGAGATCTGAGAGGGTGAGTGTTGCAATGAGACAATGAAATATCAAAGTGGCATAAAGTGGTACAGAAATACAATGGTCCTATAACACCTTCACCCCCATCATTCTGCCTCCATCTTGCTCATGCTTCTCCCATCCGCAACACACACAGGCTCCCTGTGTTCGATCCTCTTTCTATTCTCCCTCCATGGTTATACTGCCGGCCAGCCTACCTATATCTTCTTGTGCAGTCCTTGCCCATGAATCAAAATCGAAGCTTGCCACTTGCTGTGGATGGTCCTGTGGATTACCGTTGTTTCTGCCTAAATCTTTTCTCAATCCCTAGATCCCGGTTACCCCATCCTGCTTGCATCTTCTGTGGTTGTGGTGCCACTGGATTAAGCACCAGTCTTAGGATAATAGGATAAATAATCTGCTTCAGCAATACAGCAGTGTTTAGTGCCTCCAGCGTTGAAGCTGAGATAAGTTTGCATGTGTGGTGATAAGTAAAGCAAAGTAGTGGGATATGCTGGAACTGAATGGATAAGTGTTCTGGTAAAAGATTTCATCTTTGACATATGAGACCAGCATTAAAATTCTGGCTGAGGCCACGTCTTATTCAGTAAGAGTCCTTGGACAGACTCCCTAATGCTCCAGTCAGGGCCGGATTTAAACCAAGGACACATAGGCCATGGCCTATGGCACAACAGGATAAAGGGCGGGTGGGCAGTAGGTTATACTAGTGGGGAGGAGGGTCACCTCCCTACCTATTCTGAATTGAGGGGGGGGGGGTCATCAGGCTATCAATACAGAAGGGGGGGGGGGTTATCTTGCTTCCTATACTAGGGGGGAGGGTTCAACAAGATATCAATATTGAAGAGAAGGGGGGGAGGGCCATCTGGCTTCTTAGACTAGAGGGAAAGGATCCACAGGCTACCTATACTGGAGGGAAGGCGGCGCAGGGGGTATGGTCATCTAAACTATCTAAACTGGAGGAGGGAAGGAAGGGTCATCTGGCTGCTTATACTATAGGGAAGGGTCAACAGGCTATCTACACTGATAGAAAGGGGGAAGGGTCATTTGCCTACCTTTATCGGAGGGAGGGGGGGTGGGAGGGGACATCTTGCTACCTATACTGGAGGGAGGGGGAAGGGTCATTTGGCTACCTATACTGAAGGGGGGTGTCTGGTGACAGTGGCCTTGGGCGGTAAAGACTAAAAATCCGGCAGTTCTCAAGCGCTTAGAGTCCGACAGGAGAAAAATGCTATACAAGTGTTGACATTACATTTTATCAGGGATGAGCAGAAACTACGCCAGTGCGAATTTACGCATCGTAGTTCGCATCTACGCATTGTAGTTCATAAGGGAAGTTTCAAACCTACGCTTACGAATTTACGCGTAGCGAAGTACCGCTATGCGTAGCTTACGCCCACTTTGCATAGTTAACATATGTATTGCGAATGAACTACAAATGCGTTATTCGTGTCTATTTTTGTGCGATTGTATGCTTACAAATTTACGCATTGGAAAGGGGAATGTACGCATAGAGTTTCCGGTATAAGCAATTACAGAGGAATTAATGTGTAACATTTTCTGCATACGGGCATAAGCATCCGCATACACTACGCTTCGCACTACGCGTAATTGCATATTTCATTGCGTAGTCTACAAAATGCATACGAAGTGAATATTTGATTTCGAAGCTGTAGTTTGGCGAAGAGTAATTGCGTAAAACTACGTGTAATTCCAGCGTAGTGAAGTTGGCTGACTACGACCTTCCCTGCATTTTATATCCTCCACACTCAACACATGCTTACATCACTGCACTTCTTTTAAAGGGAATCTAAACTGAGAGGGATATGGATGTTTCCTGTTAATCAATACCAGTTGCCTGGCAGTCCTGTTGATCTCTTTAGCTGCAGTAAAGGTTGAATCACACACCTGAAACAAGCATGCAGCTAGTCCAGTCGGACTTCAGTCAGAGCACCCGATCTGCATGCATGTTCAGGGGCTGTGGCTGAAAGTATTAGAGGCACAGGATCAGCAGGAGAGTCAGGCAGCTGGTATTATTTTAAAAGGAAAAATCAAAATCCTTCTCAGTTTAGGTTCCCTTTAAAAATACAAAGGAAAATGTTTTTTAAACTCAGAAAAATGAGTTTAAAAAACATTTTTACATTGCATTTTTTAAAAGAGATTTTCTCAAAAATTACAAAGTGTTTTTGCAAAATTCTTTTTGTGACTTGTACCCACTTTTCTCCTTAAAGGATATCCAAGGTGACATGTGACATAATGAGATAGACATGTGTAAGTTCAAGTGCAGTGCCAAGCACACAAATAACTATGCTGTGTTTCCTTTTATTCTTTCTAAGCCTGAAAGAGTTAAGCATCAGGCATGCAAGTAATAGTTTATGTCGGGGTCGGGACTAGGTCGTACTGTAGCGTAACCCTCACTGATAAGGAATTACGGCCATAAAACACTTTCCTGGCAGAAAATGGCTTCTTAGAGCAGAAAAGAGATAAAAAGAGATAATATTTCACAGATTTTAGCTCTGGCATACTCAGAGCAGAGGCAATGAAACAGTAGAAACTTAAAAAGTAAACGTAAATATAAAATAAAACTGTGGTATGTGTTATAAAGGCATATGTACAAGTTTAAAACCGCTCTCTCTTCTGCAAAACAATCATACTTCTCCTCCCTCATATCCTCCCACTTGCACAATCCAAAGCGCCTGTTCAGTACTTTCAACTCCCTTCTCCGTCCACCCCCTCCTCCTCCTTCTTCATGCTTATCAGCTGAAGAATTTGCAACATACTTTACAGATAAAATTGCAAAAATCCGTAGTGTGTTTTCCACGCAGACATCAAACTCCATCTCCACTCCTCTTGTTGACTGCTCTCTTTCCAGTTTCTCTCCACTCTCTGAACATTCGCTCTCTTCCCTTATCTCCAAATCCCATCTAACCACCTGTTCTTTGGATCCTATCCCATCACATCTCATTCCACAGCTATCCACATCCCTCATCCCTGCCCTAACATCGCTGTTTAACCTATCCCTCTCCTCCGGAATTTTTCCTTCCTCACTCAAGAGGGCTGTTGTAACACCACTACTTAAAAAACCATCTCTAGACCCCACCGAACTTGCTAACTACCGCCCAGTGTCACTTCTTCCATTTGCATCTAAATTACTTGAACGCCACATCCATGCTGAACTAAGTCAGTATTTATCTGCAAATTCCTTGCTCGATCAGTTCCAATCTGGCTTCCGGCCAAACCACTCCACAGAAACAGCACTCACCAAAGTAGCTAATGATCTCCTCACAGCTAAATCCAAAGGCTATTATTCCATACTCATCCTTCTAGATCTGTCATCAGCATTCGACACTGTCGACCACACTCTACTCCTACAGATCCTTTCATCTATAGGAATAAAGGACCTCTCTCTCTCCTGGATATCTTCCTACCTGTCTGGAAGGTCTTTCACTGTTTCTTATTCAGATCAGGCCTCCTCTTCACATCCTCTGTCTGTAGGGGTACCTCAAGGCTCTGTCCTCGGTCCCCTCCTCTTCTCCATCTACATGCACGGTCTTGGTAACTTAATCAGCTCATTCGGTTTCCAATACCACCTATATGCAGACGATACACAACTGTACCTCTCGGCCCCAGACCTTAACTCCCTCCTCACACGGGTTCCCGACTGCCTGCCCGCTATCTCCTCTTTCATGTCCTCTCGCTTCTTAAAACTCAATATGAATAAAACTGAACTAATAGTCTTTCCACCATCCCTGTCCACCCCTTTGCCTGATATTACAATAAATGTTAACAACACGTCTATAACATCAGTTCCCAAAGCACGGTGCCTGGGGGTAATATTTGATTCTTCTCTCTCATTTACTTCTCACATTAACTCCCTAACCAGCTCCTGCCATTTCCAACTGAAAAACATAGCACGTATCCGACCTTTTCTCTCCCATGACACAACCAAAATGTTAGTACATGCTCTTATTATATCTCGATTGGACTATTGCAATATATTGCTTGGTGGACTTCCAACTAACCGACTAACACCGCTCAATTCTGTACTGAACTCTGCTGCTCGACTCATTCATCTCTCCTCTCGCTCTTCCTCTGCTGACCCTCTCTGTCAAGCTCTTCACTGGCTACCAATTAATGAGAGGATTCAGTTCAAACTCTTAACCATAACCTACAAAGCTCTCCACAATCTCTCTCCCCTGTACATCTCCTCACTAGTCTCCAGATACCAACCCAACCGCAATCTCAGATCTGCACACGAGCTTCTTCTATCCTCTTCTACAATTACCTCCTCACATTCACGTGTACAAGACTTCTCACGTGCCTCACCCCTCCTCTGGAATGCCCTTCCACAACACATCCGCCACTCTCCCACCTTTGAAATCTTTAAACGCTCCCTCAAAACCCACCTTTTCCGACAAGCATATTCTCTAGCTTAGGCCATGCACCCACTAAATAACCTAATTACGCACTGCCTGTACATATACTGTATACTTCCCCCACCTCTTGTTTCCACCCCATTCCTTTAGATTGTAAGCTCGCAAGGGCAGGGCTCTCACCCTTTTGTGTCATGGAATGTTATTAATTCAATTGCTTGCACACTGTTAGAAATTTATACATTTTAGTCATCCTGTTAAATCAAATTGTAATCAGCAGTGCTGTATCTTGTATCAGTGTTCATATTTTCATGTATATCATTGTCTGTATCATTATGTATCCCTTGTTTGTTTGCTTACATTGTACAGCGCCACGGAATATGTTGGCGCTTTATAAATAAATAAATAATAATAATAATAATAATAATATTCAGGAGAAGGTGGATAGATAAAATTGTTTATCTAATCAGTTTATTTTCACCTTGTACGCGTAAAAATATTGCGCTACAAGCTCAAGATTGAACGCAGCTAGGCTCAGTCCCCTGATGAGTCTTTCGAGACGAAACAAGTAGGGACCCACACGATATGCTTTTAATTTCTGGAACTTTATGAGTGCGATTCTTGTTTTTAATGGGTTTTAATAAACAATGCTTCACTATATATACTCCCTTTGAGGCCTAGTCAGGGCCGTTTCTACCACCGTGCGGGCCGTGCGACCGCACTGAGTGCAGGCCGGCAAGTGAAGGATGAAGGACACTGTGACTGCTAGAGGGAGCCGTTGAACTGGTGACGCACGATGCAGGCTGATTAAAGTACACCAGTGCGATCACCGTGCTTCCCACACTTCTCCTGGGCATCCAGCGGCTTTCTACTTCCTCTCCAACGTCGACCAGTTCTGCAGGCTAGACAGAGTCCTGGCTTTCTTTTCCTGCTGTGTGTTCAGGAGCTGTGCACATCAAGTGGCCGCATGCTACTCTGTTCATTGAAGTCGGCAGCCTGTCTTTCTCTTCCTCTTCTCCATGTCGGTCAGCTGTTCTCTCCCCTCCCCTCAGCTGCACGAATATGGAGATATTGAGAGCAAAGCAGATGTGAGCAGAGTACTCGGGAGGACAAAGAACGAAGCCAGCAGCACCAACAAGTGATTACAGTACTACATGTAAACTGCAGCTCCGCACAGCAGGGGAGAGGGGGCATATAATGCTAATGCCAAATACATGTGTACTGGCATCTACTTGTAAACAGTAAAAGCATGGAATCTTGAACATTTTGGGCTGCCAATAAGAGTTTCGTTTAGAGCTGCACACGGCCAAACAGGAAATGTTTTCGTTCATCATCAAATGAAGTACGGAAAGACTTTGCAGACTGATGCCCTGTCCTCCCTCTCCATAGTGTGCCCTGTCCTCCCTCTCCATAGTGTGCCCTGTCCGCCCTCTCCGTAGTGTGACCTGTCCTCCCTCTCCATAGTGTGCCCTGTCCTCCCTCTCCGTAGTGTGCTCTGTCCTCCCTCTCCATAGTGTGCCCTGTCCTCCCTCTCTGTAGGGTGCCGTGTCCGCCCTTTCTGTATTGTGACCTGTCCTCCCTCTCCGTAGTGTGCCCTGTCCTCCCTCTCCGTAGTGTGCCCTGTCCGTCCTCTACGTAGTGTGCCCTGTCCTCCATCTCCGTAGTGTGCCCTGTCCTCCATCTCCGTAGTGTGCCCTGCCCGCCCTCTCCGTAGTGTGCTCTGTACGCCCTCTCCGTAGTGTGCCCTGTCAGCCCTCTCCGTAGTCTGCCCTGTCCGCCTACTCCGTAGTGTGCTCTGCCCGCCCTCTCTGTAGTGTGCCCTGTCCTCCCTATCCGTAATGTGCCCTGTCAGCCCTCTCCGTAGTGTGCCCTGTCCGCCCTCTCCGTAGTGTGCTCTGCCCTCGCTCTCCGTAGTCTGCCCTGTCAGCCCTCTCTGTAGTGTGCCCTGTCCTCCCTCTCCATAGTGTGCCCTGTCCGCCTTCTCTGTAGTGTGCCCTGTCCACCCTCTCCGTAGTGTGCCCTGTCCGCCTTCTCTGTAGTGTGCCCTGTCTGCCTTCTCTGTAGTGTGCCCTGTCTGCCTTCTCTGTAGTGTGCCCTGTCCGCCCTCTCCATAGTGTACCCTGTTCTCCCTCTCCGTAGTGTGCACTGTCCGCCCTCTCCGTAGTGTGCCCTGTCCTCCCTCTCCGTAGTGTGCCCTGTCCTCCCTCTCCGTAGTGTGCCCTGTCCTCCCTCTCCGTAGTGTGCCCTGTCCTCCCTCTCCGTAGTGTGCCCTGTCCTCCCTCTCCGTAGTGTGCCCTGTCCTCCCTCTCCGTAGTGTGCCCTGTCCACCCTCTCCGTAGTGTGCCCTGTCCGCCTTCTCTGTAGTGTGCCCTGTCTGCCTTCTCTGTAGTGTGCCCTGTCCACCCTCTCCGTAGTCTGTCCTGTCTGCCCTCTCCGTAGTCTGCCCCGTCCGCCCTCTCCATAGTGTGCCCTGTCAACCCTCTCCGTAGTCTGCCCTGTCCGTCCTCTCCGTAGTCTGCCCCCGTCCGCCCTCTAAATACTGAGCCTTGCTGCATTCAATCTTGGACCTTGAGCTTGTAGTGCGATATCTTTAAGTGTATGAGTATCTTTCAAGTGACTTTTTATTTATCGCGCTTCACAATTTAAAGAGATGTTGTTGTTTTATAGTTTTATATTATTATTCCTCCTCAGCACGGTATTTCCTTGTATATTTTCACATAGTGTTTCCTTTAACTAGATAAGGACCGCAGTGATCGAGATCTACGCCCTGTTTTGGTGGGCTCCTGGCTGGCAGGGCGTAGATCTCAATCACTGTCAGCAGCGCGCATCCGCCGTTTCCGTCGCTCCCCGCCGATCGCGCCGCTCAAACCCGACGACTCTCGCCGCATCTCACAGGCTCTGCCGGTCTCTATGACGGCAGAGTCATGTGAGCCTGTCTTTCAATGTAAGCCGCTCCCATTGGCTTACATTGACAAACAGGGTCAGGAGCCAATGAAAGCAGCTCCTGACCGGCTCACATGACTCTGCCATCATAGAGACGGCAGAGTCTATGTCCTGGGGGTCTCGGCGAGTGGCGGTTGCGACGGGTATGTGCGGCGATTCGTCGGGATTGGACCAGCGGTCTCTGGTCTTTAAGTACCCAGAGACCGCTGGTCCTTAAATGGTTAACCAGTTGAGGACCACAGGCTTACATCCACCTAGTGACCCAGCCATTTTTTACAATTCAGGACACTGTAGCATTAACAGTTTTCTGCACGGCCATACAACTTAGCACACAAATGAATCTTCCCCCCCCCCCCCCCCCTTTTCTTGCCACCAACAGAGTTTTCTGTTGGTGGCATCTGATTGCTGCTGCCATGTATTTTTTTTTATTAATTTAATTGTAATAATTTTGAATAAAAATCACAATTTTTGTATACTGTAAATGTATCTCTTCCCTCCAGGGGCGTAGCAATAGGGGGTGCAGAGGTAGCGACCGCATCGGGGCCCTTGGGCCAGAGGGGCCCCGAAAGGGCCCTCCCTTAACTGCAGTATTAGCTCTCTATTGCTCCTGTACTCATAATAATCACTTCTATAGATACTTTGAATAGTGGTAATCATTAACAAACTATTCCCCATCCCCTTCTTGCACCTCTGACACTGTAGTTGCCTTTGGTAGGTTTTAGTGCGCAATATTAATTGTTATGTATAGAGTGCTTGGGGGGGCCCCATTGTAAAACTTGCATCGGGGCCCACAGCTCCTTAGCTACGCCACTGCTTCCCTCTGAGACCCGAGAGGGATCGCTTTGTCAGCCTTTTCTTCGGGACAGCTCAGTGACAGAGCTGTCCCACGTACAGCGCTACACTAGATGACAGCGCTGTACAAGCAGTTTCTGCCGTTTTTTTTCTTTTTCAGCCTGCCAGCCGCAGGTTGTTTACGGAGCAGAGCCCCGTATCTCAGTGGGGAAGCACTAACCTCCCAGGACTTGACGCCGGTCTGCGTTAACATATGTAGCAAATTTGATGACAATAGCATGTACGGTTCCTAATTAACAGCAGACAAATTATTTTCCCCAAAATTTCAAATCGCGATTTTGCATCGTAATTGCTAATTTTGATGCAAAATTACAACCATGCAAAATTTATGCTGACTTCTAATTGGGGGAGCCCCATGAATTGTAGCCCTGCTTACCTTCCTTCCCATTCCAAATTCTAAAGTGGTTGTCCAAGCTGCCTCCAAACAAGCTGCTTGTTGAAGAGCAGAGACCACTGTTGTGTAGCTTTGCTCATTTTTACCATTGATCCCCCCCCCCAACATCTTATACTAAATTCTTTTAGCAACATTTCATACTTCTGTGGGACCTAAACTCATTTAATACACAGTACAACAACTAATAATAATAGACAGATTCAATATTCCAGATTAAACTTTTATCTTTTAAACAGTAATTAATGAAAGTAAAAAAGAAGAAACATCCCTATATCGTTTCTCTAAAGAATAGTACAACTTAAGAAAGGCAGAAATTACATTTATCTACTTGAATAAAAGCCTTATGGATATGACTACACAAAGAAATGCTAACCAAATCTGTATTAAGAAATGTTCATTAACATGACTGAACTATAGACCTTTGCTATTATGAATAATTATGATATCTTTGTTGAGCTGTAGTGTAGCATTTACCATTTTTGGTATTAAACTCTGCTGTAGATGGGTAATTATATGAACTGGACTGGTTGTGGGAATTTATACAGAAGCTGTGGGAACAATTAAATTATCTACTTCTATGGGTTACATAAATTTATATTATGCTTGTTTTAAAGATACAAACAAAAAACATTTATATCTTATGAGTCCTAAAGTATACAAAGATAAGCAATATTTTATTTACTTAAAAGAACCCTGCAATGAATAAAGACGTCTGAGAAAGTAGATAAAACAAAATGAACAGAAACATATATAAAGAAATGCGTTTTCAAGTGAATGGACAGAGCTTATTAAATGTCAGTACCGGGTTTTCTCATCGTTCACATAAACACCCTGTTGTCTTGTTTAATCCTTACATGTAGCATCCAGGATCAGCTAAGCTCGGCACTTCCGTGCCCCCTTACAGGGATCAAAACGCAATGTATTTACCGAACGACAGGAACCGATATCAGATGCTTCTCTTATCTTTTGCAGAGAGTTGTTTAGCATTGGCTTAATGCAACACCGCCAAAAGCCGTTGTGAACCAGGCCTAAGACTCTAATGGCCCATACTCACGAGGGACTTTTGTCGCCTCAACACGCGGCGCGCTTGTTGCGGCGACAGGTCGCCCGTGAGTATGGGCCGTGCGCAACCCGAACTGTCGCCCGTCTCTGATGTCGCCGGGGGATTGAAATGTTCAATCGCCTGGCGACAGTCGCCGCCGCAACTCCGCCGCAGCTGTCGCTAGTCCGCGTGAGTACGCGGACTAGCGACAGCAACCTCCATTGGGATACGCATAGCTTCCGGCGGGGGGAGGAGGAACGTCGGCGACAGCTTCCGTCGCGGCCGCTGGTCCCTCTTCCGCGTGTGTACGCGGAGGGACGTGGCGACGAGCTGTCACCGGCCTGTTGCCCACACGCTCATGTGTGCTGGCGACAGGCTACTTTTGCTGCCCATGAGTATGGGCCATAAGGTATTGACAGCAAAGACTGACTCTGCCCTGACCTCTAATAGCAGAGTCAGTCAACAAAGGCCTTGATTCATGAAGCCGCGATGCTAGAGCAGCGTGAGCTCCATGACAGCAGCGCAACCTAAATCCAGGGTTGCACACTACGTGCGGCCGTGCAGCGTAGCATACCATCCTTAGTTATGCGCGTTGCTTACATAGAAACGTACGCTCCTTCAAATGCTGCCCACTGCTGTGAAGTATCTCAACCGTAATACTTTACTAGAGCGACCACTACTATGTTAATTAACATAGTTAATATGTTAATTAAATAGTTACTATGTTAATTACATAGTAATTATGTTAATTAACATAGTAGCAACCGCACTAGTGAAGTATCGTGATACTTCACAGCAGCTCCCGGCATTTGAAGGAGCGCATGTTGCTATGTGAGCAATGCACATAACTAAACAAGACACGCTATGCTGCACGATCATGCGTAGCGTGCAGCCCTGGCTTTAGGTTGTGCTGCTTTAAAAGCATAGCTTCACGAATCAAGGCCAATGTTTTATATTATTAGTTGCAGAGACTGAGGTTACCCTTTAGTGTCTGCAGCAGGTTTCATCTTGCACTGAGTAACCCCTGTATGAATTGAGATACAAGATAGCAGCTCCCCCAAAACAGAGGCAAGTAGGGAGAAATGACACTGCACTGGGGAAATAATGTAATTTAGGTATGACAATGGTTGAGACTTGAATTGAGTTGGAAAAAAAAAAATAGTTCAGATTTTATTTAAGCCTAACCCTGGTTAAAGTTCTTAGTATGGAATGGGAAAGGATTAGACTTTTTTTTTAGGTTGTTCTTAATTGGTTTATGGCATGCAATGTAAACAGTGCAACAATACTGCATAGTTTGTATAACTTTCATTACACATGGCTCTTTCACATTAGCCAACACATGCACAAACCTGATTTCATGCACGCGTTGAGTGACATCGGGAAGCTGCGGTGTGACTCTGATTAGTGGCGGTAGTTATAATTTACCTGACGGGAAAACGCAGACACTGGACGATTAAAAGCTCCCATGGAATGGATCAGAATACAAATTGTCACTTTTCGCTGATGACGTCCTGCTTACAATGTCCCAACCCCACACCTCTCTACCGAATCTCCTAAAAGTTATCTCTCAATATGAGGTAATTTCTGGTTTTAAAGTGACACAAACAAGACCAAGGCTCTCGTTCTGCTCAAGTCGAAATTTCCATGTAAGTGGCAGTCTCAGAGTTTCAAATATTTAGGGGTACATATCGCCTCATCTTATGATAAACTATTTGAACTTAACTATATTCCCCTTTTTAAGAGGATCAAAGCTGATCTTCTTAAATGGCTACCTTACCCTATCTCTTGGATAGGGCGGATCTATGCCTTAAAGGGAACCAGAGACAAAGCACCCTCATGTATTTTACCATATATATCAGTGGGGACATTATAGAAAACACTTACCTTGCTCTCTGTTCCATCCGTCACTGTTCAGCTTGCTTATCTGCTCTGATAAAATCCACGACTGAGCATTCAGTCTGGCTTTTCTCAGGAATCTTTATAGCTGAGTCTGTCTTCTCTGATGTCTTTTCAAGCCCAAGCCTGCCCCCTTTAGGCTCTGCTATAATGACTCAGCTATAATGATTCCTGAGCAAAGCCAGACTGAATGCTCAGTCAGGGATTTCATCAGGGCTTATAAGAAGCAGGCTGAACAGTGAAGAATGAAACAAAGAAGAATGAAAGCAGGGTAGGTGTTTTCTCTAATGTTTCCACTGATATATATGGTAAAATACATGAGGGTGCTTCGTCTCTGGTTCACTTTAAAAATACACTCTCTTCCAAAGCTTCTTTATCTTTTCCAGATCCTCCCAGTACAGGTCCCCTTAGTTCATCTTTGAGCTTTACAAGCAGATTTTTTAAGTTTTGTCTGGGGGCATAAGGAACCTAAGGTGACCCGCTGAGTGATAATGGCAGATAGGGAAAGAGGGGGCTGGGGGTCCCTGACTTAAAAGCCTATTATTTAGCGTCCCATTATAGACAAATTGTGGAATGGGCCAAACGGCCCCCACACGCTAGATGGGTATCCCTGGAAAAAGCAGCTACTTCCCCTCACTCACCTTTAGCATTTATTTGGAAGCATTCTACTATGATGGGTCCTCCTAAAACTACCCAATCTTCCATAACGTTTACTATTACACTTTGGCAGACTTATGCAGTTGATCTGAGCTGGATAACCATACCCTCCTTACTTTCCCCCATAGTGGGGTCTCCAGTTTTTGCTAGATCACTCTCTAGTGCTTTTCAGTAATTATTACAATGAATTGATCTATATCTTGTTTTTTCTGCCACCACTTAGGTTTTCTTTAGGTGGTACATTTTGCTAAGATATTTTTTCTAAATGCATTTTCACAGGAATATTAAGAAAATAATTCATCATTTCTCAGTTTTCGGCCATTATAGCTTTTAAATAATACATGCTACCATAATTAAAACCTATGTATTTTATTTGCCCATTTGTCATGGTTAAATTATGTCCCTATTACAATGTATGGCGCCAATATTTTATTTGGAAATAAAGGTGCATTTTTTCAGTTTTGGGTCCATCACTATTTACAAGCTTATAATTTAAAAGATGTTTGTAATATACCCTTGTCACATGCATATTAAAGAAATTCAGACCCTTAGGTAACTATTTTTAATTGTAATTTTTTTTTACCATTAAAAATTTTATTTTGCCAATTTTTGGTGTGGGAGGTAAACAGTTAATTTTGAATGTAATAATGTGGGTTTATTTTATTAAAAATGTATGTAGATGTAGTTTTACTATTTGACCACAAGATGGCCACAGTGAAATTTTTTTTAAGCCATGGATGCAAAATGCTCGCTTCCAGGAAGCATATGGAGGGCGGGAAACTTTTTTTTTTGCTTAGAAAGACACCTCTGATAAGAAGCTGTCGGTTTTTCTGTTGGGGACTTGGATCAACCATGTTCCCATTCATTGATCTCCGGGCTAATGGGGGGGCGGGACGGGATTGCGCGGGAGCAACAGCACAGCAGCAGCCGTCTGGACGTGACAATCACGTCCAGGCGGCAGGAATGGTTAATTATGGCTGAGACGATTTCCTAACATATGATTATTCTCTGGACGAGAGGTAAACGTGTGGGAGGGATTGTGGTGGATTCCGCTTCTCTTGCTCTCTGGGGGCGGGGGGGCATGGGTTCTAGATGGAGCCTGTTTGTTCTGGTAACTCTTCCAACTGTGATTTAAATGTTAAATGTTTGTTACGTTGGTACTAATATATATTTTTTTTTTTTAGCATGTAGCTAGCCTAGCGCTAGCTACATGCTTCCCCCCCTCCCTGCGGCGTCCACCCAGCCCCTCCCATCCCCTCCGGCGCATAATCCCAACAGGAAATCCCGTTCTGAACGGGATTTCCTGTATGGGCTTCCCCTGTCGCCATGGCGACGATCGCAATGACGTCATAGACGTCATAGACGTTGTGACGTAAGGCGGGGACCTGATCCACCCCTCAGCACTGCCTGGCACTGATTGGCCAGGCTGCACAAGGGGTCTGGGGGGAGGGCAGCCCGGTGCGGCGGGGAGCGGCGGATCGGTGGCAAAGTGCTAGCTGCGTGTTTAAAAAAAATGATGCAAATCGGCCCAGCAGGGCCTGAGAAATCCTCCTGCGCGACATAGCCCGAGCTGAGCTCGGGCTTACCGCCAGGGAGGTTAATGAAAATGGTTCTGTTAACATTTCTGTAACATTTTGCTTCAATATGTACACTTCAATAGAAATTTTTAGTACCAAAAAAATAAATAAAAGCTCCCAGGTTCTTCGAACCGCAACACACCAAAACGTAGCGTTAGATGTGAAAGGTAAAATGAAAGTTTATGGACGTTTATTTTACCTTGGAAAACACAAATTATTGACTTTGCGTCAAAACGCCAGAAATCAGCTCTGTTGTAAAAGAGCCCACATACATGATGCACAAACATCTTGTGTAACACATGTTACAATATTTGTATAACGCACGTTATACAACCAATGTACAGAATTACACTGCAACATGCACGTACTTCCCAAGGAAGAATTCACAAAGATGGATGTATTTTTATTATTCAAAACACACCAAACCTATCAATTTATTACCTTTTTATATGGATATGTGCATTTAAAACTAGATCAGTTTGGTGGAAGCTGAGGCTGAATCATCAGTAAAGTGCAATCTTACCTAATAAAAGGCAAGTTTCCCTGCGTACTGTCCCTGCGTCAGTGCTTTTGTGCTACTGCGCATGTCCTACACTGACATCTGTTGGGACAGGACGCAGGACGGACCAGGGTGGGGGCGGCCAGCCAGGCGAGCGCCTGTGCATGCTTTGGGTGCATGCGCGCCTGGTGGCTGTGCGCGCAAGTGGTGGGTGCCAGACTTAGAGCCCGTTTTTAAACGGGCTTAGGTCACTAGTAATCTAATAATAATCTAATATTGGCTTTGCTATAAAAGTTTACCACAGGCAGATTGGGAAAAAAAAGATACTTACCTAGGAAGTGGGAAGCCTCTCCCCCACCGTTGCCGTGCATGCACCCCCATATCATATCTGACAAGAACTTGTTGGATATGTATGTGTGGCCTCGCTCCACGCTGTGTACAAATGTTGCCATACTGCACCTGTGTGAGTACGGCCGCACCTGCGCAGCTCTGTGCTACAGGGCAGGTGTGTCATGCTTGCACGGATGCCTGACAACTGCGCTCATGAACAAAGATGAGTGCAGCGCAGAGGGTCCCGGTGAGCGGCTGTGGAGGCAAGAAGGACACAGAAAGCCTATGGAGGATTTCAGGGATGCTCAGCAGAGCTCGAATATTCGAGTAGCTCGAATATTCGAGCTCTTTTTCAGCTATTCGAGCTCGGTATTCGAGCTCGAATAGCTGCACCTATTCGAATGGGCTATTCGAGTGAACTCGAATAGCCCACTCACTATTCGCGCTATTCGAGCAAACAGCGCTATTCGAGCTCGAATACCGAGCTCGAATAGCGTCATAGCCCAGATTGATGTCCTTAGAGCCAATCAGAGGGCTCCCAGGCCCTCTGACGGCAGCCAATCACAGAGGGGGACCCTGGCCAGCCCCTACCCTATAAATAGCGGCCGCCATGTTAGGTTTTTCCGTCCTTGCTTGACTTGTACAGAGAGAGATCTGCTCCTTTGTGCTTTGGCTTAGCAAGTGCTCTATTGTGGTCAATCACCTAGTGTTTTTGCTCACATACACCTGCTATACACACCTATATTGTTGTTAGCTAGATAGAGATTGTATTTTAGTTAGTAGCTTGTGTGTTACATAGAGACAGCTGTTGCTGCAGGCAAGCTTAGAGCTTTCGGCCTCAGGGCCTTGCCTGTGTGGGCAGCTGTCCTCCTGTCCTCTGTTAGTTTATTTCTCATCTATACCAGTGTTTGTGCTGTGTATTCTACCCTGTCTTGTCCTTTACTACTGAGTGATTATTGTATTTCGTAGTTATACTGTACTAGGGACACTCACTGTCACTGTTCATAGCTCCTGCGTGTGTGTGTGTGCGTGCACTGTCTGTAGTGTACACAGTACACACTCTATTCCCTTCTACTGAATCATCTGATTACTACTGATTATTGTATTTTCTAGTTGTACTTACTGTACTAGGGACACTCAGTCACTGTTCATAGGGTAGCTCCTGCGTGTGTGTGTGCGTGCACTGTCTGTAGTGTACACACACTCTATTTCCTTCTACTGAATCTGATTACTACTGATTATTGTATTTTCTAGTTGTACTAGTGTACTAGGGGACACACTCACTGTTCACTGTTCACACTTACTGATTACTGATTATTGTATTTTGTATTTGTACTGTACTAGTAATCACTTAGCGATCTAATCACTTAGTGATTAGTGCACCTCACCCACCAACCCACTCCACTAAAGTACCCCACTTTTTCACCCGCCCTTTTAAAAAACTTTTTTGTTTACGCCAAAAACATCTAAGATGTCTGGAAGTGGCAGCCAGTGCGGTTTGGGCAAGGGGAAGGGCAGCAAGGGAATCAGGAGGAGAGGGAGCAGCATTGTGGCAAGCCGTGCCACCATGCACAGCTCCGCAGCAGCAGCAGCTGCGTCAGTGGCTAACATTTCGCCTATAGCCACTGGCCGTGGACGCCCAGCAGGAGCATCTGCAACTCACGCTGCAGAGACACAGCAGCAGCGTGTAGTACCTGCTCCTATTTTCCTCCAGCCGGGTCGAAAACGTCCCATTGAGGAAAAGGATGCAGCCACTGTGATGCAACTGATGACGAAGGATGAGCAGCCTGCCATCAGCTCTGCATGTGAGGCCTCCACCCTCACCACCATCCCTGTTCGCAGCAGCCGCCCAGCAGGGCCTGAGGAGGAGGCCAGTTCACCGTCAGTTGGCGACCTGTCATTCAGCAGTCTTTTGACCCCAGGCATCATGAGTGAATTGTCTGCTGTTGTTGGCGATTTTGAGGAGGAGATGCTGATGGGCACTTTGGGGGAGGAGGGATTGGACAGCAAGACTGTGGCGACAGTCAAGCAGCCCATCCATGCATCAGGAGAGGAGTTTGGGGGGTCATCATCCCAGCAGGACATGTTTCAGGAGGGGGAGGATGATGATGATGATGACAGGGTGACAGACAAAGACTGGGTGCCACCAGCTCCTGGGGATGTCATCATCAGCAGCTCTGAGGAGGAGGAGGAGGATGCGCTTGTGGGCCTTGCAAGGAGGCGCATCATTGCAAGCATTGGCAGCAGTAGGCAGGTCCCACAGCCTGCTGGTGTCTCAGGCTCAGCAGCAGCAGCAGCATCTGCCAGTATCACCCAGTGCTGGGCCGAAATTACGCATGAGCGTAATTACGCATCGTAATTCAATATAAATTTACGCGTAAGCGCTATGCGTAAATTACTGTCTTACGCGTAATTATTTACGCGTAAGCAGTAAAGTGGTATCGTAATTACACTGTCTACCGTAATTGCTAGGTATGCGTAATTTTACGAACACTTACGCGTAATTTTACGCGTAATTACTAACGTACTAACATCCTAAGCAACCAATAGTATCTTCTCCCGCCCTTCAGTATAAGTGTACGTTTTGACGCATACGAATGATATGTACGCAATAACTGTCACATTGACTGCTATTGCGTACATATCGTCCGTATGCGTAAAAAAATACGCATTAATGGGTATTACGGCACTACGCGTAACATCATAGTGTAAGCGCCTACATTACGGTATCCTTACGCGTAACTGCGTAAGTTTACGCGTAATTACAGTGATGTACCGTAGATAATTTCCTACGCTGTAACCGTAATTGCGTAATGCGTAATAGCGTAAAATTACGCGTAATGATCCGTAAGCGTAGATTTTTCCATTACGACCAGCACTGGTATCACCACCAGCCGCACCCAAGCCCCCCCCCCCCCCCCCAACCACCACAGGGAGACAGGCAGCAGCGGCTCCAGTCCGTAGGGGGTTTTTCACGTCACCAATCTGGCAATTTTTCACCATGCCCACAGTTCACAGCAAGTACGCCACTTGCAACCACTGTCAGCGGAAGTTGAGCAGAGGTGCAGACCCCTTAAAGTTCAGCACCAGCTCTCTTATCAACCATCTTGCTGCTAAACATTACCACCAGCATGAGGAGTTCAAGAGGCTGAAGGCATCTGGTGCTGGCAGTGGCACCACACCCAGCACTGCACAGCCTTCAGCAGCAGCAGCAGCAGCAACAGCAGCCACCCGCCCTCCTGCTCCTCCAGCACCACCAGCAGGAGTGCGGAAACGCACTGCTCCTCCCCCCTCTGCAACTCCTGCCGCCGACACTGAGGCCTGTTCTGGCAGCCAGTCCTCAGTGCCCTCCTCTGCTGTCTCCGCTGATTCCCGTGCTAGCAAAAGGCGACGCCAGAGCCTTTTGAGCGAGTCCTTCCAGGGGGTGGTTAGGGCTCTGCCTCCCAGCAGCCGTCGCGTGCGGCAGCTGAACGGCTTGCTGGCACGGGCCATGTGCTCCCAACTCCTGCCGTATACGCTCCTGCAGGAGGACATGCATGCGCTGCTTGCTTGTGCAGCCCCAGACTGGCAGCTCCCCAGCAGACACTTCTTCGCCCGCCAGGTCATGCCTGCACTGCACCGCTTTGTGATGGCCAATGTGGAGCGAGGGCTGGAGCACGCGGTTGGTGGAAGGGTCCACGTCACCATGGACTCCTGGAGCAGCCGCTTCGGGACAGGCCGCTACCTGTCCTTCACTGTCCACTGGGTCAGCTTGGTGGAAGGGGGTGAGGATGGGAGAGCAGCAGCGGGCACAGCAGCAGCAGCAACACAGTGGGTGGTGCCACCCCGCAGGGTCAGGGGAACTGCAGCAGCTTCCTCCAATCCTCTGCCATCCTCCGGCACACCTGGCCAAACCCCCCGCCTCAGCAGCAGCGTGAAGCCACGCTGCTGCAGTTGGTCAGCCTTGGGAAGACCAAACTGACGGCAACCCATGTGTTGGCCAAACTCCAGGAGCAGGAGAGGATTTGGCTGACCCCCAGAGGCCTCAGAGTCGGAGAGGTGGTGGCCGACAATGGGGCCAATCTGGTTGCCGCAATCGACAGGGGAAACCTGACCCACATCCCCTGTCTTGCCCACGTGCTGAACCTGGTGGTGCAGAAGTTCTTGCGCACCTACCAGGGGATGGGCGAACTGCTGGAAACAGCAAGGAATGTTGTGCGTCACTTCCGGCGCTCGCCTGCAGCCTCTGCGAGCCTGGAAGACGTGCAAAAGGAGCTGGAGCTGCCACGCCATCGGCTGATCCTTGACGTTCCAACTCGCTGGAACTCCACCCTGGCGATGTTGGAGCGTCTGGTTGAACAGAAGCACGCTGTCAACCAGTACCTTGCCCTGGCCACTGTGTCCGCCGCTCACAAAAGGGACAAGACCAGCAACATCCCATCCATCGTCCCCGATGACGACTGGGGGCACATGCAGCAGGTGTGCTTAGTGCTGGCTCCCTTTCTGCAGGCCACCAACATGGTGAGCAGGGACCATGCTATGGTGTGCGAGTGGGTGCCCCTGGTTTGTCTGCTGAACAGGGCCCTCGATGCTTTGCTGGAACAGGGAGCGGCAGCCTTGGCCCAGCAGGAGCGGCATGCAGCTGCACAGTCCACCTCTGAGGGGGAGGAGGAGGAGGACTTGGTTCGAGGTCCCTGACCTTGCTGCTGATAAGGGGGATCAGCACAGTGCAGCTGAGTTGGTGCGGGGGTGGAGAGAGGATGAGGCGGCAGTGGAGGAGGATGAGGACAGCACTGCCGTCGATGTGCCAGCACACGTGGCCCGCCTCTTCCCAATGGCAGCGCACATGCTGACGTGCCTGCGCAAGGACCCCAGGGTGATCCAGATGAAGCAGAGGGAGGACATCTGGATCAGCATGATGTTGGACCCGCGCCTCAAGGGGAAGTTGAGCCAGTTCCTGCCTCCTGCAGGAGGAGACCCAGCGCAACAAATAAGGAGTTTGCAGCAGGCCCTTGTTGAGCGCTTGGAGGAAGCCTTCCCCCAGCCTTCCACCCCCACTGTCCAGCCAGCACAGAGGCATCAGCAGGTGCCTGCATCCACAGCGCCCCACAGACCTGCTGTCTCTCAGCAACGAGCTCTACAGGACTGTAGAGGCTCCAGCAGTGACTAGAGAGGAGGTGCATGCAGCAGCATCCTCCTCCGGTCACAGCCAGCGCCTGACCCGCATGGTGGCTGACTACATGGGGTCCTACAGCGGGCTTGACAGCGATGCCCCTGTTGATCCCAAGGAGTATTGGGTCAAGCGCCTGGAGATCTGGAGCGAGCTGGCGCAGTACGCCCTGGAAGTGCTGTCCTGTCCCCCTTCCAGCGTGCTGTCCGAGCGCTGCTTCAGTGCAGCTGGTGGCGTGGTCACCGAGAAACGCTCATGTCTGTCTCACAAGTCTGTGGACAGACTGACGTTTCTCAAGATGAACCAGGCGTGGGTGGAAGGCGAGTTCCTGGCCCCTGTTGTCGGCGAGAGGGGGACATGAACTGGCTGCCGGAACCATTGTTAATATGCCTTACCACCCTTTACCACCTCCTGGCTCCTGCTCACTAAGCCAGCCTGGTTCACTTTGACTATTACGTCGCCTGTAGCCACACATTTTACACCTACAGTGGGCTGCTGTGTACTGCCCTTCTGCTGTCTGTCTGTGTTTCCCACTGCCAGGGTACACAGATTTACCTTCTGCTGCCACTCTGCCACCAGCTATTACGTCCAACAATAGCTATCTGTTTAATTTGCCTTAAAAAAAACAAAAATAAACCAATAAAAAAAAAGGTTTAATTTTTCTGAGGTGCCCGGGTTGAAAACTGTGTTGTCCCAGTTTTGTATTGGACACGATGTGGGCTGCACGACCGCTGTCTAGGACCTCCTGTTGTGTTTATTTACAGCCCTGGTATCACCGCTAGGTACCAGGGCTATTATGTCACGCTGCCTACCTGCTGCCACACTCACACTACTCCTCCATTCCTCCTGCTGCTGCTGTCGGTCTGTGTTTCCCACTGCCAGGGTACACAGATTTACCTTCTGCTGCCACTCTGCCACCAGCTATTACGTCCAACAATAGCTATCTGTTTAATTTGCCTTAAAAAAAAAATAAACCAATAAAAAAAAAGGTTTAATTTTTCTGAGGTGCCCGGGTTGAAAACTGTGTTGTCCCAGTCCCAGTTGTGTATTGGACATGATGTGGGCTTCACGACCGCTGTCTGGAACCTCATGCTGTGTATTTACGGCCTGGTACCACCGCTAGGTACCACAGCCTATTATGTCTCGCTGCCTGCCTCATTGACTGCCTGCTGCCACACAATCATCCTCCTCCTGCTGCTGAATTTACCTCCTGCTGTCTGTGTGTTTCCACTGCCAGGGAGCACATACAATGGCTGCTTCTACCATGCGCCACCAGCTATTTATTACACTCAAAAATAGCTGCATTTCTTTAAAAAAAAAAAAAAATATATATATATATATATATGTATATACTTTTTAATACTTTGTGATATTATTTTTAGAGGTGTCCGGGTTGAAAACTTTGTTGTCCCAGTTGTGTATTGGACATGAAGTGGGCTTCACGACCGCTGTCTGGAACCTCATGCTGTGTATTTACGAAGAAGAAGAAGAAGAAGGAGAAGAAGAAGGAGAAGGAGAAGGAGAAGGAGAATTTTGGACACAACTTCTCTTTCCACTTTTTTTTTTTTTTAAAGGAACATCCCCACATAATCACTTGCTGTTGTTACTTGGAAAAAAAGATGTTTCTTGCATCATTTACCCCCAAAACAAGTGTTGGAAGCTATTTAAGGCCAATTCGAATAGTCAGCTCGAATAATGAGCTCGAATACCGACTCGAATAGTGAGCTCGAATTCCGAGGTCGAATCGAATAGTAAAAAATATTCGACTCGAATATTCGACCGAACTCGAATAATTTACTATTCGAATTCGACCTAACTCGAATAATAAAAAGGGGTATCCGAGCATCACTAGAGGATCTATCTTTTTTTTTTTTTTTTTTTTAAATATTCTTTATTTTTCCATACAAATAGCAATTAAAAGAGAAAAAGAAAGAAATGCATGATTCCAACTTTTGTTACAACAGCAACAATAATGTAACCATTTCACATTCAAATCTAGTTACCAAGATCTAATCCCATATAAAGTTAGTACACCCTTTCCCTATTACCCATCCTATATCTAGTTATCAGTTTTATTTCTTGTAACATGTAGATAAGATCATCTCCTTCCAATAATACAATATAATGTATTTCAAATAGAGAGAAAAAGAAAAACACTCCAAATCCACCAATTTATAGTAAGCCACAAGGAAGAAGGGAGGAAATCCGTCTAGTATCATATTTCAAGCCCTAGGGGCCCATTAATAGCTCAAACTTTTTATTTATTTAAGTATTTGTATAGCACCAACATATTATGCAGCGCTGTACAGAGTATATTGTCTTGTCACTAACTGTCCCTCACAGGGGCTCACAATATAATCCCTACCATAGTCATATATATATGTATGTATGATGTAGGTGTGTATATATCATCATTTAGGGCCAATTTAGAGGAAAGCCAATTAACTTATCTGTATGTTTTGGGAGGTAACCAAAGTGCCCGGAGGAAACCCACGCAGATATGGGGAGAACATACAAACTCCTTGCAGATGTTGACCTGGCTGGGATTCGAACCAGGAACCAAGGGAGATGCAAGGCGAGAGCACTAACCACTACGCCACCATGCTGCTAACCACTACTCCACCAAACTTCCCTCGAAATTTTCTTACTAGTAGACCCAAGCCCATTTAAACACGGGCTCTAGGTCTTTTTTTTAACTATGCCGCCGCCAGTCACTCAAGTTGCGCGCGCACCCCCCTGCGCGCACGCAACTGCCCGCCCACCAACCTCCCTTCCTGGTCCCTCCAGCTCTACGTTACTGCGCACATGCGCAGTAACAACAAATTACCAGGGATGCAGGGACGCTGCAAACCACTGGACGCAGCGACACTTAGCTTTTATTAGGTAGGATACTTCTCTGTCTGGATAAAGTCCATGCAGGGTCTCCAGATTTCAGTAATTTTCTGTTCCCTCCCCTGTCTGATCGACGTAAGTTCTTCCATATGTTGAGTGTATACTATCTCCTTAAACCATTTTGAGATGGATCTATCTTTTGTGTTCCAATCTGCCTCTGGTTTTCTTTAACGCTAACCTTCGCCCTAACATTTAATCCTTCCCCAATGTAAAACAAAATGTTATTCCTAACACCTAACATCTCCACAAAAAACACTCCGAAGCCTAACTAACTAAGGCCTGGAACCCACTGCAAAACGCTATCGCTAATCGCAAGCGCTAGCATTTTGTATGAGCAGTTTGTCAGCGGTTTCATGAGCGTTTTAGGAAGTGATTTTACAAAGTGTATCAATTTGCCAGCGATTGTGTGGCGATTAGCGATTAGCATTTCAAAGTCTGATTGGTCCTTTCAATTAATGTTAATTTTGTCACAATGTGTGGTAAGGTTAAAACGCAAAATCTCTCCATGCAGGTTTTAATCAGCGATTAAGCCAGCGTTTATATACTTTACATTGAAGCGCTAACGCTCCCAAAATGCTGCATGTCCTGCGTTTGCGATTTGAGGAATCGCAAACGCTCCAGTGGAAGTTGCCCTGTCCGTTAACATTAGCTGAGCGTTTTTGCAAAACGCTAGCGTTTTGAATCGCTCCAGAAATGCTCACAAAATCGCTCTTGTGGGTTCCAGCCCTAACCCTGAATTTTTACTAGGGCCTGCAATGTCTGACGGGTCTTTTTATGTGAAGATGCTGCCATTTAAATGTAGTGGAAGTTTAACCTACTCTCAAATATTACTCACACTACCACATCCCCTAAGACTAGCCCTCCTAATATCATTTCCAAGCCCTTAGTGCAATGTCCATCTCCAAGACGGCACCCATGCTGTAGCGAAATCTCATCCGAATCCCTCTGTTGTGCCAGTGCACGCCAATGGGGATTTGGATGTAATGCCCGAAAAAATGCTGCAAAAGCCATTTATATTTTCCTAAACACGAATTGGAAGCAGCCTATTCATTTCAATTTGGGTAGGTAAAAAAAGAATCAGCCCAAGTGGAAACGAGCCCTTAGTCCCTAACTGATAACCCAAACTGATACTCACCTCAGCATCTATGCCGATATCCACTGCCATTGATAACCGGTAACAGAGATTTGACAATAAAATAACCGAACACGGATATCCTGACATTACAGCTAGCACAGAACAGTGGTTTCTTACTCCTATTTAACACTGATCCTATGACACCACATTGAAAAGCACTGTTTTGCTTTATATTAACTTGAAAATAAGGAGTATATCTATTTAGAGGATGGGAACAAAGTCTAGAGTCTTATAGACAGAAGAATTACAAATATCTACTGAAAACTGTACACCAGACATAAAAGAGGGAGAAATGAGGAAGAAAGAGGGACAATTATATTTATCTCCATAAAAGGGACAATTGGAAGCTATGCACCATAGTGTCTTCACAGGTTTTCATTAATTCACATTTAGACATCAGTTTAACTTTAATCACTGTAATCTACTGTCTTCCAGCAGAGGGTGCTACTAATTACTAGTTACAATAATGCAATGATGCATGCCTCTAGACCCTAGGTTCTCAACGTGTGGTACGCGTACCCCAGGGGGTACTTTGATGGTTCCAGGGGGTACTCAGGCTTGATATACTTAACCAAGAATAACAAATTTAGAGTTTGAAAAGATGATACATCTTATTTAAACAATACTAAATTTGCATTTTAGCTAATTAAAAGCAATAGTAAATGTTTGGAAATTGTTTAGAACCAATTGTAATGTACTACGATTAAATACATATTTGTCAAGGGGTACTTGTGATAACATTTACTATGCCTGGGGGTACTTGGTGATTGCAGGGTTTTAAAAGGGGTACATACCAATAAAATGTTGAGAAACACTGCTCTAGACAACATTCATAAAGCACTGATTTTGTGACTGGTTAAGTTGTGTTTTTCTTCATTGTTAGTAACATATATTTGTTCTTTTGTAATTGATTTCACTTTTCTTTTTTACGCATGAATAATGTACTTCATTGGGATACTCATGTTAGTGAATCTGCCATGCTTACTGTATGTGTAACGTATACTAGCTTGAGGCACCTGGGACAATAATCATGAAAGTGGTTGCTATTGGTTACTGTACAATGCATATGCCACAGGACCTACAGAGTAACCCATGGTTACTATGGGTTACTGCATGTTGCAGATGTTAATAGCATCTCCCATTACAGTCATTATGAATCGGATTAACTGCAATGGGTTACTGCACTCTGCACATTGTACTTTCAGTGGTTTTAAAAATGCTAAAATTATATTTTGCAAAAGAATTCAATTTATATTTTGTTTTGTATTGGAAATATGAGCTCATGTGGAATTTTTACTTATTTATTAAGAAAAATGACTTTTAATTAATTGTTATACACCGCTAATAATTCCATCTTGAGAGCTTTAGTATCCCATTTTGTCTAGAGATGGCCAGAACGGTTCGCCGGCAAACTTGTTCACGCGAACTCTGGGGGTTTGCGTTCGCGGCGAACCGCGAACACATAGCGAGTTCAACCCGCCCCCTATACCACATAATTAGGCTAGACTTTGACACTCTACATCACAGTCAGCAGACACTTGCCAGCCAATCAGGTTGCACTCCCTCCTGGACCCCCGCCCCCTCCCCCCCCTATAAAAACGCTGCTGTGTCAGCCATTTTCTTACTCTGTTTGCTGCCTGCTTAGTGAGAGAAGGGAGAGGTTGCTGGAGAGATAGGGAAAGTGTTAGTTAGCTCTTGTTAGCTTGCTCCTTGCTGATATTTGTTGCTGAAAAGCACCTCAAAAAAGCTCTTTTGAGAGCTAATGTTCTTGTGTTGTGGTTTTTATTTTTGTGTGCGCCACTGACACTGCATATATACAGCCCTGTCTGTCGCAGTTGGCCCTTGCTATACTGTGCCAGGCCCAGCACAGTTAGTGCATACCTTTCACTGCATCTGTGTGGCTGCACACTGTTTCATATACCAGTCAGTGTATACCTTTCCCTGCATCTGTGACTGCACATTATATTATACCAGTCACTGCATACCTTTCACTGCATCTGTGTGACTGCACATTGTATTACTAGTAGACCTAAGCCTGTTTCAAAACGGGCTCTAGGTCTGTGTTGAAACCCCACCTCCCTCTCATCCCCTCTCCTCCCCTCCCTCTCATCCTCCCCCGTGACCGCCGCACAGTCTCCGCGCAAGCGTGTGCCCACCGTGCACCCGCACGCGTGCCCGCCGCACACCGTGCACCCGCCGCGCGCCCCTTCTGGCCCTGTCCTCCGTCAGCTCTCCTTAGTCTCTGCATCCCTCCCTGCACATGCGCAGTAGCGCAAAACACGGGACACACACACACACACAGGAAGTGGAGGGATGGGACACAGAGATAAAGGGGTTTTATTATAGCGGATACCTTTCACTGCATCTGTGTGACTGCACACTGTTTTATACACCAGTCACTGCATACCTTTCACTGCATCTGTGACTGCACATTGTTTTATACCTGACAGTCAGTGCATACCTTTCACTTGAATGGATGGCAGACTTGCCCTCCATAACAGATTTTCATTAAAGAATTTCAAGTGTATTCGTCATTATACAGCAGGGCCTCAAAAGAGTCGAGACTTGCATGCCATGCCTGCTGCCTTCCTTGGATGTGTGGTGGTAGCTGTTTCTCAGGCTCCCACTCCAGACCGGAATCAAACCCTAATTCCCAGCCCATTACCCGTGGTCACCATGGTCAGAGAAAGTACCATGGAAAGTTTATCACACAGTTGAATGAATGCCAGACTTGCCCTCCATAACAGATTCTCGTTGAAGGAACTTCACAGACAGCAGAAAAAGTAATTTAAAAACGTAAGCTTTAAGAATGGTAGAGAAAGAACCATTGAAAGTCTGGGCAGCGATGAACCCCTGGACTACTGGGTGCGCAGGCTTGACCTGTGGCCAGAGCTGTCACAATTTGCCATCCAACTTCTGTCCTGCCTCAAGCATCCTGTCAGAAAGGACCTTCAGTGCAGCTGGAGGCATTGTCAGTGAGAAGAGAAGTCGCCTAGATCAAAAAAGTGTTCAGTACCTCACCTTTATCAAAATGAATGAGGCATGGATCCCAGAGGGCTACTGCCTGCCCAAAGACTAAATCAGTCCCCACACACAACATCTCTGCCTGCATGCCATGTGACTGCCTACTCAAAGACTAAAGCTGGCCACTAACGGTCCAATTTCTAGCGAAAAATTGTTCGAGCGATCAGAAATTCTGATCGGACGAAAAATCGTTCACTACACCATCAACTAACCAATCATTGCTTCCTATCTATCACGACCACCAAGAAAATCCAAATTTTCGTTCGACGAAAATTCACTCGGGCGACATTTTTTTCACTCGTTCATAATCGATTGTGTCCACCAATGGAGATTATTTACAACCAATCCGATCAGAATTTCTGATCGTTCGAACGATTTTTCGCTAGAAATTGGACCATTAGTGGCCAGCTTTAGTCAGTCCCCACACACAGCATCTCTGCCTGCACGCCATGTGACTGCTTGCCTGATGACTAAGTCAGTCCCCACACACAGCATCTCTGCCTGCCTGCCGGCCACTGCTGTCTGCCCCAAGACTAAGTCAGTCCCCACACAGCATCTCTGCCTGCAGGCCACTTTACTGCCTTCTCCGCCACCACCAACAGGGTCCAGGACTCCAGGAGGATTCCTGAATTTTTAAGGCCGCTGCTAGCAGCAGCCGCTAACAAAAATAATATTTTTTTCTGGTGTGTGTACATGTCTGCCTAATTTTTCTGGCTGCACTGCGGTTGTTAACCTCAGCCTGACCATATGCGCTTGAAAACTGCCATCGCCTGCACTCTCCCCATCATGCGCAGCAGTCTAGCATGGCCATCACTACACAAACAGCTGTTTGCGGTGCGTTACACAGTGAGTTTGGTCTGTCAGTGTGAAGCAGTACACTACTTACACTACCTGCTGAATATATAACTTTATTTGGCACCCAGACCTTAAAGCGGATCCAAGATTAAAAACTAACAATAACAAGTAACTTATACTGTATATGTTATCTAAAGTTAGATGGTTTACACAGTAAATCTAGCTGCAAACAACTTCAACAGTATATGATTATTTCTTCCTGTGATACAATGAGAGCAGACATATTCTGCTTGTCATCATTACACACAGGCAGCTGCTCTGCATCTTCACCCCTCAGCCTGTGAAAACTTCACTCCCCTCTCCTCTCCACCCCCTTGCCTCTGAAATCTCGTGCATGCTTCATCAGAAGCCTCCTCCTCCCCAGGCTGAGCTCCCATGAGCACTTGCAGCATGGGACTCGGAATGCCTAGGCGCTGGAGGAGCTGAGGGCATGGATATGTTAATTTACATGCAATTTTAGGTAACAAAATAAAAAAAAGCAGAATGCCCAATAAACTATATGTAAGGGGCAGAAAAATGAAGGCAGCAAAAGTTTGTCTCAGATCCACTTTAACCACTTGAGGACTGCAGGGCTAAACCCCCCTAGTGACCAGGCCATTTTTAGCAAAATTGGCCACTGCAGCTTTAAGGCCAAGCTGCAGGGCCGCACAACTCAGCACAGAAGTGATTCCCCCCCCCTTTTCTCCCCATCAACAGAGCTCTCTGTTGGTGGGGTCTGATCGCTCCCCCCATGTTTATTTTTTTAAAATAAATATTATTGTTTGTTGTTTTTCTTTAAAAACCCCTGTTTCTTTAAATTTCTTCCCTCCCTCCCCCCCTCCCTCCCCACAGCCAGCCAATTATGGCGATCGGCTGTCATAGGCTTCTGCCTATGAGAGCCGATCGCTCTCTTGTCCCCCATGGGGACAGCCGTGTCACACGGCTGTCCCCAGTGCAGCGCTGCTGCTCATCGCAGCGCTGCACCTAGTAAATAGACGGCGTGATCGCCGTCTAACAGTCTCCTGAGCGGCAATAGCCGCTCGGAGACTGAAGGCGGGGCGGAGCTCCGCCCTCCGAGCATGAGATGCGCGCGCACCATGCGCGCGATCTCATGCAAAACAGAGCCCCAGGACTTTACGCCAATTGGCGTTAGGCAGTCCTGGGGCTGCCGCCGCGGCCACGCCTACTGGCGTGACGCGGGCGGCAGAAGGTTGATTGAGCACTGTGATAGGGCCTATTTCCACTAGTTGGGCATCAGTTTTTCTGGATCCAGATTTCTGGATGTGGCTATTTAGGGCCTGTTTCCACAACACACAGATTCTCTATGCAGAAAAGATGACTCCAATGAATGCCTGGTAAGGCATCGGGTGTATGTATGTTCCCTTTGGACCTTGGGACCTCCTGTTTTTCAGCCTCATAGTTTTTGTGGAGTTAGCTTTGGGCCTGGCACCTATACATATAGCGGCCGCTGTGTGTTAATTTCATTCTTAAAAGTCATATACTGTATGCTGTACAGTTCTCTTCTTTCTATGTTATTACGCTTGCAAAGCAATATTGATATTTCATGTGTACTCGCTATTCTCACATTATCCATGTACATGGATGGCGCACTAAGCATTTCTGTATATGTTTGTTTTATGGAAATAACGTGATATTTTTTGCTGGTACTGTTTTTTTTTCTTCTAGAAAATGTAAAATACCTCATCACAAAACACATTGCAGAGTGAAAATGATCAATGGGGAACTTTACATGGCAAAACTGACTGCAAATTCTACAAGGTTCTCACTAAAGGCCCCCTGCACACTGCATGCAATTCTGATTCCGATTTTTAATCATTTTTTTTACATGCGATTCTGATTTTTAATCGTTACTGCATGCTGGGTTTTTTCTGCGTTTTTCTGTTGATAGCATTCAGGGAAAATCAGAATCGCAAATCGAAATCGAAATCAGAATCGCAAATCGGATGTGTGCAGGGAGCCTTATGGAGATTAGGGCTGATTCATCACATGACAAAGCTCATACATTTTGCTGGCTCATCTCTAGATTTTAACCATTCAACAGATATATTGTAGTGTGTGCAGCGCGCCGTCTATTCTGAAGCTACATACCCACATCACGATTTTTGAAGAGATTTTTCCCACAAACGATTTTTTGCATGATGAGGGATTGTTTCTACAATTTCGCAACGTGGGTACATGTGTGTGATTGAGTGAACAACGCTTTGCAACTTGCAGTGATTACTACACGGCGGATAGGATCTTTAAGATCCCCGATGACTTCCACGCAAATCGTTTGAATTTTTGTTCATACCTGTCATGTGCGTGTTCCCGCTGGTAGGAAGATGGACTGGGGAATGCTAGTTCGTCAGGCTGCGTCGCTGAGGGTTCCCCTCTCCATCTTCCAGTGAGTACAGGCCTTAACTCTATAAACAGAGGACAGAGGTGTGTGAACACATTGGGAAGTGACTGATTAGTTACAGAAAGTGTTAAATTCTGTTGTCGGAGAAGTTTTGCTTTTTACTAAATACTTCAGAAAGTAACACATTAGAGAGAAAAGCACCAGACCAACAAAAATGTAATCAAAATTATTTGGGCTTGACTAATGAAAAGTAATGCAAGGCTTGGTTATGTTTAGTTGTACAACACTTGTTTTAATCTTTCCAATGATTTTAATGACTTCCTGGCATTTTAAAGCACACCTAAACTCAGCTTTCCTTCCCTTGATGTAATCTCTGCCATGTTTGGCATACCTTAGAATCATTGTCTTGTTAATGCAGTTTGACATCTTGGTCTTGATCTTCATTTCTTAAAATATTACCTGTATCTGACACTATTTTCTGATTCTAAAGAGTTAATTTCTCCCTCTCTGAGATAACAGTGTTTGCACGGGAGGAGGGGGTGACGGATAAACAATTGGCTACTAATGCTGTCTGATGCTGGGAATACACGGAATAGATTATGCGCCAGATCGAGCCGCTGGCTCGATCCCGGCGCATCCCCGCTCGTCCCCGCCGGCGCCTGGTTCGATCCCCACTCATCCCCGCGGGCACTTCTTATCCTCTGCTCGTTTTTTGCCCATTGTCCGCCCGTGGGGATCGAGCGGGGTCATCGGACCTGTTGGAAATCAATCGAGCCATCAGCGGCTCGATTGATAAGACAGAAACTAACCGTGTATTCCCAGCATGAGAGGGAAGGATTTGAGGAATTCTGAGGATGGGGACATCACAAAGACAAATTAACAGTATGTATACATTCCCGGCACAGAAGAGAGGATAAATTAACTTTTAATTTAAAGTGGTATGAAACCCAGCATTTCTTCTTTGCGCTTAAAGATTATTTACAGTATACTACCACAATTCTTTTTTTTTAGCAGAACATTCAAACAGTTAAATACAGAACTTACTTTTTCAATAGAAAGCTCCGAATAGGTTATAACATTACAGTGGTTTGCAAAGGTATTCGACCCCCTTGAAGTTTTCCACATTTTGTCATATTACTGCCACAAACATGAATCAATTTTATTGGAATTCCACATGAAAGACCAATACAAAGTGGTGCACACATGAGAAGTGGAACGAAAATCATACATGATTCCAAACATTTTTTACAAATAACTGCAAAGTGGGGTGTGCATAATTATTCAGCCCCTTGAGTCAATACTTTGTAGAACCACCTTTTGCTGCAATTACAGCTGCCAGTCTTTTAGGGTATGTCTTTACCAGCTTTGCACATCTAGAGACTGAAATCCTTGCCCATTCTTCTTTGCAAAACAGCTCCAGCTCAGTCAGATTAGATGGACAGCGTTTGTGAACAGCAGTTTTCAGATCTTGGCTCTTATAGGAAACAAAAAAGGCACAGGGAGACCAGGAGCCCGATCTGGTGTATTATCAATGAGACACCAGAATATGTATAAAATAGGAGGAAATATACTCACAATGTTGGGTTGCTCAACAAAAGCAACCACTTTACTCGCATGTGAGGAAGTACCGTCCTCACTTGGTCTTGCTTCCGATACTAGGGTTGGTCGCAGCTCCAAGAGAAGAATGTGCCACTGGAAGAACTTTCTGAGTGTGCACCCCCCCATACAGGGGTTAAAAGGCTGGGAGAGGGTAGGAGGCGCCCGTGGACGTATATCTATAGCTCTTATATTGAGTGTAACATTCAACAAGGTACTTATATTCCTACCTTAGAGTGGTGTAACTCACACGTAACGTAGAGGTTGAAATTTCTTAAGCTTTATTAGGGCACAAATGACAACGCGTTTCGCGGCCAAGCCGCTTCCTCAGGTCTATAGGTGTGCCTTTAAATACAATATAGCAACAATCAGGATAGACACGCTACTGGATATCAATGTGAACATAAACAACATAAATAATACTAATAAATACAAAACTCCAATAAATACATAGTAGTTAGAAATTCATAAAAATTAAAAAACAATTTAAAAAATACCACAGTATCCTGAGAGGTAGAGCATACATGCCCTTATGGGCATAAAACATGTAACCGTGTGCATGTACCTTCTCATACACGCACACACAGTTATCTCTGCTCGACCAACATACAGGATCTTCTAAAAAAATTAGCATATTGTGATAAAGTTCATTATTTTCTGTAATGTACTGATAAACATTAGACTTTCATATATTTTAGATTCTAATACACACAATTGAAGTAGTTCAAGCCTTTTATTGTTTTAATATTGATGATTTTGGCATACAACTCATGAAAACCCAAATTTCCTATCTCAAAAAATTAGCATATTTCATCCAACCAATAAAAGAAAAGTGTTTTTAAAACAAAAAAAGTCAACCTTCAAATAATTATGTTCAGTTATGCACTCAATACTTGGTCGGGAATCCTTTTGCAGAAATGACTGCTTCAATGTGGCGTGGAGGAAATCAGCCTGTGGCACTGCTCAGGTGTTATGGAGGCCCAGGATGCTTCGATAGTGGCCTTAAGCTCATCCAGAGTGTTGGGTCTTGCGTCTCTCAACTTTCTGTTCACAATATCCCACAGATTCTCTATGGGGTTCAGGTCAGGAGAGTTGGCAGATCAATTGAGCACAGTAATACCATGGTCAGTAAACCATTTACCAGTGGTTTTGGCACTGTGAGCAGGTGCCAGGTCGTGCTGAAAAATGAAATCTTCATCTCCATAAAGCTTTTCAGCAGATCGAAGCATGAAGTGCTCCAAAATCTCCTGACAGCTAGCTGCATTGACCCTGCCCTTGATAAAACTCAGTGGACCAACACCAGCAGCTGACATGGCACCCCAGACCATCACTGACTGTAGGTACTTGACACTGGACTTCAGGCATTTTGGCATTTCTCTCCCCAGTCTTCCTCCAGACTCTGGCACCTTGATTTCCGAATGACATGTAAAAGTTGCTTTTTACAGATCTGGACCCAGATTGAAATAGACTTAGGGAAAGTGTACGGAAAGTGTACGGCCTACTTGCAAAACACACCCCCTGTCTAAGAACTGGATGCAGACCGTCGGCTTCCAAAATTGGAAGGTACTTCTTAACAATATTAACCACCCTATTGTACTCCACACAATAAGTGGTGACAAAAAAAGTACTTTGGACCACTGAGCAACAGTCCAGTGCTGCTTCTCTGTAGCCCAGGTCAGGCACTTCTGCCGCTGTTTCTGGTTCAAAAGTAGGTTCATGCTTCCATCTGCTGAAAGGCTTTATGGAGATGAAGATTTCATTTTTCAGCACGACCTGGCACCTGCTCATAGTGCCAAAACCACTGGTAAATGGTTTACTGACCATGGTATTACTGTGCTCAATTGGCCTGCCAACTCTCCTGACCTGAACCCCATAGAGAATCTGTGGGAAATTGGGAAGGGAAAGTTGAGAGACGCAAGACCCAACACTCTGGATAAGCTTAAGGCCGCTATCGAAGCATCCTGGGCCTCCATAACACCTGAGCAGTGCCACAGGCTGATTTCCTCCATGCCACGCCGCATTGAAGCAGTCATTTCTGCAAAAGGATTCCCGACCAAGTATTGAGTGCATAACTGAACATAATTATTTGAAGGTTGACTTTTTTGTTTTAAAAACACTTATCTTTTATTGGTCGGTTGAAATATGCTAATTTTTTGAGATAGGAAATTTGGGTTTTCATGAGCTGTATGCCAAAATCATCAATATTAAAACAATAAAAGGCTTGAACTACTTCAGTTGTGTGTATTTGAATCTAAAATATACGAAAGTCTAATGTTTATCAGTACATTACAGAAAATAATGAACTTTATCACAATATACTAATTTTTTGAGAAGATCCTGTATATACCCATAAGGTTTAAAATGAGACCACCTCCATGCATATTATATGGTCAGCAGGTTATACTACAGTTTTCAGATCTTGCCACAGATTCTCGATTGGATTTAGATCTGGACTTTTACTGGGCCATTCTAACACATGGATATGTTTTGTTTTAAACCATTCCATTGTTGCCCTGGCTTTATGTTTAGGGTTGTTGTCCTGCTGGCAAGTGAACCTCCGCCCCAGTCTCAAGTCTTTTGTATACTCCAAGAGGTTTTCTTCCAAGATTGCCCTGTATTTGACTCCATCCATCTTCCCATCAACTCTGACTAGCTTCCCTGTCCCTGCTGAAGAGAAGCACCCCCAGAGCATGATGCTGCCACCACCATATTTGACAGTGGGGATGGTGTGTTCAGAGTGATGTGCAGTGTTAGTTTTCCGCCACACATAGTGTTTTGCATTTTGGCCAAAAAGTTCCATTTTGGTCTCATCCGACCAGAGCACCTTCTTCCACATGTTTGCTGTGTCCCCCACATGGCTTGTGGCAAACTGTAAACGGGAATTCTTATGCTTCTCTGTTAACAATGGCTTTCTTCTTGCCACTTTTCCATAAAGGGCAACTTTGTGCAGTGCACGACTAAAGGTGGCCATACACTCGTTAGATTAGCAGCAGATAGATCATCAGATAGATTTCTGATCTATGATGTGTTTAGGAACATTTTTAACTAGGAACAGATTTCCAGTAGATTTCAGTTTGAAATCTATTGAAAATCGATCTGATGGCATTTTTTTGCCATCAGATTTCCATTAGGGCCAATGCAAAATGATAAGCAATCTCAACAGATCGATCTAGATTTTCCAGCCTGCCAGATGGATTGAAATCAATTGAAATTGATCGAAATCGGCCGCAAATCGATCGATTGGTCAGTGTATTTGCAATCGACCAATCGATCGATTTTGATCGATCGATCGACCAAAAATCGGCTGAGTGTATGGGCCCCTTAATAGTTGTCCTATGAACAGATTCCCTTCTTTTCTTGCTATGAACAGATTCCACCACCTGAGCTGTAGATCTCTGCAGCTCGTCCAGAGTCACCATGGGCCTCTTGACTGCATTTCTGATCAGCGCTCTCCTTGTTCGGCCTGTGAGCTTAGGTGGACGGCCTTGTCTTGGTAGGTTTACAGTCGTGCCATACTCCTTGCATTTCTGAATGATCGCTTGAACAGTGCTCCGTGGGATGTTCAAGGCTTTGGAAATCTATTTTTTTTTTTACATTTTTTTATTGAAGTAGCAAGTAGTGAACAGAAATTGTCATTCAAATTCAGAGTTATACAACAATTCACTTTACATGCTAACAAGTTTTCTATTATAAGCAAATAAACATGAACATGTCTGAGAAAATATCCATTACCAATGGTATATCAATGATAACATATCTGAATAGTGTAAACGAAGTAGACAGTGATTTAAAATCTCTTATATATGATCCACATAATTTCCAAGAAAAAAAAAATTCTCATGTAGAAGTCTAAGTGGTTTCTCTATTAACGTGTTTTAGTTCCTGGACGTAGAAACTACGTCCAGGAACCATGCGTGCTCCCGCGGCCGATCGCGTGCGTGCACGCGCGCTCCCGGCCCGCAGTTCGTTAGCCAGGCAATCAGTGAATCGGGATATGGTGCCCGATCACTGCATCCTCTCCACCGCTGAAAAAGCGACAGCTTATCTCGGAAGCTTAGCTTTTTCTGGCTGTTGCCTGCCCCATGCGTCTCCCTAAGCGTATGTTACGCTTAGAGTGACGTCATGTAAACAAACTCATGGCCGCCATCTTGTGTCCAAAAAGTAAAACTACAACTAAAAGTAAAAAAAATAAAACTCAAGACACATTTACATTATAAAACTATTCATAAAAAACATGTAAATATTTACCTAAGGGTCTAAACTTTTTAAATATCAATGTAAAGATGAAATATATCTATTTTTTTTTAATTTTAAACTTGTAAATAGTGATAGATGCAAAACGGAAAAAATGCACCTTTACTTCCAAATAAAATATTGTCGCCATACATTGTGATAGGGACATAATTTTAACGGTGTAATAACCGGGACATATGGGCAAATACAATACGTGTGTTTTATTTATGGAGGCATGTATTATTTTAAAACTATAATGGCTGAAAACTGAGAAATAATGAATTTTTTCAGTTTTTTTCTTATTCTTCCTGTTAAAATGCATTTACAGTAAAGTGGCTCTTAGCAAAATGTACCCCCCAAAGAAAGCCTAATTGGTGGCGGAAAAAACAAGATATAGATCAGTTCATTGTGATAAGTAGTGATAAAGTTATAGGCTAATCAATGGGAGGTGAACATTGCTCAAGTGAAAAAGACGGAACGCGAATGGGTTAATAGTAAGTACAATTTATTCTCAGACTTGTGTTATATTGCATTGTATTATGATAATTAATACAAATAAAAACCAAATTCAACATCAAACTGGTTCCCCATACCCCCTACTCTCCTCCCCCCATTCTGAAACCCCAGACTAATCCTCTATCCATCCCATCAATGTTTCATCCCTATTTGTTGATAGCAGTTAGATTTCCAGGCCTCCCAAATATCCCCCTATCTTAGCTTTCAAATACCATGTAGTATCCTCAAAAGGTTTCATAATTTGAATTATGGGACATGGGAGACCAGGGTTCGAATCCTGGCTAGGGTCAGTACCTATTCAGTAAGGGGTTCAAGGCAAGACTCCCTAACACTGCAGGGTGGCCTCCTGAGCGCATCCCAGTGGCTGCAGCTCTTGAGCGCTTTGAGTCCAACAGGAGAAAAGCGCTATATAAATGTTCGGATTATTATTATTATTATTATTATTATTGTTATTATTATTATTATAATTATCTGTTCCTTTGTATGACATTTTTCAATAAAGACTTGCCATGTATTAAAACATTTCTGGATCGTCTTTGATTTATGTCTTTCAATATTAAGTCTTTCCATATGTAGAAGGTGGTCAAGAAGAGTTAAGACATCTTGTAAGTTGGGGAAAGATGGATTTAACCATTTTTTCATTACTGCTTTTTTTTATGCTAGGAGAAACAAGTGTTCTCGTTTTGTAATTGAGGTAGTTTTTTCTTTTTCTTTTTCTAACAGGAGTAAACTATGGAACAGGCAAAAAAGGGGATCGGGTGATCTCTGGATGTTATAAAGAGAATTGAAGTATGCAACTACTGTTGACCAAAATGTTTTTATGTTAGGACACTGCCAGAGCATGTGGTTGGGTGTAGAGTCGTTACATTTAGGGCATAGATGAAGGGGAGTCCCATCTTCATGCTTATATGGGCCTTTAATGGGAATATAGGCTCTATGTCAGAGATCGCGGAGGAGCCGCCGCCATGAGTCAGCGGCAGGCGGCTCTTTCCGCACTCGATGGGGCCAAGCACGGGGAGGCAGCCGCCTCCACTCAGGCTGAGGCGGCTGTCCCCGTGCAGAGCATGGCGGAGCGCGGAATAACCCTGCGCATGTCCCCGCTGCGGAGACACCGCAGAGCGGGGCTGCTGTGGCTGGGACTCGTAGTCCCTTCAGTTTCAGGAGGACGCGCGTGCGCGCGGAAAGGCAGAATAGATATAGCTGCCAGAAGTGAGTCAGCTGACCAGGCTGGTCAGCTGACTCTTTCCCCTCTCCTCATTGGTTCATCACTTAGGGAGGTGCTGGGAAGAGGGTTGTGTATATATACGGCTGGCTGGTCATTTCTCTGGTGTCTGGTGTTGCGATCACATATGTGGAAGCACCCAGATCCGTAGTCAGATCCGCAAGTGTGCCAGGACCAGCTGGAGCTGTAATCCTACACTTAGCTAGATTCTGTTGATATCTTAAAGTACTAGTTTGATTGTGATTATCTGTTATGACTCTTTGCCTGCCTGACTATCCTCCTGAACTCTGATCTTGTACCTCGATAATTCTGATACTCTGTTGCCAAACCCCGGCTCGTCCTTAGACTCTGCTTCTGCCTCCTGATCTTGTACCTCTATATATCTGATACCCGGTTGCCGAACCCTGCCTGTACCCAGACTCCGCCTTTGCCTCCAGATATTGTACTTTATCTGTCCGTGTGTGTACGACCTGGCTTGTCCGACCTCGAGAACTGACCATACTGTTAGAGGCGGTTCCCCGAACTGTTTGTGACACTTCCTCTAGAGTGTTACTTTCAGACAATCCTTCCTACTCTCAGTCTGACTCCTCCCGTCTTGGAGAGCCCAGGTCTTCGGAAGGAATCCGTGCAGTACGCCTTACTGCGCTGAGGCTTAGTCCTCTAGTGTTACCGTTACACCAAACACTACATTCTACTCAGGTGAACAGAGGTTAGCTGGTATATCGAATTATCGGTGATACTGCAGATCACTAATAATCCGGTATACATCTGTATTCCCAGTGATACTGCAGATCACCGGTAATCAGATCCTCTCTGTGCTTCACCGATCGTTACACTCTATAAAGCGTTTTCAAATACATTTCTCGCCAATTTTCTGCTATCATTGTTTTGCGTACTTCCAACCATCCCCTTTTTACGGCTTCAGAAAAGGAATCTGTGGTCATTTCTAATAATTCTGCCCATTTTTGTAAATGGAGATAGTGATTTTTGCAGTGTATTTGGGTCTCTCTCAAAAAACTATATAGCCATGACCGTGATTGTTTAGTTTTAGGATTGCTAAGAAGATCTTCATAGTGAGAACTAGATATCACTAATTCCCTTTTCCTTAGTATTCCCAACACATAGCTTTGAACTTGTTGATAATAAAAAATGTGTGGCCTAGGTAAGGCAAATTTTGTTTACCACCTCTTCAAAAGATAAAAAAGATCCCTCCCGGTTCAAAAAGGCTCCCAGTTGTGTTATCCCCTTTTTTTCCCACTCAAGACCCTATGCATGTCACCCGGCCTATATCCCGGATGTCATCGAAGAGGCATTTCTGGTGAGATATAACCCTGTAGGCCATATTTCCTTCATACCTCTCTCCAAGTAATTAATGTATCACAAATTAAAATGATTTTCTTAATATAATCAGGAAGTTGCTTTAGTCGGTATGCAAAACTCCCATAGGGGAATAGGGATTGAGTAGTTCTTGGTCTATAGTGGTAGGGGTATAGTAACTGGTATTTCCCAGCCAATCTCTAATATGGCGGAATATGGCAGCCAAATTATAAGATCTCAGGTCAGGGAAGTTGAGGCCAAAGTTATCAGTGGGCGCTTTGAGTTTTGCTAAGGCAATTCTAGGCTTCTTTGATTTTTATAGAAATCGAATAAAAGCTGCTTCAAGAGTTTTTATGTCTTTATGTTTAAGCAAAATGGGTAAAGTTTGTAGAGGGTATAATAATCGTGCAAAACTAAACATTTTTATCAAATGGACCCTACCTGTTAGGGATAAAGGGAGATGTTCCCAATTATGTAATTCATTAGTGATTTTTTTTTATAAGTGGAGAATAGTTTAAGTTGTATAACTGATCTATCTGTCTGGGGATTTTAATGCCTAGGTAGGTTATGAAGGGGTTGCAATAGGAAATTTTGAAAGAGTCAAGCCACGGGCATATTTGTGATGCATGTTTGGGGGGAGGAACATAAACTCACTCTTATGATAATTTATACGGAAACCGGATGATCTGCCAAAGAGCTGTATGTGGGATATGGTATTACCAAGATCTCTTTCTGGATAAGCTAGGAATAATAAAACATCATCAGTGAAAAGTGCAGAGAACATCCTATGAGGGCCTATTTGTATACCCTCGAAAATGTTATTCTGAGAAAAGGAGCGCGCCAGAGGTTCTAAGGCTAGATTGAAAATAAGTAGAGATAAAGGGCATCCCTGGTGCACTCCTCTTCCCAGAACAAATGATTGACTCATGGCTCCCGTCAAAGAGATTCGAGCTTGAGGGTTGACATGCATAAGGTCCACATATGAACAGAAATTTCCCTTAAACCCAAAACAGTCTAAAACCTTCATTACCCAAGACCATTCAATGCTGTCAAAGGCCTTCTCGGCGTCAAGAGCCAAGAAGGCCTCTGAACCAGAGGTTGGACCCCGTAATCTGATGTGTTCAAGTGCCACTAGGCCCTTTCTGATGTTAAAAACTGCACTCCTATTTTCTATGAAACCCACCTGGGAATCATGTATCAAATTAGGTAAGAAACCAGCCAGTGTATCGCCCAATATCTTAGACAGCAGTTTAAAATCAACACTTAACCTCCCTGGCGGTCTATTAAGATCGCCAGGGCGGCTGCGGGAGGTTTTTTTTTAAATTAAAAAAAAACTGTTTCATGCAGCCAACTGAAAGTTGGCTGCATGAAAGCCCACTAGAGGGCGCTCCGGAAGCGTCATTCTGATCGCCTCCAGCGACCAGAATAAACAAGGAAGGCCGCAATGAGCAGCCTTCCTTGTTTTGCTTACATCGTCGCCATAGCGACGAGCGGAGTGACGTCATGGATGTCAGCCAACGTCCTGACGTCAGCCGCCTCCGATCCAGCCCTTAGTGCTGGCCGGAACTTTTGTTCCGGCTGCGCAGGGCTCGGGCGGCTGGGGGGACCCTCTTTCGCCGCTGCTCGCGGCGGATCGCCGCTGCTCGCGGCGGATCGCCGCAGAGCGGCTGCGATCAGGCAGCACACGCGGCTGGCAAAGTGCCGGCTGCGTGTGCTGCTTTTTATTTTATCAAAATCGGCCCAGCAGGGCCTGAGCAGCGACCTCCGGCGGTGATGGACGTGTATAGTCGTCCATACCGCTGAGGAGGTTAACAAAGATATTGGTCGATAGGCCGCTGGGTCAAGAGGATCCTTCCCAGGTTTGGGTATCAATTTGATATATGCCTCATTTGCTGTTTGAGGTAATGTATTTTGAGTGAGTATAGTGTTATACATTTCTGAGAGTTTGACAGAGATTTCAGGTTTTAACAATTTAAAAAATTCTCCAGAAAAGCCATCAGGGCCTGGTGCTTTGTGTAAAAATAGGTTTTTAATCCCCAATTGCACCTCACCAGGGGTGATTGGCGCATTCAAAATCTCTTCCTCAGTGACTTTGGGGAGTTTTATATTATTAACAAAAGTTGATTGATCTTCTGCAGAGCAGGGTGGAAATCTTTTTGCAGCCTAAGCCTGCATTAAAGTTCTCAATAACTTTATCCCTGACCTGTCTGGTGTGTTCTTTGGACTTCATGGTGTTGTTGCTCCCAATATTCTCTTAGACAACCTCTGAGGCCGTCACAGAGCACCTGTATTTGTACTGACATTAGATTACACACAGGTCCACTCTATTTAGTCATTAGCACTCATCAGACAATGTCTATGGGCAACTGACTGCGCTTAGACCAAAGGGGGGTGAATAATTACGCACACCCCACTTTGCAGTTATTTATTTGTAAAAAGTGTTTGGAATCATGTGTGATTTTCGTTCCACTTCTCACGTGTACACCACTTTGTATTGGTCTTTCACGTGGAATTCCAATAAAATTGATTCATGTTTGTGGCAGTAATATGACAAAATGTGGAAAACGTCAAGGGGGCCGAATACTTTTGCAAACCACTGTATGTTATGTTTACTTAATTGTAGCAAGAGAGGAATGTAAACATTCCCTGGCAGTGCTGAAACTTCTTCTAAGGGCCGGTTCACACGGACGCTTTTCGGCGTCTACCGTCAAGCGTTCGGGACCCATCGGCTAAACTCTCCCATTCAAGTGAATAGGAGCGTTTAGCATTGCGCGGTTACCGTCGATTACCGTCGATTGCATAAACGCGGTGTTCTGATCCCGATTTAACGCATCGTTTCGGCCGTCCCTAGAAGCCGCATGCAACGTCCAGGGACGGGTAGCCGGCGCGGCTTCATGTCCCCCTGCGGGGACGAGAAACGCCGATCGCGACGATCTCTGTACCGCCACCACCGAACGGGACGTCACAGGACGACGCGACTTCCTGGCCGCCCCAACGCCGCCTGCCGTCCGTGTGAACCGGCCCTAATGTGTGCAGATCAGGGACAGCTCAGAAATGATCACTGGGTACATTACAACATTTAAATACTGTAGCAATAAATAAAATGCAATGGCAGATTTCAGAGCAAATAAATTGTACTTTAGGAACTAGTCATTTCTAAATGAATAATACTACTTCTGCACAAAAGCAAATATGATAACTGTATGGGTTATAAAAAGGAGGAAAACACATTTTTATTGAATAATATGTCAGAGTTTAATCCCGCTTTAAAGAGAACCCGAGGTGGGTTTGAAGAATATTATCTGCATACAGCGGCTGGATCTGCCTATACAGCCCAGCCTCTGTTGCTATCCCAAACCCCCCTAAGGTCCCCCTGCACTCTGCAATCCCTCATAAATCACAGCCACGCTGCTGACAAACAGCTTGTCAGAGCTGGCTGTGTTTATCTCTATAGTGTCAGTCTGCTGCTCTCCCCGCCTCCTGCAGAACTCCGGTCCCCGCCTGCATCCCTTCCTTCTCTGCTGATTGGCGGGAAGGGACGGGGGCAGGGACCGGAGCTATGCAGGAGGCGGGGGAGCAGCTGAGACTGACACTACAGATGTAAATACAGCCTCACAGCAGGGCTGTGATTTATGAGGGATTGCAGAGTGCAGGGGGACCTTAGTGGGGTTTGGGATAGCAACAGAGGCTGGGCTGTATAGGCAGATCCAGCCTCTGTATGCAGATAACATTCTTTAAACACACCTCGGGTTCTCTTTAAGAACTGCATCTAGAGTTTAGGTTCAGTATAAAGGGTGCATTCATACTATGTACATTGTGGCATGTTAACACACCACCCATATCATTGTATGGGCATGTTCACATCTCTGCATTGTAACGGATCACGTTATCCATGTGCACTATTTACCATGCATTTCTGGACAATGTGTGCAATAATGAGCATGTTACATAACCATTCTTCACACTATACAGTACTTACGTTATAGTGCCGGTATTATGCCACGGACATAGTATGAACATAACCAAAAAAAATAAGTTTACTTCCTGCATACTACACTGCCTAGTAGTATGCAGGTATAATATAACCAATTACCCTGTTTGATAAACATCAGTATTTTCAATTACCACTACCCATGCCTAAACCTTAACCCTCCCCCAGATGGTGCCTAACACCTAACCACCCCCCTCCCTGTAACTTAACTCCTAACCACCACCCCCAACCTTAACTTGCCTTCCACCACCCCCGCTGCAAAGACACCATTTACGGCAAAGAAGGGAAATGTGGGTGCCTGGAGGCACCTGAGAAAATCACGAGTGCTGAGGCTTCCCGATATGCAAATTGCGGCATTACATAGTGGGCATGGTGCCTTTGTGCGCCCAAAATTCCTATATTTGTGCCAAATTGCAGCTTTAAAAATGGATGCTCGATTTTCCGTAAAGGTTTCTGCACCGTTTTTTCCTGTTCTGCTTGATGATGATGATTGATTGCCACAGATTAGGCACTGTGAGTGACAACTACTAGACAGTAGTGTACAGTTGCTATCAGATTAATGTCAATATTGAAGCAATCCTGGTACAACCACTGCTCCGCATTTAAAATGTGTAAAACTTCTGGACCATAATCAAAGGTCATTTGACCGTTTCATATTGGACACTGAGCAAGCTAAAAATCTGTAACAACATTTCTTCAGTGACTCTCCAACAAAAAAATACATCCTCTGTAAAACTTTTGTTTTTCTGTAAATTAAGTGATTAACTGGCAGAACTCCCATAGGGACTCCTTCAATCTGTAAGTAGAATATACCAGAAAAGCTGCAATGGATATCATAGCCTTATGGTGTGTTAAATTAGTATATAGACATCAAAACATGTCCACGATGTGACACCACCTATAATCAGACTATTAATGAAGCTTAGAAATGTAGTGGTACCTTTCAAACACATCAGATTAGACAGTAAGATAATGTAGGTTGCAAAACTGCTATAGTATATACACTCCCAAGGGTGTAATATAGCCACACTTTTGCTAGAAACTTAAACAGCATACACGCTATTTCATGTAAACACATGCACTCTAAACATGCATACAATGGAGCAAACGCACAATTTTAATGCACTTTGTGTCACCTTCCAGGATCAAATTAGATCTTGCAGGTAACACTATGGGGCCCCAGAGCTGCAAGGCAACCGTCACAGGGAAGGAGGTATGATGGCACGACACATGATGGAGCAGCTTTCGCAGGCAGGGTAAGAAAGGGAACAATGGACTTGGCCGTCAATTGTGGCTTAGAGCTTAGAGCTGGCCATACACCCATCAATGTTAATGGTTGATTACTGGCAAATTGGATCTCTCTGATTGAATCTTCCAGGAATCTATTGTACAACATGTCACATCGATCATAATTTTGATCAATTTGCTGAAAATCATTTGAAAATGGATGTGCTGCATATAGCAGGAATAGAGCCCTTTCTGACCAGATTTAGATCAGAGAGATTGATTTAATGGTGGCCATACACGGTACAATAAAAAGATTAGATTATCCAGTTTTTTCGATCTAAATGATTGAATCGAATGAACGTTAAAAAAAAAATTTTTTTCAAGAATTTCGAACGATTATCCCGTTTTTTCGAGAAAAATCAGATCGGACATGCTGGAAAAATCTTTATATTCGATCTAACGGAAGAATCAAACTAAATTATCTAATCGAAAAAAAATGAAAAAATTGTACCATGTATGGCCACCATTAGAGAGAGACTGATTGTTTTGTCATACTGAGTGGCAATATGTGTGCGCGCCAGCCTTAAAGCACAGCTGAACTGATAAAAAAAACGTGAGGGCTTCTTCCGTGCTACCATAAACTCTTCACTAGCCTCCCCTCTGTCCTGAAGTTTTGTCCCTTGTTCTTCCACGAAGGCTGCATGCTCTGTCCGCTTGCTCCTTTTTTGTAGGTGTTCCACCATAGCTGTGCACAGCAACCACAAGAATCCTGGGCATGGGTGGTTACATGAAATAGCATATATGTCCTTCAAGAACATGTGCAATGTGTGGCTCACAAGAAATTGCAAACTGCACAACTGCATGCTTATTCTTGTTTTGAACGATGCAGTGGCGACGCAGACTCTGCAGTGCGTTGTCAAGCGGCTTGGCACACAATTGCATTGGAGTCAATGGCCCCGCAACAATCTATTGTTGCAGTATCAGTGTGGCGCGCATGTGCCGATCAATCATTCAAAATTCTGTGACGTACTTATACTTCCTGTCTAGCAGGAAGCACATCACAGAGTGGGAAGGGGGTGGAGCTATGCAAATCTCCCTGTCGGCACACTCTGCCGCAGTGTGATTTAAGCACGAAATGGTGTGATGCGATTGTCCTGCGGCTGGCACTCCTGCTGCAGGACAATCACACCGTACTATGGGCTTAATTCACTAAACCGTGATGACTCATAGCGAAAATTCGCAATTGTGCGCAAAAATGCTAGCGTGGCTGAGCTATGAGTTATCACGGCTTAGTGAATCAAGCCCTATGTATGAAGTTAGCCTTTAAGTATTAGATTTAGAGGAGCAGCAGGACAGCCAGGCAATATGCATTGTTTAAAAAGAACTAAATATGGTAACGCCCTTATCTTTCTCAGGTCAGTTGTCCTTTAGGCTGGTTTCACAGTGGGACGTTACAGGCGCACGTTAGAGCAGCCTGTAATGCACCCCACCGCACAGCAGTGAAAAATCAATGGGCTGTTCACAGTGCCCACGTTGCGTTACATAGTAACGCTGCACCACCAGACAACGTACTGCATGCAGTACTTTCTAAGCAGCAGAGCCGCGTTAGACTGCTTGCACATTCTCAGTACGGGTGTTTTTTTTTTATTTTGGCGGCGGAGAGGAGGCGGGGAGAGGCCGCTACGTAGCCAGGCACATGGCTACTTAATATTCACTGCACTTGCAGTGTTTTCTTCTTGGAGCGGCCGCTGATTGGCTGGCGGGACCACGTGATGCGGAGAGCTCTGCTCACGTGGTCTCCGCAGTGCCTCCGACAGAGCAGGCGCACCAAGAGCTGCTTGTAACGCGGCTCTTGGTAGCGTCCTGCTCCAACACCACCAGGCGTTGCGTTAGGGGCACGTTATGCGACCTTAATGTCCCCTCTAACGCAACGTCCTGGTGTGAAACCAGCCTTAAATCAAAAGAAAAGCAAGGCTTCAGGTTGGTAATCCCCACTTGTGACTCTTGAATGCTCCAGTCTGCGGGAAGGGGGGGGGGGAGGGGCAACAACCTTGCACACATTGCGGTAAGGCTGAGAGAGTACTCGAGGGTACTCAGACAGCTGATGCATGACACCACCGATCACAACAAAGTAATTCTAATGAGATTCGGCACTCCTCTCTTCAATAGAAAGACAGTTTGCTTAGCGAAGCTTAAATCTGAAGTTTGAAACCCATCAAGAGTCTCTTTGTTAAAGCATTGTACTTCCAGAAGTGTTTCTAAAAACAATATGCATATAACCACAATTAATACAGTGCTAGCTTTCTGATTTATTTAAACACTAAAAGTTATTTTATTGCCCGCTCGGTCAGGAAAACAATCCCACATTTTGGTTTGGCAGTTGTATCATGCGTTTATTTTAGTGGCTCTCCTGTCTTTAATGCAAGCCATAGCTGTAACTGAATCAGGGCTTGTGTTTTTCTTACTTGCAGGAAGGGTCATGGAAGTTTATCTGTGTTATGTGGCCTTGGCGTGTGAATTCATTCCCTCACATGCATTGCAGAATATGCCTCAGACATTTTTATTAATACATTTCTTCTGTGTTCTCTGATTACTGTACAATACCATATCTGTACAATATCTGTACTGTACAATATCCACACACTTCCACGCACAAAAGATGGAAGAAAGAGCCACCCCAGCCAATTAATTTATTAGCTTAACCACTTCACCTCCAAGGGGTTTTCCCCAGAGCAATTTTCACCTGTCATCGCTCCTTCCATTCATTCGCCTATAACTTTAATACTACTTATCACAGCGAAACAATCTATATCTTGTTTTTTCACCACCAATTAGACTTTCTTTGGGGGGGGTGTACTTTTTGCTAAGAATTATTTTATTCTAACTGCATTTTAACAGGAGAAAAATGATAAAATTCATTATTTCTCAGTTTTCGGCCATTATAGCTTTAAAACAATACATGCTACCGTAATTAAAACCTGCACATTTTATTTATCCATTTGTCCCGGTTATTGCAATGTTTAAAATTTTTCCAGAATTCAATGTATGGTGCCAATATTTTATTTGGAAATAAAAGTGCATTTTTTCATCCATCCCTAATTACAAGCCCATAACTATAAAGTAACAGTAATATACCATCTTGACATAGGTATTAAAAAAGTTCAATTCTCAAGGTAACTATTTATGTATTTTTTTTAATTGTAAATTTATTTATTTATTTATTAATTGGGGTAACTATTGGGGAGTGTGGGAGGTAAGGGGTTAATTTTAGAGGTTAAAAAATGTGTTCATGAAAAAAAAAGTGTGTAGATGTAATTTTACTATTGACGTCGGTAACGATCACGGGAGCAGGCGGAAGGGGGCAGGGGTAGCGAGCGGGAAGGGACGTAGTAGCTACGTCCCTGCACGGAAATATGGCATTTTGTATGTAACAAAAATAAACACCAGCTCCTGTGGGGTACTTTCCTCGGATAAGGCTTTCCACGTCCTCTTTAGCCTCGGGGATCCAGTGCTGGCTCCCCCACAAACTCCCCTGACAAGAGCTGACAAGCACTGCGCAGGTGCAGCAATGTGCAGCGAGATTTACCTTCAGTTGCTCCAGTGCAGGCACAGCACAGGCTCTCCACTAAGGCTCTGGCAGAAATGGCCACCCCGATCAGGTCCACTCTACTGCGCAGGCACGAGTCACCTGCGCAGTAGAGCAGACCCAATGGGGCTCGGCTATTTCCGCCGGAGACCAATTGGAAAGCTTCTACTGCACCTGCACTGGTATTGCCGAACATGGAGTTACTCACTGTGTTGGATCCAGGAAGCTGAAGAGGATGGGTAAAGCCTCATTAGGATCCAGAGGCTTCACCCTTGATAAGTAAGTACCCTCCCCAAGTAACCGCCCCCTCCTCCATCCCCCCTCCAGGTTGTTGTTTTTTGTGACTAGTGAAATTGTATTGTCTTTTTCCGCTTGATCGAATAATCTGAAAAACCCAATATGCATATACTTATGATCGATTTAAATTTTTAGATTTTTCTGTCTGGTTTTTCCAACACATCTGATGAGATTTTTATCATAAAGGAAAAACCTAATGTTTTTCTCAATCGAAAAAAAAAAATGATTGTCAATTTCTTATACAATTGATCATTAAAAAAAAAAAGAAAAAAAAAAGGAAAACCGATTGATGTAATTGTATCGTGTTTGTCCACCTTTAAGAAGACTTTAGATGTTAATGTCCAGCGCTGCGTAATTTGTTGTCGCCTTATAAATACAATTAATAATAATAATAATAATGCTCTCTGTATCCTTGTTGCAGACCCCCCACCTCCTGTTATAAAGCAAGTTAAGTGAAATAAATATGACATTTTGGCCCATATGCAATTCACTTTTTCTCCTGAGTTTTCTCCTGGGTGATATCTTTAAATGTGTCAATAAAATGCATTTTAAGCCATCAGAAAGCAAGAAAATGCTCAAAATAATTTTGATAGTACTTTTTAATTCACTTTTTGGTACTTTTTTAGTTGAAAAGTGCTGGAAAATTATTTTAATTTGAAGATGAAAAATTATCTCCTAGGAGAAAACTCAGGTGAAAAAGTGAATTGCATATGGGCCTTTATATCCCTCTCACTTCAGTTGTATTGTGTTTAAAAATTCACACGTTAGTGGACCTCCTGTCTTTAATGCAAGCCATAGCTGTAACTGAATCAGGGCACGTGTGTTCTTACTTGCAGGAAGGGTCATGGAAGTTTATCTGTATTATGTGGCCTTGGTGTGTGAATTCTTTCCCTGACAAGCATAGCAATTTTGAGTAACACATTTTCTGTATTCTCTGATCACCGTACAATTGCAATCTGTATCAACATAAGGTGCCCATACATCTAGAGAAGTATGGGAAGATCGACCATGAAAACGATCTCTCTTTGATCGAATCTAATCAGAGAGATCTGTTGCCTGCCTGTACACCGCAAACCGATTCTCAATAGATTTCAGCATGAAATCTATCCGTAATTGGCCTAGCGACGCCACCTCTGCCACCAGCCTGGCTGCCCCAAGTGTAAAATGTCCCCAGGGCTGGCGCTATATGGGCAACCTGGCTACCATATGGGCAACTCCAGGGCCCAAGCCAGCTGCCGGGTCCCCCAGGTCACCCCCAACGTAACTGTGCACCCCGGGTCCCTTGTTATGTCTCTGGCAGAGAAGCGGCTCACCTGTCCCGGTGGGTGTGCTCCTCTGTCTGCCCATAGCTTCATGCACTCCTGTCTCTTCATCCTCGCAGGATGAACAGTGTAAAATGTTAACTCTGGTGCCCGTACTGTGTGAATTCACACCTGTCCCGCTGATGCAACCCCCAGAATCACCAGCTAACACCCCCTTTACTGAGAGCCTGTACCACTTGACATCACACAAGTGCCATGAGGTACAGCACTCGCAGTAATGTGGGTGACAGCAGAGGATGCCAGGAGTCGCCCCAGTGGACAGGTGAGACTTGGGCAGTACGGTGGTGTAGTGGATAGCACTCTCACCTGTCAGCACTGGGTCCCTGGTTTGAATCCCAGACAGAGGACTGTCTGCAAAGAGTTTGTATGCTCTCCCCATATCTGCATGGGTTTCCTCCGGGCACTCCAGTTTCCTACCATATCCCGAAAACATACAGTTAATTGACTTCCCCCTAAAATTGGCCCTAGACTATGGTAGGGATTAGATTAGGAGCCCTTTTGAGGGACAGTTAAGTGACAAGACATTGCAGCAGAAGATGTTGGCGCTATTTACAGTAAATACTAAATAAAAATAAATATACACAGCACGGGATGTAATGACATGGAGGAGCGGGGCACTCCACCGTAACCCGGCTCATGTAATTACAGCCCGTGCTGTGTATATTTATAATTATTTAGTATGTACTGTAAATCCAATGCAGATATGGGGAGAACATACAAACTCTATGCAGACAGTGCTCTGGCTGGGATTCGAACCAGGGACCCAGTGCTGAAAGGTGAGAGTGCTATCCACTACACCACCGTACTGCCCAAGTCTCACGTGTCCCACTGGTGCATCCTCTGCTGTCACCCATTACTGCGAGGGCTGTACCATGTGGCACTTGTGTGATGTCAAGGAACTCAGTAAACGGGGTGGCAGCTGGGGATTTTGGGAATTGTGTCTGCAGGACAGATGAGAATTCACACAGTACGGGCACCAGAGGGAACATTTTACACTTGGTCAGACAGCGGCTTAGGGTCCATCACGTATGTCAGTTGTTGCGATATTGAACGCTGTGAACGCTGCGCAGTATGCTCAATCGATGCATTCAATTGATTTTGGCCCGAAATTGATCAAATCATCAGCTGGGCGGACATGTTGCCGCATCTATTTTCATCCAGTTTGATAGAACCGGATGGCTGACTGGGCCACAAAGTTGCTAGATGTATGCCACCTATTCTTGCTTGCAGACACTAGATGATTGAAAGAGCCACATTGTTTTTTTTAAGAATTGTAATAAAGAAAAGTGCCCCTGGGGGTACTTACCTCAGCAGGGGGAAGCCTCTGCATCCTAATGGGGCTTCCTCTTGTGCAGCACTGATCCAGCGCTTGCTCCCTCGAACAGCTGCAGACGGCAATATTTACCTCTGAGATCCAGCGCAGGCGCAATACCAGCTTCCCTTTCAGGCTCCGGTGGGGGAAGCCTCATTGGGATTTAAGGGCTTCCCCCTCCCAAAGTAAGCACCCCATAGGGGCACTTTTTTTCCTTGCAGGTTCTCTTTAAGATTAAGATAGGAAGGAAAAGTTAAAAACTCTGTTGGATTTTAAATGCTGACTGTATCCTAGTAGCAGATATTATACCAACTGCCTGTTATAAAGCAAGTCAAGAAGATACAGGAAATCTCCCTATGTCACTGGAACATGAGTCCTCATTACAGCCTTATCCCTAATTGGATGGTCCCCTCCCCCCCTTCCTCACCTCGGGCTCTCCCCTCTGCGCTCCCCTCCAGCATCAATACATTTGGGTATTCAGGCGGCGGGCAGCGCCAGTTACATACCTTCCGTGCGCTCCAGCGTGGAAGTTCCTCTGACGCGACTTCCTGTATAAACAGGAAGCCGCGTCAGACACTAGAGGGAGGAACAACCGCGGTGGAGCGCACGGAAGGTATGTATCTGCCCGCCGCCTGCATACCCAAATGTATTGATGCTGGAGGGGAGCGCAGAGGGGAAAGCCCGAGGTGAGGGGGGGGACCGCCCCCCCTCCCCACCGAATGTGGCCATAGCTCTCCCCTCATGCTGCGACCCCTACAGCCCCCCAAAATGGCCCCGAGCGGACCCCAGGGGGGCCTAGGGCCCCCCCCCCCACGGGGACAGGGACTGCAGGCCCTATTGTTACGCCAGTGGTGCAGCTTGTGACTATGGGGTATACTCAGTAAAGTCGTATGCATGAGGAGTAGATCATGTGGTAAGACTTTACATACAGCATTCTTTTTACCACAAGGGATGATGGTCTGCTACCCCTCGTGGACAATGGACTACTTTTCTGCATGATAGTCATCAGGTTATGACCAATGTACAATTTAAAGGATCACATCACAAAACCATTTTACCTGCATGTGTTGTGTGCTCCATTGTGTTCCTAACAGAAAAACCGAAGCGGTGAGAATCTGGTAAAATCACATGTGCAGTTCCATTGCTCTAAAAGAGAAATATGGTGTCACTATCAATCACTGTAGATGTAATTAAAAATGAAAGGCTCATTGCAGTGAATCTATAAGAGGCTCCCTATTCTGGAAATCTTTTTTTCAATTTGCATTTTTATTGGCCTGAGGAAGCGGGCTCAGACCCACAAAATGCGTTGCCTGTGCAAAATAAAAACCTTTTGTTTACACAAGTTTTCGTCACTGCGGTAAGCCACTTCATACTTTTTCTATTTTATCCTGTTTTTAAATTGTTTTATACATACACCAGGGCGCCTCTTTCCCCATATTGTGAATCTATAAGTAGTGCCAGGTATACCCCAGATTTTACCTGTTCTGTGGAGACGTTGGGAAGCCATGAGTTGACAGCTCATGCTCTATCAATGGGCTGCTTCACGTTTAATGTATTTTTGCTGGTGCTTTTAAACAGATGACACAGCTGGTGGAAAATATGAACTAGCGCATGGCAGTGGAACGAGGAGACCAAAAGAGAGCCTCAGGCAGGCTCTTAAAGGGAACCTGAAGCGAGTAAAATTATTTAAAATAAACACATGATATAGCTGCAAATGAATATTACATACTAACCTCACTGTCAGTTCCTCTCAGAAGCTCACCATTTTCTTCTTACAGTGATCCCTTCCAGTTCTGACAATATTTTGTCAGAACTGAAATATACCAGTTGCTGTCAGTTATATATCAGCAGCTGTCAGTTAAAACTGAATGTGCAAGGTAATGTCCATGTTTCCCTATGGCTCAAGTGAGTGATATTACAGTTTAACAGTGTGCTGACCAAAAAGCTGTTATGGGGTAATGGCCATTTTTAAAATGGAGGACGGAGAATTCCATTGATCACAGTGGACAAACAGGACACAGGAGAGGAGAAAGAGATTGAGGAGTAGATTACACAGGAGGCAAGTATGACCTGTGTATGGTTATTTTGACTTTTTATTTTCAGTTCAGGTTCTCTTTAAGGACACAGAGCCATTCCTCTTTCTAGGTGAGTATGTAACTTTTTTTTTGTATATGTGACTACAGTTATCCTTTAACAAGAATTTATTTAACATTAGCTAATCAACTAGTTTATACACAAATAAATATAATCTCTGCCTCTGAATGCCCACATGGGATTAGGAACACGTTTTTGCTTGAAAATGAGCTTTAAGGCTGCACTATACTAAATTTTCCAGTTTTACTTCACTGAATATGAATTTATAATCTAGATTTTCTTTTCGTTATATTACACTGATTTGAATTTTATGCTGAGCCACTATCCTGTTTTGAACATCTGGTTGTTTTACTGTATCTATTTAAAGCTGATTTATAAATTCCATTTGGATTGTTTTCAATTATATCCCAATTGATTTAGAGAAATATTTTACCTCTTTCGAAACATACATATTTTTATCAGCTTGAAACAACTTGCAGTATATCCGAGTTGTGTGTATGAAGGGAGAATAGTAAGGAAGTTATTGTTTCCTAGTAATTATATTTTATGCCTTGAGTCAAGGAAAGACAGCCAGCTTTGCTATCACTGCCACTATAAGCTCGAATTACATCTATATCATTAAGCTGAACAGAGCAGATTGTCTTGCTGATTGCAGATAATGTGTATCAATGATCAACAGGAAAGGCATTCATCAGCTTGTCTTTTACAGACACTTGTTTGTCATGCGTTCTATCCAGAGGAGACCTAAATTAAACCAATAAGTAAAACCGGTAAAGATGCTAATAAAAAAACATGAAAAGGAATTTTAAAGTGACAGTGGAGAAAATTGCAGGTTTAAATAATCAGCGCCGTTATAGTTGTGGAAAACGAGTCTCTTGGTTCCATGGATAATAAATTCCCTAACGTTAGCTCTGCATCATGATCAGTTGGAGTTTTGTTTTCCTCTCTCTGTTTCTTCTGAAGAGCTGTAAGTTAACCACTTCCTCCCCTGGGATGAGTAGCTACATCCCTGCATTTCCCCACATATTCTCTCAGGGACATAGCTACTACGTCCCTTGCTGCCATTCACTTGCGCTCAGCCCCTGCCCCCCCCCCCCCCGCCCCCGCACTTGTTACCACCACCGATCACTAGATACAGTTCCCCTTCATTGATCTAAGTCCCCATGTAAATGACCGCGGCTATCAATGAGATGATGTCATCATTCACAAAAAACGATACTTGCACGCCCACGCATTACTTCCTGTTTGCGTAGTAATACTATGCATAGGATAGTTATGCGGGAGGACATCTTGTGGACAAATAGTAACATCTACAAACATTTTTTTTAAATGAAAAGACATTTTTTTTTCATTTAAAATTAACCCCTTACCTCCCACACTCTAAGGCCTAGTGCACACCGAGCGGTTTTTGGAGCGATCCGCCGGCCGCATCCGCCTGTAAAAACGCTTGGCTAATGTATTGCAATGGGATAGTGCACACCGGCGGTTTGAGGTTTTTGCCAAGCCGCAAACGCGCCTCCTGCTGCACGTTTGCGGTTTTCGAAAGCGTTTCGTCCTCAATGCAAAGTATAGGAAAAACACAAACCGCTCTGAAAAACGCTACTTCAGAGCGGTTTGCCAGACTTTTTTGTTACAGAAGCTGTTCAGTAACAGCTTTTACTGTAACAATATGTGTAATCTGCTGCCCAAAAACGCACCCAGAACCGCTAGGTGTGTTTAGAAAACGTCTCTAAACATACCTAGAATCCCTCTGAAATCAGCTCCAAAAACCGCTGGCGTTTTGTGGATCTGCTAGCGGTTTTGGTGTGCATTACATTGGGAAGAGCTTTTGAAACCTCTAAAAGCTCTTCCCAATGTAATGCTATGGGGTTTTTTGCAAAACCTCATTGCTCCAGTGTGCACAGACACATATGATAACATTAGCAGCAGATTTAAAAACTCAAAACGCTCAGAAAAACTCCTCTGGTGTGCACCAGGCCTTAGGCCCAGTGTACACCGCAACCGCTAGCAGATCCACAAAACGCTAGCGGTTTTTGGAGCTGATTTCAGAGCGATTCTAGGTATGTTTAGAGACGTTTTCTAAACACACCTAGCGGTTTTGGGTGCGTTTTTGGGTAGCAGATTACACATATTGTTACAGTAAAAGCTGTTACTGAACAGCTTCTGTAACAAAAACGTCTGGCAAACCGCTCTGAAGTGGCGTTTTTCAGAGCGGTTTGCGTTTTTCCTATACTTTACATTGAGGACGAAACGCTTCCGAAAACCGCAAACGTGCAGCAGGAGGCGCGTTTGCGGTTTGGCAAAAACCTCAAACCGCCGGTGTGCACTATCCCATTGCAATACATTAGCTAAGCGTTTTTACAGGCGGATGCGGCCGGCGGATCGCTCCAAAAACCGCTTGGTGTGCACTAGGCCTAAGTTAGTTAGTTACCTCAAAAAAAGTTGAAAAAAAAAATACAATGCAAAAAAAAGTTACTTTAGGAACTGAAATTCTGAATATGTATGTCAAGAAGGTACAGTGGGTTGCATAAGTATTCGGCCCCCTGAAGTTTTCCACATTTTGTCAAATTACTGCCACAAACATGAATCAATTTTATTGGAATTCCACATGAAAGACCAACACAAAGTGGTGTACACGTGAGAAGTGGAACGAAAATCATACATCGTTCCAAACATTTTTTACAAATAAAAAACTGCAAAGTGGTGTGTGCATAATTATTCAGCCCCCTTTGATCTGAGTGCAGTCAGTTGCCCATAGACATTGCCTGATGTGTGCTAATGACTAAATAGAGTGCACCTGTGTGTAATCTAATGTCAGTACAAATACAGCTGCTCTGTGAGGGCCTCAGAGGTTGTCTAAGAGAATATTGGGAGCAACAACACCATGAAGCCCAAAGAACACACAAGACAGGTCAGGGATCAAGTTATTGAGAAATTTAAAGCAGGCTTAGGCTACAAAAAGATTTCCAAAGCCTTGAACATCCCACGGAGCACTGTTCAAGCGATCATTCAGAAATGGAAGGAGTATGGCACAACTGTAAATCTACCAAGACAAGGCCGTCCACCTAAACTCACAGGCCGAACAAGGAGAGCGCTGATCAGAAATGCAGTCAAGAGGCCCATGGTGACTCTGGACGAGCTGCAGAGATCTACAGCTCAGGTGGGGGAATCTGTCCATAGGACAACTATTAGTCATGCACTGCACAAAGTTGGCCTTTATGGAAGAGTGGCAAGAAGAAAGCCATTGTTAACAGAAAGCATAAGAAGTCCAGTTTGCAGTTTGTCACAAGCCATGTGGGGGACACAGCAACCATGTGGAAGAAGGTGCTCTGGTCAGAAGAGACCAAAATGGAACTTTTTGGCCAAAATGCAAAACGCTATGTGTGGCAGAAAACTAACACTGCACATCACTCTGAACACACCATCCCCATTGTCAAATATGGTGGTGGCAGCATCATGCTCGGGGGGTGCATCTCTTCAGCAGGGACAGGGAAGTTGGTCAGAGTTGATGGGAAGATGGATGGAGCCAAATACAGGGCAACGTTGGAAGAAAACCTCTTGGAGACTGCAAAAGACTTGAGACTGGGGCGGAGGTTCACCTTCCAGCAGGACAATGACCCTAAACATAAAGCCAGGGCAACAATGGAATGGTTTAAAACAAAACATATCTATGTGTTAGAATGGCCCAGTCAAAGTCCAGATCTAAATCCAATCGAGAATCTGTGGCAAGATCTGAAAACTGCTGTTCACAAACGCTGTCCATCTAATCTGACTGAGCTGGAGCTGTTTTGCAAAGAAGAATGGGCAAGGATTTCAGTCTCTAGATGTGCAAAATTGGTAGAGACATACCCTAAAAGACTGGCAGCTGTAATTGCAGCAAAAGGTAGTTCTACAAAGTATTGACTCAGGGGGCCGAATAATTACGCACACCCCACTTTGCAGTTATTTATTTGTAAAAAAATGTTTGGAATGATGTATGATTTTCGATCCACTTCTCACATGTACACCACTTTGTATTGGTCTTTCACGTGGAATACCAATAAAATTGATGCATGTTTGTGGCAGTAATGTGACAAAATGTGGAAAACTTCAAGGGGGCCGAATACTTTTGCAACTTTTGTATATACAGTGGGTATATATACATACACACACACACACACATATATATATATATACACACACACACACACACACACATATATATATATATACACACACACACACACACACACACACACACACACACACACACACACACACACACACACACACACACACACACACATATATACACACACACACACACACACACATATACACACACACATATATACACACACACACACACATAAATATATATACATACACACACACACACACACACACACACACACACACACACACACACACACACACATAAATATATATACATACACACACACACACACACACACACACACACACACACACACACACACACACACACACACACACACACACACACACACACACGGAGCAAAACCCATATTCAACAAATTTCAAAACGATATTTATCATTTCATGACTTACATTTCAAAACGATATTTATAGTTTTATGGAAGTCATAAAACGATAAATATCGTTTTTAGTGCGGCGCCATTTTTTAACTCATAAAACGATAAATATCGTTTTATAATGCAAATTAATGCGGTGCCATTTTTACACTGTAGGCTCTGGCGCCATTTTTAACTGATCCCACATAATATTATATAAAGCAATGAGATTCTCAATTAGTTATGGAACTTGCAAAAAGATAAGGAAATGTTGGATCACTAATTGATAAAAGATTGACATCCATGCCCTTATTTTTTTGTAGATTTTTACTAGATTTGATATAGTGAGCGTATGATCCTCCTGATGCATAGCCAAATCATCTGGAATGCCAAATGTCTCAGCAGAGCACACTGTTCTCCTCCTAACCTTGGAAAGTATCTGCTCCATCATGCAACATACTGTCATCCCTCCAAAGTTGTAGCCTACTGATACATCTTTACATCACTCAGCCCCAAACTGTTGTCCTGAGGATTGAATTCCATTCTCTGCAAGCAACATTTATAGTACATGCGTACGCACCTTTACTGACGAAGATCTTCTACAATCCAGCTTCCAAATACATAACTGCACATATTTTCCGATAGCATCTTATGCCCAGTTTCTCTTCTTCTCTTATCCTCTCTAGTCACTTCTTCCCATGCTCACATATTGGATTTCTAAAGTATCTCCTCTTCTGCAGAACGTCCACCCATCATCAGGGCCGGATTTCTGGAAAGGCCACAAAGGCCACGGCCTAGGGCGATAAAATCAGATAAGATAAGAAGGGCGGCATGACTTGGAGAGAGAAGAGGTCATATGTCAAAATTAATCACCTCTTCTGGTCCCGCAGCGCAGCCAGCCAGCGCCCTGCTCTGCACTAATAGATGAATTCCAGAGTTCCCCAATTCCAGCAAGTCTCTCTCTCAATCAACATCTGCTGTCACCTCATCTGATGATCAATTCCTCTTATCATGATCATACAAGTTGATGTGAGAAATACCAGGGATTTACATTACAAAGCAGATAGAACTAAGTTCCACTGAGTTTTAATGCAGGCATTCAAAGACATCAGTGAACCCTGCTAATTTCTTCACTTTCTCCTTTAGAGTTGTGACACTGACTGACCCCAGCAGCTGTAAATTACACTTTCTTATCTCTAGTCTACTTAAATTTATGGCTTTAGGTTTTTTTTTCTTCCTAGCCAGCAGTGGTCTCAGTTAACTCTTTCCTGACTCATTTTCTGTTCCTACCATCTATGAGAGGATGCTAAACTGTCACTGTCACCTGAGCTGTTACTACCTCTATGCTAGTGTGTATAGTTTGGCATCCTTCTCCTTTCCTGTAGCAGTAAAGCATTGTACCATTTTAGCCACAGCGAAAGCAGAGAGTTTTGAATCAGGATGATACCATTTATTGGCTTAAAAGAAAAAAAGTAATCTTTCTGTGAATAAGCCTTCTTCATACTTTGTTCCTGTATACTGTCAGTATGTTAGAGCAAACCACCAGATGTACATTCAGCATTCAAAAGAGATACATAGATTTTTCAAATATAAATAAATATCATTCAGATGCTTTAAAGTGGAGCAGAACTCTTGCACAGGACAGAAGGAAAACATAGAAAAATCTACCTTGTATTTTTTTAGAGAGCCTGTGTAATTCCCCCTCATCTGTGTCTAATCTGAAGTTGTAATTTGATCTCTCCTGTGTCCCCTGACTGCCACAACATCTAAGCTAATTTGAAAGCACATGATGTTAACAATATGTCTGCTTCCATGAAAGCAGGAAGTAGACACTGCCGATTTATTGCAGGATTCGTATCAGCTGTAACAAAGAAATGTTTTTTAAAGGTTATTATGTTATTGTGTATCTTTTGAAGCAGAGAGGAAGTTCTGAGTTCAGGTCCGCTCTAATTACAACCAAACATCCAAAGTGGGAATTGACAGGATGTTTGCTACTTACCTGTTCTCTGTTTCTCTCCATTGAGCTGTCCTGTCACCTGTTTGTGGCTCTGACTGCAGCCAGTCTCACAGAGGACAAAGAAGCAGCGCATGCTCTGGCCACTTGCACTCCCTGCCACCTGTTTGTGGCTCTGACTGCAGCCAGTCGCACAGAGGACAAAGAAGCAGCGCATGCTCTGGCCACTCACGCTCCCTGTCACCTGTTTGTGGCTCTGACTGCAGCCAGTCGCACAGAGGACAAAGAAGCAGCGCATGCTCTGGCCACTCGCACTCCCTGCCACCTGTTTGTGGCTCTGACTGCAGCCAGTCGCACAGAGGACAAAGAAGCAGCGCATGCTCTGGCCACTCGCGCTCCCTGTCACCTGTCTGTGGCTCTGACTGCAGCCAGTCGCACAGAGGACAAAGAAGCAGCGCATGCTCTGGCCACTCACACTCCCTGCCACCTGTTTGTGGCTCTGACTGCAGCCAGTCTCACAGAGGACAAAGAAGCAGCGCATGCTCTGGCCACTCGCACTCCCTGCCACCTGTTTGTGGCTCTGACTGCAGCCAGTCTCACAGAGGACAAAGAAGCAGCGCATGCTCTGGCCACTCACGCTCCCTGTCACCTGTTTGTGGCTATGACTGCAGCCAGTCGCACAGAGGACAAAGAAGCAGCGCATGCTCTGGCCACTCATGCTCCCTGTCACCTGTATGTGGCTATGACTGCAGCCAGTCGCACAGAGGACAAAGAAGCAGCGCATGCTCTGGCCACTTGCGACTTGCGCAAGTTTTCTGCTCCTGCCCAGATGTGCACAGCAACCAACGCCAGTATAGTGTTATGCATTCTTGACAAGTACATATATCAGCGTCATTTCTCAAGTATGCATGCCCAGAACACTATTGGCTGCTGTGCACATTCGGGCAGGAGCACAAATTGCAGGAATTATTGAGCAGACAGAGCATTCTCTGATTCTTGGCTGAATGGGAGGCAGAGCAGCACAACTGAAATGAGCCCATTCAAACCAATGATCGATAGTCAGTGTTGGTCAGAATGTTTTTTGGTAGTGGTAGTGGTGGTGGTGGTGGTGGGGGGGGGGGGGAGGGGGTAGATGACAGCAGTAAAGAGGGGTTTTGGGGAGGGGAAAATTGTTTGACCATAATTCACCCATTACACCACCTTCACTAGGTAATTTTTACCCAACCGCCACAATTGTATCAAACAATTCCAAGCGTGACAGAGTTGACGTGAAAAATGTAAGGATTATTTTATTGATTGTTCGGTGACTATACCAAAATGTAAAAAGCGTGTCAAAGCACAGCATATAAAAAACAGCGCTGTTGTACAAAAACTGCGTCACACCTCCAACCAAGCACTCCACGGAGACACACCACACGCATACGGGCCCACAGAGACTGTAGCAGGTCTCAAAACCTCAGGTCACAGGTCCATTGATGAAGAGCAAAGTTCCTCCTATTTGCGTAGCAAAGCAAGCAAAGCACTGCAAAGCAGTCCGCAGTTTGGAAGCACAGTCACTCAGGACTTGTTGATACTCACACCTCTGGCAGCTTAAAGAGAATCTGTATTGTTAAAATCGCACAAAAGTAAACATACCAGTGCGTTAGGGGACATCTCCTATTCCCCTCTGTCACAATTTCGCCGCTCCCCGCCGCATTAAAAGTGGTTAAAAACAGTTTTAAAAAGTTTGTTTATAAACAAACAAAATGGCCACCAAAACAGGAAGTAGGTTGATGTACAGTATGTCTACACATAGAAAATACATCCATACACAAGCAGGCTGTATACAGCATTCCTTTTGAATCTCAAGAGATCATTTGTGTGTTTCTTCCCCCCCTGAGGGGGGAGTGCATAGCAGAACCACAACACTGAAGAACTTGGCAGCCTTCCAGACACAGGCTGACAAGTCTGACAAGGGAAAGATACATTGATTTATTACAGAGACTGTGATAGTACAAAGTGCTGCAGTAAGCCAGAACACATTAGAATAGCTTTTGGAACTTGTAGGATGATAAAAAACAGGATGCAATTTTTGTTACGGAGTCTCTTTAAGTGAGATCCGAGGCTTCAGGACTTTTGGTACCTCTCTACAGGGGCCCCTGCATCTGTATGTATTGTCCCCCATCCACCGACAGGCTTCCCATCCGCGCCGACATCTCAAACAAGACTGTAGCAATGAGGTTTCCACTCAGGCTCTCGGCGTTCAGTCGTGCTCTGCGGTCAGCCTCCGCCTCTGCACTACTAGAAAAGATTTCCGCTTCCGCTCGGTATAGCCTAGCAGGGCCAGCCGGTTTGGTTCCCACACAGGGTGGTCAGCATCAGGACTTGAGCCTGTCAACGGCGAGGAACGCTCTGTGGTGCGCCAGATCGGCGGTGCAGCCGCAGCACAAGCCGCCTACTAGTTTCGACCGGCGTTTCCGGTCTTCCTCAGGGCGTCCTTTTACAGGTTCCTTTGGCTCCTCCTCTACTACGCTGGTCAGGTAAGTGTGACTGCTAACCTCATCCCACCAGAAAACATTCATTTTTCCATTAGTTCCACTGCAGTTCCTCTCACACTCACCCATCATTATATGGACACACACATAGGTCCTATTTCACATTGAGTTTTTTTCACCAGCAGCTAAACATACAGATCCGTGGCGGAGGGTAAGGAAAAAAGGAAAAAGAGGAGAAAGAGAAGAGGGAGAGAAGGAAGGATGAGGATCGGAGGATGGGGGGGGGGAAGGTTTCAGCAAGGGAAGGGGATCAAACTAGGGGGGGGGGGGGGGGAAAGGGGGGGGCGGAAGAAGGGGAAGAGGGGGAAAGAGCAGGGGGGGGGGGGGGGAAAGGGAAGAGGGATGGACCGCACTGTTCGAGGAAATTCCTGCGTTATTTGGAGAAATACACACCACATCGCCCAGACACCCTCCATGCAGCAAAATTCAAAATTCAAGTTTCATAATCAAAGAAGGAACAATTCATTTTTCAACATTATTGTGCATATATCAACACTCACTGTAACTCTGCCCATAAGGGGACTCCTCACATTTTTGTGTTTGTTCCAATCTCCTGATTCTACGTGCACAGCACTATACTCAAAAAGGTAAGTACATCTTCTACTCCATATCTCACAGGAAACTTCTAAGGGAAAAGTCCACATTCAGGCCCTGTGGATGCCTCGACCTCAGTCGGTACATGCACCTCGCCTCCCGCTGCAGCAGCATCGCTTCCGTTCTCTCCGTGCGCATGGAGGCCTCCAAGGCATCAATGCACAAGGCACGGATACCAACAATGGAGCCATTATGTACATCCTGGAAATGTTCTGCTATAGGGGATTTCCTTTCCCCACTAGCAATGTTTCCAATGTGTTCCAAAAGTCTTGTTTTGAATGCACGTGTCGTCATACCTACGTAGTATTTATTGCACGGACATATAATCAGGTAGACAATCCACGTCGAGTTGCAATTAAAAAACACTTTTAGCTTATATTTCTTTGAATGGTCCTGGGAGAGGAAGCTGTTAGTTCTCAAGACAAAGGGGCAGGCCTTACAGGATCCGCAACGAAACATACCAAGCGGAGGGGGTATGCGGTCTAGCCAAGTCCCTCCCTCTTTTTTGGACAGTTCCGAATGAACCAGGACATCATGCAGGTTCCTGGCTCGACGAGCCGTTACCAAAGGTCTAGGCCCCACTATTTCCCTGATCCCAGGATCTAACTGCAACACTCTCCAACAAGTCCCCAGGGCTCTATTCAGTTCATCCCAGTGTGCATTGTACTGGGTTACTATCCTAGTACACCCTTTTGTTCCACCATCAGCTGCGGGACGAGCACGGGGGCGGAGCAATGAATCACGTTCGGTGCGAAGTGCTCGGTTCAGACTCCGACGCAGTGCCCTATGTGGGTAGCCTCTTTCACGAAATCGTTTGTACATCTCTCTAGACTCGCATTTGAACTGCTCAATGCTCTAAGGAACTGTCCCGTCGGGATCCCGCCGATCACAGACCTCGGATGATGGCTCGCCGCGTGGAGGAGTGAGTTTCCCGCAGTGGGCTTCCGGAATGTCCGAGTTGTCAGCCTATTATTCACCCTCACTATCTCGAGGTCCAGAAACGTGATCCTCTCTGGATCCACCGAGAACGTGAGGCGTATATTGCGTCTGTTGCAATTTAGGGCAGACACAAATTCCTGGAATCCCTCCGCGGACCCCCTCCACACGACGAGCACATCATCAATATATCTCAACCAAAGGGCCACGCCCCCACGGAACAGCTCATTCCGATATACATCCTGTTCCTCCCACACCCCCAGATGGAGGCACGCATACGCCGGAGCGCACGCCGCCCCCATGCTTGTCCCCCTCAGCTGGTGGTAGTACCTTCCCTCAAACACAAAAAAGTTATTGTGTAGGACAAAGGACATGAGGTCCACTATATAGGAGTTGTGTATATCATGCAGGGGAAAGGTCTCAAATAAGACATATTCAAGAGCCTCCAATCCGATGGTGTGGGGAATTGATGTGTATAGCCCCTCGACATCTATTGATGCCAAAATGCAATTATCATCCATTGCGAAGCCATTCAGTTTATTTAGAACTTCCATCGAGCCCCTTACATAAGAGGGTAACCTCCTTACCAAGGGCTGCAATTTCTGATCCAAGTATCTTTCCACTGCTTCGCAGGGTCCCGCTACTGCCGATACGATCGGGCGACCCGGTGGAGGCATGACACCCTTATGTATCTTAGGGAGGATATACATGGTCGGCCTTGTAAATTCCTCCACCTTCATATAACTGTATTCTGCAACATTAAGGATGCCATGCCTCAAACCCAGGAGCAACCGGTAGTTCAGCTCATCTACAACATGCCAAAAGGGGTCACATTCAATTCTATTGTATGTGGATGTGTCACCGAGCTGCCTGTAAATCTCCTCAGTGTACATACATCTGTCCATCAAAACTGTGTTGCCCCCTTTGTCGCTAGGCTTGATTATCAAATCCTCACGACTTCTTAGATCCTCCAGTGCCCATCTCTCACCCGGGGTGAGGTTGTCCCGCCCACCCGGGGCATCCCACTTAAAGGCTTGGATTTCCTGCTCAAAAAGTTCCAAAAAGGTACTCAGATACCGATTTGAAGCCAAGGAGGGCATATATTTAGATTTTGGGCGTAGTTTTACATGTGTGGGAGATTCCACCACAGACAGCCAATCATCATCCAATTCGCCAACTCGACCAGCGGAAGGTACATCCTCTCGCTGGTCAACATCAGCACCCTCAAATTCCAATCTGAGCTGAACCCTCCTAAGGAACATAGTTACATCCTTAAAAATGGTGAATTCATCTGCCTTCCCAGTGGGTGAGAAGGACAACCCCTTTTCCAAGAGCGAGAGATGGTCACCGGTGAGAGCAACACTGGACAGATTAATTACCGATTTTGACAGGGCAACACCTCGACTCCTCCAATCCTTCCACTCCTCAACTCCATTTTGGACTGACTCACCGCCTGGTTTGTTCCCCTCCCCGACTCCTCCCTCATCTCCGCCCTGTCCCTCTGCCAACTACCTCCCCTTGATTTACGGTTGACTCTTCCTCCCGCACCACCTCCTTGGTCAAGGGATTCCCTCCCAACTCCACGTTTTTCAGGATACCTTTGGGCTGCACAGGGGTCTCTAAAAAAGTGACCGATCTACCCAGTTCCTCTCCTTCAGATGCATCCGCCTCTGATCCCGAGGTTTCTCCCGGACGATGTGGTGGACTTTTCCCTTTCTTGCGTCGCTTCCGACTCAATTTGGTGGTTAAGGGAAATCTTTCTTTAGTCATCCAATCCAACCTATCTTGTTCAAACTTTTTTTGTTTGGTCCTTCTTAAATATGCATTGTATTTTTCGACTTCCTTCTTGACCTGATCATTAAACCTGTCAAACATGGGGGCATCCTTCCTCTGATCCAGGGCCAATCTCCTCTCCTCTATCTCCGAGTCCAAACCCTCCAACTGGATCCTCTCCTCCTCAACTATCATCTGCATCACCCCTACACCACGCTCAACACAGCTTTTTTCCCATCTAGGCAAAAATCTATCATTATGCAAATGGGGAGCTGGGATGATCCTCTCCCGCAGGCCTGGGGGCACAATTCCTGCCCCAATATAGCCCTCAAGAGAAGAGACATTCCATTTCCTCCGCAAGAATTTATTCATTGCATTCCGATACATTCTAAACGTGGATTTCAATTCTTTGCTAGTTGATTCTGATTGAGCAGAGGTGCAGGGGATGTGGGTTTCCCCGCTACCCCCTAAATCCTTAAAGGCCTCCTGTATCTCCTGACAGCAGGCCTAGGGCACTGGAAAGTACAAATCCGGCCCTGCCCATCATCTGTTCAACACATGGCCTCCCAAGCTTTCTGAAAGTACCCATGAACCAAGGAAAAAATGATTGAATGAAGTCCATGGTGTGCTAGATTACCTCCTCCTGAGTGTCCTTACACTCCTCCTTGACCTTGAGGTCCCTCCCGGTTCTCTTACCTTCTGAGCCTTTTGGAAGTTCCTCCGAGCAGCGCAGGGTGATTCTGAACTGCGCAAGTCTAAGTTTCAAACTGCACATGCACAGTGAACTAAAGTGCTCATAGATGAGCACTTGCTTCCGCTGTTCATGTGTGATTCGGAACTGCACTTGCGGAGTTCTGAATCGCAAAGCGCCGCTAGGGGGAACTTCCCGGAAAATTATTCTACTAGAGGACAAACATATTCTACTAATTAAAGATAGAGTATAAAACAATACAGGCAATGGTGTACACCAATATTCAAAATACAGTACATAAAGTACATAATACAGAATTGGTAATTACAGTGACAAAAGTAACATGATTAATGAAATGTATAACAAATTCCAAGACACAAAAGGGTTAGAGAGCCCTGCCCTTGTGAGCTTTCAATCTAAAGGAATAGGGGGGAGCAAGAGGTGAAGTAGTATACAATATTAATTCCTAGAGACAGTGTGTTTTTAGGTTATGTAGTAAGGAGTACAACTTGGCCAGAGGTCAATGGGGAATGGCCTAAGGTAGAGTGTATGCTTGTTGGCAGAGCAGGGACAAGGTCCTCCAGCACCCAAGGCTGAGACACCAAAGTGCGCCCCTCCATCCCTCCCACCCCAGCTGTCACACACTGATTGCTATTAGACTAAGAGGGCCACAGGGCCCACAACCTCCCCAACACCTTAATATCTAGTTATCTGGCTTGCAGTCACTGCTATGTATCCCCTTTTGTTATTTCTTTCTGCTTCATACACAATTAGGAATGACAGCTGAATGAATTGTGCGCCCCCTCCTACACTGCGCCCTGAGGCTGGAGCCTCTCCAGCCTATGCCTCGGCCCGGCCCTGCTTGTTGGAAAAAGTGAGTTTTTGTGAAAGACCTTCCAGAGTTAGGACAATATCCAGGATTCTGATTCTGAGGAAAGAGTGAGACCCTTTATGCCTACACATGAAATTATCTGTAGGAGTAAGGTGTGGTCGACAGTATCAAACGCTGATAACAGAAAAAGAAGGAAGAGTATGGAATAAAGGCATTTGGAGTTAGCTGTAATAGTATCATTGGCCACTTTAGTAAGAGCTGTTTCTGTGGAGTGGTTCGAGTGAAAGCCAGATTGGAACTGATCAAGCATGAAGTTAGCAGATAAATAATGGCTTAGTTCAGCAATATGGATGCAAACGGGAGAAGTGACACAGGGTGGTAGTTGGCGAGTACTGTGGGATCTATGGATTTTTTTTAAGTTATGGAGTCACAACAGCCATTTTGAGTGAGGACAGAAATTTGCCAGTGGAGAAGGATAGGTTAAATAGCGATATTAGTACAGGGATGAAGGATGAGGATAGCTGTGGAATGAGATGGGAGGGAATAGGATCCAAAGAACAGGTGGTTAGATGGGATATCTGATTATCTGTCTTCCCTATTTGGCTTTACCATATGCAATATGAGAACAATGTGGAAAAAGGTAAAGTTGAGCAGTAAGCAGATGGCTGTAATATTGATTTCAGATATTTTTACTTTATAAATGAAGCCATAGCTGTTGAAGGCTTCCTCTGCTAATATCTCTATCATCTGTGCCGCTCTGTGTAGGTGCCAAATGCAAGCCTTAAAATTATGTTACCTCAGAGGTCACTGTCTGCTCAATAGAGAGATTCATCTCTGACTATATGAACTGCTTTCTGGTAATGATCTAGCTGAAGCAGATGGCAGTGAACAGGCAGTGAGTGCACAATATTATTTGCCATCAGTAGATGGCTCAAATGTGCTAAGTACGAAGTATCTAACGCAGGCTTATTTAATGTGCTAGGCAGCACAGCGGTCTCATTGGAAAAAAAGCAGAGAAAGATTACAAAGAGGCAATGGAAGCAGGTCACCGGTCCTGGCTTCTCAGCAGCTGGACATGTTGCATGAAATAGACTGAGAAACCACAATTCTCCTCCCCAGCCATCAGTAAGATCAATACATAAGCAGGCTGGTGGAGCCGTTTCTCCCAGTCCCTCTGCTGACAAGCTGTATGCACAGTGTGTGTACAGGAGAGGGGGGAGAGCAGGCACACAGCCATGCACAGGGATCGAACACAAAGGAAGTAGCTGAGAAATGTGATACACTAATGACCAGAGGAAGAGAGGTTACAAGAAAAGAAAATGGCAGAAACATGAGGGACAAAATACAGGGAGGACAGTTTCTGGAAGGAGAAAAAAAAAAAAAATGAACTAGCTGAAATACTGACACTGAGCAGTGCTGGAAGTTGAGCAATGAAACCTAGACTTTCAGGACATGTTGCAAGGTTTGTGAAAGGAACACTGACAAAAAATACATAATATAAAAATAAAAGCTATGTATGCCCCAAGTAAACCTAACATTGTAAACAGTAAGGAATGTTTCTGGAAATTCTCTTCAGGACATTCTGAAATGCTCATATTCATGTATGCTATGATACAGGGGTCAAGTCAGCTCAATAGAATATTTGCAAGGGATATTTTATTGCTGGAACCATATATCCTTATAAAGTACCCATATATCGGGGCACATTTATCGCTGTGAGAAATAGCTATTACCACTACATTCACCTGAATTCCTTCTTCTCAGGCTTTTAGCTTCTCATCAAAAATCAAAGCAAGCGAAGCCACCAAGTCAAATCGTTTGAATTCCATTATCCGGTGGGACGTTTCTATTTAATTTGTCCATTTTAGCACAGAGAAACTCATGAATGGTATAATTAACTCCCTATTACTGATGGACTGCAGCACCGCTATCTCCTGCCTTCAACAATCAGAAAACACTCCCGCTGTTTGTTCATAAATAAGAGTTTTATTGCATTTGAACTTCGATTTTGTGGAGATTTTCCACAAATTTGTTAAAAGTGCCCCACTGTTCCAGAGGATCGTGGCCCACCGCAATCCCATCATGACAACTTTCTAAAATTAGATGATTTGATGATAAAAATACATATTTCTGCATTTAATATTCCCCTCTAAAGTGGAATGACATTTTCCAAATCAAACTGCTCCCCAGGTAGTCAATTCCACATAACAGCACATTGTACAGAGTGTAAAAGTGTTATTCTACCTGCAAGTTTCGTGCTGTAAATTCTCTACAGAGAATGATGTCTTTATGTCCTCTGTAGTTTTAAGTAATAGCTATTAGGCTAGTTTCGGACTAGGGTGTTGTGTTGCGTACCCTGTAAAAACAGGATTGCAATGATACGAGTGTAAGAGTCCCATCATGCATTGCATGTGTTATGCGGTGTATACTGTGAAGCTTACAGTATATGAAAAGTATGCTTACAGATACTATACAGTGTGATATAAACTCTCTGCTGATCTTCTTCTCAAGTAAAGTTATAATCACTTCCCACGTTTCCTCGAATGCACTCCCTGAGCCCTGTGTGCACTGGCTTCCAACGCGTAGCCCCTCTCCCTTTCAGAGAAATGCTGTGGCAATTCAGTGGCACTCTATTTCAATAATCACCCGGGGACTCAGAGGTTCTCACCTGATTTAGGCAGCAAGCCAGTGCACTTCTCCAGCCGGTCCACCACTCCTGCTAATCATGAATTCATCCAATAATCTGAAAAAGGCACTCCATAGGCTTCAAACTTTCGTTTGGTTTAGGTTTGAAGCCTGTGTAGTGCCTTTTTCAGATTATTGGTTGAATTCATTAGTGGCACTCTATCTCTGATAGAGTGCCATGGCACTCTTCTGAAAAGGGGCAGGGCTATGGGTTATTGTGATGGATCCTCCACAATGCACTGCTAACCTGCAAATGTGACTGTTCCATTACAATATAATTGCGTATGCTATGTGGCTATATTGTCCAACGCAACATAACATGTCAGTGTGAAAGTAGCAGATAACAATAGGAAATTATAGCAATATACACATATTAGGCTTTTCCTAGATCTGACTCTCAGAATGGAGACCAGAGAGAGGAACAGTTAGGCCAGTTTAACACCTATTTTCATCCTTGTGTTCAAATGCGATGCTCCTGCCGCACCCCACCACAATGCAAAAAACGACCCTGAGTGCGCTGACAGGGTCATATGCATAGCTCTGCCCCTCGCTGAGTCACCTACTCCCTGCTGGGCAGGACATACTCCCTGCTGGGTGGTGCTGGTGGTAACACGCTGTTGCCCTTGCATCGGCTCGTGATACTTCCAGCTCGCTGCAACAAACTGCAATAAGTGTGAAAGTCTCCATAGACTTTCATTGCTTTTGCAGCCCCTTGTGGTAACGCAATACAGGGATTACCTGCAAGTGTAAAAGGGGTCTCACTGTAACAAGCCTGCTATGCAACAATTTTGAAGTCAATATCTACAAATTCTTTATTTTTCTTATGTAGGAAGGAAGGGCCCAACATATTGTGCAGTGTCATACAGACTATTCACTTTTCTATAAGCTCAATAGACCAAATAGATTTTTGTCTATGCCCAATCCGGCATACAGGGCCGCCATCAGAATTTTCTGGGCCCCATACTTGGCAAACCTATAGGGCCCCCCTCATGCCAAAAAACAGTCTGATAGGTAGATTGTGTGGAGGCAGAGCCACGGTATGTGGGGTAGAGTCAAAGCAACTTGCCTGTCGCTCATAACTCCCTCCCCCCTGCATTGATGCATGGTCACCAATCACGCAGCAGGTAAGAGGAAGATGACCACACAACTCCTGTTATGCCACCGTAGAATAATTGCCAGCAGAGGCTCGAGTGGCACTGCCACTGTTTGGGCCCCAGACCGTTCCTGGGCCCCATACTACTGTCCCTCTTGTACCCCCCTGATGGCTACCCTGCCGGCATATATGATTTTATGATGACTTTATTGAATAAAACTAAAAACTGCATGATTCCTTTGCATCTCACATGGCCACCTGCACCCAGGATGGGCACCGACTGTGTAGCCACCATGCTGCTAAATACAGTTTAGAATGGAGGAATTTCATTAATTATTTACCAAATCCTGCATCAAATGTCCATAAGCTAATAGTATATTAATTTAAGGGACAACAGCAGCTATGTGGCAGTCTAATGACTCGCATAGTGCCCTGATGACTGGGGAGTGTTGCTCATGTACCGTCCTCTTCATGCCTGCTTGGAGTTTTCCCTGTACATCTATAGCGGATCGGAATCAGTGGTGTGGGAGAAGCCGTGTGTGCGGTGGCATAAATAGATCACTATTCAGAGAGAGCACAGGCAAATTATGTGATGCAAGTGTGAGTCAGCTGCAGTGGGGTCATTGTATGGATTTTATTTTTATAATGAGTGGGATCCGGAGAGTGAAAGAGACAGACAGGAAGAGAGGGGAATCACCTCTGGTTCCTCCCCTTCTCCTCCTCCCTCTCATCTGTGGAAGAGAACTTGCCTTCAGCAGAACTGAGAGCATTTTTTCTAACCCGTCTGCCTGTCTGCAAGGAAATGATAGGGTCTTTTTTTCTTTGTAAAGCAGGAAGCAGACAAAAGAAAAGGTGGAAAGCCCTGCAATGCCGTGTCTCTAGCTCCATCCCCCTGAGACTAGATCATGAGACCTCAAGGCAGATAAAGGATATAATAAAAGAAAGCAATAGAGAGCAGGCTGTAGCTGTGGTGTACACTGAGGGCTTAACCCTTTCAGCAGAGAGCATGTTTCTCTATCATAGCCCATAATCACCTCACACACTATGACAGCATCCCAAGTCTTGGCTCAAGTAAAGCCCTTCCAACATAAACACCTGTTCTCTCACAGCACAGCTTACATGGTACAGCAAAGGACATTAATTATAGAAAAAGAGGATCTTAGGATTGATGATGTGCAGTGTCTTATATTGCTGCAAAATTAAAGTCATTTACAGCAGTGGTTCCCAGACTGGTCTCTGGAGACTCCCTTGGAATGAGACAGGTCAGACTAAACCATAAACTATAACACGCCTTATAGCAAGGTCTGAGCAACTCCAGTCTGAGCTAATGGTGACCCAGAACCACTTGGAAAGGATAGGGGGCTAAAAGAGACCAAAATATATAATGAATTTGCCTTCTTAAAACAGAATGAATTTGCAATAATTTGCAATAATTCACCTTTAAAGTGTAAATGTTGGGCATAAAATCAATTCTTTATTTTAATCTGGTAAACAAGTAATAAGAATGCTAACCAGGCAATCCAAAAGTTAAAAATCACTAATACTTTTCTTGTTGATAAATGATCATTCCCCGGTTTACCTGACTCTTATTTGGTACACACAAAATTTGGTACACAAAAAGGAAGTTGCAGGGCATGCTGGGTTGGCCTTTTTTGCTTCCCTATTTCCCCTCAGACTAATGCAGCCTGATTGTCTGAAGCCTCTTTCCTTCCTGTTTTCCCTTCCCACGCCTCTGTTTCTCATGCTGAGACAATGCACTTTTTCTATAGTGAGTGGGGGGGTCGGGGGGGGGGGGGGGGAATGACATCAGGATTGGCTTCAAACAGTGCATTACATATGTTATGTAAGTAGAACAAGCATTTATCTACTTATATATGTGTTTTTTTCTGAGATAGTATGGCTGACAGCTTCTCTTGAAAGCAAACCTAAAGCGAAAATAAACTTATGAGATAATTAATTGTATATGTGCTACAGTTCATAAATAGAACATTAGTAGCAAAGTAAAGAGTTTTTGTTTTCCAGTAAAGGAAGAGTTAAAAAAACTTCAGTTGACATCTATGCAAAAGAACTTCTCTCAGCTATTCAACCCACTGGCTAGAATACAGTCCTGTTTTCTGAAGCACATAAACAGCCAATAAACAGTGAGACAGCTTGTGATAAGGTTTTCCTGCAGGAAAGTTCAAAGGGTCATTTAGGTTGAATCATTATCGTTTACCACGCTAAGCTGACTTTATGATACTTTACTAGCGCTGCCGCTACTACATTAATGAACGCAGTAGTGCCCGCGGTAGTAAAGTATCACGGTCGCGCTACATACCATTGCACGACACTTGAAAGTAGCGCGTGTAGCTTCAAGGAGCACATAGTGCGTTGACAGTACCGTGCACTCGCTGATTTAACCTGCACAGCTTAGAGTGGTAAAGGGTAATTACCGGTAATCAACCTAATTGTCTTTTAAGCTATAAAACAAAGCAGAAATAAAGCTATATAACTGAAAATAAAAATATGAGACTTTTTTTCGCTACGAATGTTCTATTCATTATCCGTACTACACATACAACTCATTATATCATAAGGGTTTTTTTTCACTTCAGGTTTGCTTTAAGTGAGCAACTGTGGTTTCCCATGATAATGGGAAAGTAGTGCTAAACACAATTTAACTTTAATTTTTCTGAAATTAAAAATTGAGTAACAAGTCAAGCATATTACTAATCCTCCTGCCTCTGCCTTAGTGTCTACGAAGTCAACACATTTAAAGTAGTCTAACACCCAGCATTTCAACTTTGCTTTAAAAAGATTGCTTACAGCTTAGAAACTATTATGCCAGTTTTTTTTTTCAAGAAGAAATTCACTGAATGGGTTAAACATGGTATTTTAGTGTTGCATTTAGCTAGAAATCCCAAACCGTGCTGAGGTTTAGATACAAATGTATCTATTTACAATGTAAATAAACAAACACCTCTCTGAGAGAGCACAGAGGGCTTCCCAGACAGTTTTTTCAGAGGTCTATTTGCATTCCAAACAAAGATACATTTGTATCTAAACCTCAGCATGGATGCGGATTTCTAGCTAAATGCAAAACTAAAATGTCATGTTTTTTGTTTTTTTTAAAGATTCTTTTATTTTATAAGAAAGTATAACACAGGATTACAAGTCTATTTGTCAGGATCAACATACAAAATGATCTCGAGCAGCCCAGAAAGGGGACCCACGGCCACATTATCAATAGTGCTCCCCAACCGCCAGGAGAGAGATATTTTCAAGGCATCTCTCCACCCAACTTAAGTTGTAATTTGTGCCTGCCGATTAACTAATCAAGAGTGCTCGGTAGCGTTGTGTCTCTTGGAATTCAAACCATCCAAACCAGGTTTTCCAAAATTGTTTGTGTCTATTCTGTAAGGTAGCAGTGAGGTCTTCCATCTTTTGTGTTTGGTCTATCAGCCTGAGCCATTCCCCAATTGTAGGAGGATTCACTGATCTCCAGTGCCTTGGGACTAGTGATCTGGCCGCATTGACTAAGTGTCTAGTAAGCGTTTTCTTGTACCTTCTGATGGACCATGAATTATGGTGGAGCAAAAAAAAAGCTGGCGATTAAGGGGGAAGAAAATCGGTAATTTCGTGCATAATATTTCTTACATCTAGCCAAAACTGGGTAAGTTTCTCACAGGACCAAAAAATGTGCAGCATAGTGCCTACGTCCTGCTCACATCTCCAGCATAGATTAGAGGTGTCAGGGAACATGGCATGTAGGCGGGAGGGGGTCAAGTACCATCTGGTGAGTAACTTGTATCCCGACTCCTGGGTCTTGGAAGTTATAGAAGATTTGTGGGCGAACACCAAAATTTTATCCCATTGCTTATTGCAAAATGTAGTGCCTAGCTCCTGTTCCCATTTGCATCTAATTGGAGCTGACGGGGATTCAGCTTCATTCAGTAGTGAATACATCAGGGATATTGTTCCCCTTATCTGGCCTTCCCCCTGACAAGTTTTCTCAAAAACGGTAAGGGGCCTATCGAAACTTGTTTTGGAGCCCTGGGACACCAGGAAGTGCTTGAACTGAGCCCAGCTCCAGTGGTTCAGGTTCTGAGAGCCTAAGAGTCCACCCAACATGTGGAGATGAACCCAGTTCCCACCCTCAAGAAGGTGCTGTGCTCGAAGTGTCGTGCCCCCACGCCAGTGTAGATAGCTTCTGGGAGAGAGGCCTGGAGGGAAGGCAGGATTATCCAAAATGGGGAGGAGTGGTGTTGGCCAGGGGGACACCTGAGGTAGTTTCCTAAATTTGGCAAAAATACGAGCCGAGTAGGCAATTAGGAATGCTGCTGGGTCTACAATTTTCAAAGATTGAGTGGACCAGGGGATGGATTTGGTGCTACACTGTGAAAGTTCCTCTTCCATTCCCACCCACCTTTTAAGATCTGCGTGCCTATGCCAGTCTATGATGCGGATAAGGACCGCTGCTGCATGATATAATCTGGGGTTAGGTACCGCCATTCCCCCCAATTCCTTGGGGGCTGTCTGGATCTGATATTTTAATCTAGGCTTACGGCCATTCCAGATAAATTTGGAGAAGGACTGGGAAACTGCTTTAAAAAACGTAGCGGGGATATGGATAGGCATGGTCTGGAAAAGATATAACAAGCGTGGCATAATTGTCATTTTTATAATATTGGCTCTGCCAAACCAAGAGAACTGGGGTCTGTTCCAGCTCTGTAGGTCTTGTTTAATTCTGTTCAATGCTGGTGTGAAATTGCTAAACACTAGGTCTTTTGGGTCCGGAGTGATTTGTATGCCCAGGTATTTCAGCGACCTTGGGGGCCAGCGGAATGGGAAATTGCTTTGGATGGTGATTTTGAGAGGATTCGGGAGAAAAACTCCCAACGCCTCACTTTTATCATAATTGATCGATAAATTTGAGAGACGTCCATATTTTTGGAATTCTGAGAGGAGGATAGGCAGAGAGATATGCGGGTTAGTCAGATAGAAAAGCATATCATCCGCATAGGCGGCAACTTTATGATGGGATTTCGGGAACTCTACCCCTCTAATGTCTACATTGTTGCGGATTGTGCAGAAAAAGGGTTCCAGGGACAAAGCAAAAATGAGCGGGGACAGCGGGCAACCCTGGCGAGTACCGTTCTGAATATTAAAGGGATCTGACAGGACACCGTTTGCTTTAACTTTTGCGTTGGGGCCATTATATAACGCCAGAATTCTTTTATGCATCATCCCCCCTAGCCCAATATGGCGTAAAGTACCTTCAATGAAGTCCCAGTCCACCCTATCAAAAGCCTTCTCCGCATCGGTGGAAAGAAGCAAAGTGGGGGTGGGCCGGGAGCTCACCCAGTGCAGGACATTCAGGGTGCGGATGGTGTTGTCTCTTGCCTCACGACCCGGAATGAATCCCACTTGGTCTAAGTGGATTAGCTTATGTAGTAGAGGGGCAAGCCTATTAGCTAACATTTTAGAGTATATCTTAAGGTCCACATTTAAGAGGGAGATTGGGCGATAGCTCTGGCATTGGGCCGGGTCCTTTCCCTCCTTGTGTATGACTGTAATATGAGATTCAAGCATCTGAGATGAGAACCAGTGCTGGTTGAGAGGCATATCTGTAATTGTATTAAAGGATTTTAACAAATGGGGTGAAAGTAACTGTCTAAACTTTTTGTAATATTCTGTGGAGTAGCCATCTGGGCCTGGGGCTTTACCTGAGGGCATTTGGGACAGAGCCACCCCCAACTCGTCCTCCGTGAAGGGCTCCTCTAGATTTTGGGAATTAGCCTGCGGCAGTTGGGGCATCTGTGAATCTTTCAGATAGGATTTGATCATCTCACGTCTATTGGCCATTGAATTATTGGGCAAGGATGAAGGGAGGTTGTATAGGCCCGAGTAGTAGTCTTGAAAGATATTTGATATATCTTTGTATTTGTAGTGTAGGGTGGATGACCTATCCTTAATGCAGGAGATGTAGTTGGAAGACTGCTGAGATCTCAGAGCCCTTGCTAGCATGGAACCACACTTGTTTCCCCATTCATAGAATGTGCGTCTGCACCTCTCCGCAGCAAATTTTGCCTTGTGGAACAGTAGAGATTTAAGTCGTTCTCTTTCCCTTGTGAGGGCAGACATCGTGTCTGAGGACAGGTCCCCCTTATGTTTACTCTCAAGTTCTTTTATTAGCTTAAGGGATTCTTGGACGTCTTTTTCCCGCTCTCTTTTGCGACGTGCCCCCTCCCGTATCAGTAAACCCCGGACAAAGCATTTGTGAGTTTCCCAAATGGTCATGGGAGACATGTCCTCAGTCACGTTCATCTGAAAGAACTCCTCTATCTCAGTTTTAAGTTTTTGGAATATTTTCTCATCTTGTAATAGAGAGTTATTGATTCTCCACGTGGGAGGTCTGGATCTATTGTCTTCCAGGGCTAAATCGACCCATATCGGCGCATGGTCCGACAGAGTAATATTGCCAATACCTGGGGAAGTAGATGTGGACAGAAGATTATGCGATATGAATATATAATCTATCCTAGTATAGGAGTTGTGAGGGAAAGAGAAAAAAGTGTAGTCCCTTTGCGCAGGGTTGTGAAGTCTCCATACATCCACTAGCTGCATGTCATGCAGCAGAGTTTTGCACCTGCGGAGAAGTTTTTTCGAGATAGGGAACCTCTGGGAGGACGAGTCAAGGGAGGGCTCCAGGGTCAAGTTTAAGTCCCCCCCCCTAGGATGATACTTCCTTCAGCAAAATTACCTAATTTGGATAGGAAACATTGGAGGAAAGTGGTCTGCTGAGAGTTAGGGGCGTAAAATGAGCCAATCGTTACTTTTTGGTTGTAGAGTACACCTTTGATCAGATTAAACCGACCCAGCTTGTCACGAAATTCCTCTATGAGAGTGAATGGGGTATCTTTAGCGATTAGGATAGCCGTTCCTTTGGTTTTTGTATTCTGTGGGATACTGTAGAAGGCAGTTTTGTAATATTTATTAAATAGCTTAGGTGGCGAAGGGCCCTTGAAATGAGTCTCTTGCAGGCATATGAAGTTAGCTCGCTCTTTACGGCACATACTCAAAACAGCAGACCGCTTTTCTGGTACATTTAATCCCCTAGCGTTCAGGGAGAGCACCTTAAGAGTCTGTTTGAACATATGGATGTGACCCGGGGGACCCCACAAACCACCCAAGCCCCCACCACGACCAGCAACCCCTTAGAAGAAGAAGACAGGAAAGAAAGAAGAAGTGAACAGAAAGAAGAAGAAAATACAGTTTAAATGATTGTGTAACACACCACAGAAATTTCTTAGGAGATATGGGAAGCCATATCACCCAACCTTTTGGCCCAAAACTGGCCTTAACGTGGAAATACTTAGCCATTCTTTCCGAAAGCCCGAATGACTTACGGAATCGGGGTGGCAAAACGCCCTGGGGTAAGAGAGTCCACTCCATGGAGAGAAGTGAAGTCGCTGCTCCCGTGACCCCATGTGCAATCCGTCTTAAGAAAAATACCCCTTCTAAGAGAGGGAAGCATACATGTAGAAAACCTGAACAGTGGCTAGCTAAAACAAAGATCTAAGTACTGTTCCAAAATACAAAAAAAAAAAGAGTACTGATCCGGTCCCCAATCCTGAGCAATCCAAGCTCCCTCCCCCCCCCCCACCCCCATAGCAGAAGGAGATCCCCATGAGTCTGTGATGGATTCACTGCTATCAGCTCCACCTATGTCCTCCGAAGCGGCCTGAGGGCCTGTGTAAGGGAAGCAGCGGAATATCAGGAACAGCACCTATATGGAGATCATTGTTCCCTAGATTTCCCCCCCCTAGACATAAAGAGGGTCAGATCTCAACAGGGCCCCCCCCCCCCGGAGCTAGGCACCCCCCACCACACCCCCCAGGCCAGACGTCACCCCCATATAGCGTAGGATTAGGAAGACATACTTTTCCCCCCAAGGATGGTCAGTGAAATATTCAGTTAGAGCATGTATAGACAACATTTAAAAACACCCTGAGGTGTAGCGCAAGGGCATCGGGAGATCGTACTGGGAGGGGGGTGCGGGGCACCATCATCACTGCAGGGAAGGCGGGGGCGCAGGGCCGAGACACAGGGCCCCACCACAGCCAGACCCCTCCAGTGCGTCCTTCCTTTTGGACTCAATAACAGAGGGAGTCATGGATGGTTTTCATACACTCCCCTAGGTGAGGGCCATCATCATACAGTCAGAGGGCATATGCCAGGAAGGCCTAGCTAATAGAGTCACCGGCAGCTAAGTTCACAATTTTGAGGGGGGGAATCCGAGCCAAGAAGACTCAGAGGGAAAGAAATGTCTGCCACAGATTCCCAGGGGGGAGGCGGAGGGGGCCCGGAAGGCCCAAAGCATCAAAGTACTCACACTACTGGCGCCTGGGCCTGCGGCCCTTCGGTGGTCGAGAGGGATCGAAAGAGTCCGGGTCCCATTCCGGAAGGTCCACCGAGGGCAAGGAGATGTCCTCAAAGAAGGTGGTGAGCTCGCGGGGATGGCGTAGGATGGCTGTCTTCGAGCCCTTCCGAACTACAAGCTGAAAGGGGAACCCCCAGTGATAGGTGGCACCTGCCTGTTGCAGGGCTTTAATCAGCGGGCGAAGCGCCCAGCGCTGGGCCAGAGTAGAAGGCGCCAGGTCCTGGTAGAGCGAAACGGAGGAGCCCTGCCAGCTCAGATGTTCTCTTCCTCGGGCGGCCGCCATTATTTCTTCTTTTTCTCTATAGTTATGAAGGCGGCAAATGATGTCTCTCGGCGGTTCCTGGGCGGAAGGCACAGCTTGTAAGGCTCTATGTGCACGGTCAAACTTTATCCTCTGATCATCCGTCCTATTGAGGACATCATTAAATATGGAGCACAGCGTAGGTATAATGTCCTCCGTTTGTACCGATTCCGGTACGCCGCGGACCCTAATATTATTCCTCCGCCCTCTGTTTTGGAGGTCCTCCAGCTGCCAGCGAAAGGATTGCGAGCTTGCTAGTTGCTTTTCTCCTGCCGCACGGAGAGACGCCACCTCAGCTTTGAGTGCAACTATGTCGGCTTCAGCTGTAGAGACCCGCTCCGAGAGGCCAGTTATATCCGCGTGTATGGCAGCAATCTCGGTTTTGGTGGATGTGACTATTCTCTCCGTCTGTTCGTCTAAGTCTTGCTTGGTGGGCAGACTGCGGAGGTAGCGCCAAATGTCCTCCAAATTGCAGAGCGCCGAGGGTCCTGACTTCATGGAGGAGGATGTTGCGGCGTGGTCTACATGTTCTCCAGGCTCCGCCATCTTGGGAGATTCGGTTCGGCCCTGGGCCTGGAAGTATCGGGTCAGCGGTCTTTGCGGCAAGGATTTCTGGCACCGATCCTTAGAGGTCTGCTTCCCAGCTCTCCGCATACCCCTTCGGGTGAGTTTCTGCTAAAATTTATGGGGTTATCAGGCTATATCGAGCACATGGGAACGGGAGCTCGACTTGCATGCGTCCTCACTCCTCCATAGCCGGCTCCGCCCCCTAAAATGTCATGTTTAACCCATTCAGTGAATTTCTGCTTTAAAAAAAATCTGGCATAATAGTTTCTAAGCTGTAAGCAATCTTTTAAAGCAAAGTTGAAATGCTGGGTGTTAGACCGCTTTAACCCAAAAAACAGCCCTCAACTCATGCTGGACTGAAAGGCATCACAAAACTGCCATTGGCCCTAGCGTTGAATAACACTAATTGTGGGACCTTTCATAGAACGGATATCCTGTCAAAAAATAGTTTTTTAAACAATTCACATCTGGGTCTGGTGTATGGAACAGAACTTCCCAGAGACTATTTCCCTGAAGTTACATAATACAAAGTGGACACATTACAGAAAAAGAAATAAAGATCACAGAAAACTTTCAGGACATTTAGAAATCCCACACCAATCCGGTTTGAAATCTATCACATCATAATGTCCAGCTAATAAGTAAAATGCTACCTTATAGTTTGTTAGGTCTTGTCCTATAGAAAAATTGACAGATAATGACCAAAATTATGGGTGTTACCACTGAGCAATACAAAAAAAAACTAGAACACATTCTACACATCCTTACAAAACGTTCGTATTGGGTGCAAAAACTCTTCACCACCCTAAAAGGACATGAGAATTGTTGCACAAACAGTGCTGACAGCTCTCTACTTCCACATGAACAGTTATGGATTACTTAGAGAATCACTCCTGAGAGCTCAGCGACTCTTGTAATATCAAACTGGACTTCACCTCCAAGTCATCTGAACTCTGGGCTTTTCCAAGACCAGGCCATGTCCATCTTAAGTTCTTTTCCCCTTCAATACCTTTTTATTGGTACTGTCGCTAATATTTGTATTTACAATACTTGTACTGTAGGGTGAGACTGGAAGACGGTCTGTCACATGCTCCCCTTGGCCTGCTGTTAGTTTCTAAAATAAAAGCACAACAGTTCAGAGAAAAAAATATTTGCAAAAATATCAGTATGCTTCAATCATTTTAATTTGAATAATTTAATTGAATTGACTATTAATCAGATTTTTTTTCAAATGTTAAAATGTAGATTGTACTTTGTTGTCATATAGAAAGGTATAAGAATGCTATGTAACCAGAACAACACCACTTCAACATAATGGTGCAGCGTCTGCTCTGTGCATGATTTTCTCCTTCCATCCACCCTTGTAACCTTTGCATAGTCTCACTTCAGGACTTTTCACATGCTTTTCCACTTCTACAGGGATTCTTTCTACAAGCCTCTCAGACTATTATACTTTTCAAAACTAAAAGTAGCTATGTCTCCTTTGATAGCCAATCAATCCAGCTAATGTTCAATATCTCTCTTAGGGGCGTAGCAATAGGGAGTTCAGAGGTTGCGACCACATCAGCGCCCTTGGGCCAAGGGGCCTTCCCTCAACTGCAGTATTAGCTTTCTATTGATCCTGTGCTCATAATAATAACTTCTATAGATGCTTTGAATAGGGGTAATCATTAACAAACTGTTTCCCATCCCCTTTCCTGCACCTCTGACACTGTAGTAGCCATTTGCAGGTTTTGGTGCGTCATATCAGTTGTTATGCATAGAGTGCTTGGTGGGCCCCAATGTAAAACTTGCATAGAGGCCCACAGCTCCTTAGCTAGGCCACCAATCTCTCTGATCAGATTTCAGCACAAATCTGTGCAAATTGATCAGACTTCTGCTACCACTATTTTTGTACTCATCAATGTAGTCATTGATGCTGGCATTGATCCCCTGCTGCATTGACTAGGTAAAAATACCACCTTTCTAAGTTGACTTTCAATTCATGATTGAATCAAAACTGAATAATTGAGGAATTCATTTCAGTGTTTGATTCAATGTATTTATCAAATCGGATTAATAATTGATTAAAAACATTGGACAGTAAATGGTTTGCTTTATGTTCACAAGACATTGGTTGTAGCAGACGTTTGAGATATTATTTTGGGGGTCAAACCAGGAGTACCCAGAGGAAACCCATACAAACGTGGTGTGAACATACAAAATCCATGCAGATAGTATTCTGGCTGGGATGGAACCTGAAAATCCAGCTCTGCAAGGTAAGAGTGCTCCTTAGCGGTAACCCCAAGTCAGGCTCGGGATAGAAATCCACAGCTCAGGGCAGTAATCCCGGGTTGGATCCATCTGAGGTGTGGAATGTGCAGGGCTGCCGCAGATCTATCTAGCGGTATGATTTTTAGGGTCTGAAAGCTTGTGAAAAAATTGCAACGCTTTTGGAAAAAAAATCTGGAAATAATCATACCGTTAGGGAGGTTAAAACAAACCTGAACTGAAATTAAACGTATGAAATAAGTACCGTACTTTTCGCCGTATAAGACGCACTTTTTCTCCCCAAAAAATGGGGAGAAAAAGTCCCTGCGTCTTATACGGCAAAGGCAGGGAATCCCCGACTTACGAACGCCCGCCGATACGAACCGCGACCCGCCGTCGGGGATTCCCTGCCTGTGCGTCCTGCTGTGGCCTCTCCTCCCCCTCCTTGCTTGCCCCCCTCCTCGTGTCCCCAATGTGTGTGCTCGGGCCCCCCTAATTGAGAAGCGGCAGCTGCTTACCTCCTCCATCTTGCCCGCGGCGATTGAAGACATCCAGCTTCTGTGGGCGGCTTCCTCTAGTGACGGCTTGTAATGACGCGTCATCGCTGACGCGTCATTACAAGCCGGCACTAGAGGAAGCCGCCCGATGTCTTCAATCGCCGCGGGCAAGATGGAGGAGGTAAGCAGCTGCCGCTTCTCAATTAGAGGGGGACCCGGCGAGAACACACAGGGGGGACACGAGGAGGGGGGCAAGCAGGGGGGACCCGGCGATGACACACGGGGGAACCGGCGATCACACACGGGGGCAGAAACACGGGGGGCAGACCGACACATGGGGGACAGAAACCTGGGGGCAGACACATGGGGGACAGAAACCTGGGGGCAGACACATGGGGGCAGACAGCTGGGGGCAGACAGCAGGCACATGGGGGCAGACAGCTGGGGGCAGACAGCAGGCACATGGGGGCAGACACATGGGGGCAGACAGCAGGCACATGGGAGCAGGCACATGGGGGCAGACAGCAGGCACATGTGGGCAGGCACATGGGGGCAGACAGCAGGCACATGGGGCAGGCACATGGGGGCAGACAGCAGGCACATGGGGGGCAGACAGCTGAGGGCAGACAGCAGGCACATGGAGGCAGACAGCAGGCACGTGGGGGCAGACAGCTGAGGGAAGACAGCAGGCACATGGAGGCAGACAGCAGGCACATGGGGGCAGACAGCAGGACACATGGGGGCAGACAGCAGGACACATGGGGGCAGACAGCAGGACACTGGGGGCAGACAGCAGGACACTGGGGGCAGACAGCAGGACACAGGAGGACACCATTTGGGGGAGTTCATGTACAAGACGCTCCTGAAATATGGACGCACCAGGTTTAGTTTATATCTTTTTTTCCCTGGATTTTGCCCTCTAAGCCTGGGTGCGTCTTATATTCCGGAGCGTCTTATACGGCGCGAAATACGGTAATTGCGTGTGTAGCACTAATTGTAAATAGAGCATTAGTAACACAGTACAGAGTCTCATATTTTAATTTTTAGTTTAAAGGGAAGGTTCACGCAGGAGCTGTAAAAAATAGAAATCAAAATCCACTTACCTGGGGCTTCCTCCAGCCCGCAGAAGTTCTGCGCCTGCGCAGTACAGCCCGGAGGACGTCGGATGACGTCAGCGCGCACAAGTGACACGCAACTTGGAGCGCAGGAGCAGCCCGACCTGGCAGCCGGCCTGGCCAGGTCGGGATCACCACCGGAGACCACCGGGAGCCTGCGGAGCGGCGGCGAGGGCACCTCCTGCCTGCCACGGGCTGGAGGAAGCCCCAGGTAAGTGGATTTTGATTTCTATTTTTTACAGCTCCTGCGTGAACCTTCCCTTTAAGAACTGAATTTTTCATACTTTTTTCTTTTTTTAACAAATCATTTTATTGAATTTTTATAACATAAACATGGCCGTAGGCCAACATAAGTAAACATTCAACACAAGAAGTAGCAATTAGCTAGAGGTCAGCTACAGACAAGGTGCGGCATAAACAATTCAGCAGTTGGGTTTACTAGGATGCATCATTGCATAGGTATATAAGGTAATCAAAAGTTGAACATCCCAGCATCCACTCTTCAGGTAATATAGGTTGAGACATAGGTTGTTACTTCGCCTCAGAAGTCAGGTAACGGAGTTAAAATTAGAATAATGTGGAGAAAAGAAGAGAAGAAGAAAGATAAGAAGAGAAAGGAAGAACCATTGGATCACCCCACCCAGCACCCCCCCCCCTCCCACCGAGGATGGAGAGGGTTATTGTAGTCATTCAGTACAAAGGAGCAATCTTAAGGGTAAGGGCTGTAGGTCCCTCATACTTTTTTCTAAACAACAGCCATGACAGTCTTAGTAGAATCAGCTTTATTCAACTACAAGGCAAACAAAAGTAACGACTCTTTGAACTTTTTCGCACTAAAACCTTATCAGTATTGTAACCTCAGCCAGATAAAGTGTTTTGCCTTCTATTTACTTATTCAATTTACTTTTTATGGTACAGGAAAACAGAAAGGAACTTCATACAATTTCTTAGTAGCACATGTACTATATGTATCTATGTTTATTTTATCATGTCACGTCAGTTTAGGCTGGTACCCTTTAACTACTTGCCGATGCGGCGGCAGTCCCAGGACCGCTCCACGCTGATTGGCGTGAACGGCCTTCTATGGGGCTAGCAGGAGAGCGCGTGTAGTCTGCATGTGCATCTCCTGCTCGGAATCTCCCAGCGGCGATCGCCGCTCGGAGACTGTTAGACGCCGTCTAACAGCTGTGTACAGCGCTGCGATCTGCAGCAGCGCTGTAATGGGAGCCACTGTTGTTTTTTTAGCCTTCTAAGCTTGATTTTGATTAGATGTCATGAGTTTTCTGCTTTCTATGAGCAGTTTTTTTCAGCGGTTGTGGTTTTGGATTTGCTATTTTGTATGCGATTGCACTTTGCGTTTTTCAAGCGTTTGCATTTTGCGTTTTTCAATAATATGCATTTTTAACATGAAGAAAAAAACAGCAACAGATTTAGTAAAATGCATGTGCAACGCATACTTTTTTAATGCACCATAGGACGCCATTGTATGTGAATCGCATAGAGTATGTGGAAAGAAGCAATATGCTGTGCGATTTTAAACCACGCATTTCGAAATCACAGTGAGCTGTGAATTACAATGCAGCCCATAGTCTTTCATTACACATGATTTTTCATGTGTTTAGCGCTATGCAGTGCTACCAGTCTGCGTTTTATGTCATGTTTTATGTTAATGCTGTGAGCGTTTTTACTGCGTTTTTGGTGCGTTTGCAATGCATCTTTCAAGCGTTTTAATGCGTTTTGCGGTTTGCATATACAAAACACATATGCGTTTTGTATGTGTTTTCCATGCGTTTTTATATTTCCATTTATGCAAATCACTAGAAAGACAACAGGAAGCGGAAATACAGGGGAAAAAAATAATTTTGAGAAAAAATGCATATAAAAACGCATGAAAAACGCATACCATTGCGTTCCCATTGACCTTATGTGTGTTTTTGATGCATCTATGAATATTATGCAACAAAACCAGAGTTTTTCACGTTTGAAAACGCATATAAAACGCATATGCGATTTTTATATGTGTTTTTTCCTGCGGCCCATAGACTTCCATTAGCGCAAAAACGCTGTGCTTCATGCAATGCTAGCATTTATGCTTTGTGTGCACCCAGCCTGAGGCAGGGGATACACTTCTACACTTTTCGTGCGCGTTTTCTGCACATAAAAACTCATGTTAATCAATGGGCTAGTTCAAACTCAATGTTTTTTTCGCACGCAGAAAAAAAACTGACATCCTGCAGGATAATTCTTCACATTTTGTCAGTTTTCTCTATCAGTTAAATTAGCTGCAGTGAAAAAACACACACGTTTATCTGCATAGAAACACACATGGGGCTTGATTCACAAAAGAGTGCTAACTGTTAGCACAGCCGTTTTCGCGTGAATTTTCGCATTGCGCGCGATCGCGAATTTTCGCGCTAAACGATAATGGTTTCGTGTGCAAACACGAATTTTCGCGCGAAAACGATATCGATTTCGCGCTAAAATTCACGTTTGCGCGCGAAAACGTTATCGTTTCGCGAGATAATTCGCAATCGCGCGCAATGCGAAAATTCACGCGAAAATGGCCGTGCTAACAGTTAGCACTCTTTTGTGAATCAAGCCCATGGTGTGCAGAAAATGCATGTGGAAAAACACATGCAGAAAACTGACAAGTGTGCCCCCTGCCTAAGGAATCTGGTGGCATGGACAGGTTTAGGCTTCAGAGAGGTTAGGGTCATACACAGGTTGGGGGGAACATAAGGTGAGACTCACTTTGAAATTCACGATTAGTGTTTTGTTTCTGTGGGGGAACAAACTTTAACAAATAGCTGACATTCATCCTCTCACTGCTCAGTGCTGGTAGGTTACTATGCCACAATCAACAGAGTCTAGCTGTCAGCACCAAGATATATGTGGCAAATGAAGAGAAAGATCCGCACCACCTTCAGAAAAGCTTAGTCTGTTTTATTGGAAAAAAACATACAAATTTAAAAAGAACTTTAAGGCAGACCAGTCCACTGTTTCAGGCTCCTGCCCATCTTCATGCTGCCTAGTTCTGAAGTAACATACAAAAACACCAACATATATACAGAGAAACAACCAATCACTGAGTATATACTAATTAGAGGACCTGATGGGAAACAGCCTATTTACATATCTAGTCACACCTCCAACTCCCCCATTGGTGGATCTGAGCAAGATCCAAACATTCAAAAAATAACTGTCAATAATGGCTGAATAAAAAAAAAAAATATCAAAATCAGGCATGCCTCTAAGATGTATTGGCAAGATATCAGCCAAAACACCATGGTGGAATATGCTGAATAGCAGAAAAAAGAAAAAATCCAAAAAGTAACATTTTATTAAAGAAAACAAAACATCAAAATCCGCATGGAAATGACACATAAACGCATCAATACGACGCGACGCCATACCCGCATACGCGTATAGATGATGTAATAATGCATATCCTCTATCTAGACTACTGACGATCAAAAATACGCATCTATGCCGGACGTACATACACATGAGACAAGCGCTCAAAAAATGACGCATAAACGTATAAAAAATTACGTATCAATAAAACAATCGCCTAGAAAGTGCCACATGAACGCGTCCTAACTATACGCAATCTTTGCGACTAAAAATACGCGTAAAATTAACCAAACACCAAAAAATGCCAAAAAAATGCCGAAAAATGCCAAAAAAATGCCGAAAAAAATGTAAAAAAAAAAGCCGAAAAAATGTCAAATAAATGCCAAAAAAATGCCAAGAAACTGCTGAAAAAATGCCAAAAAATGCCAAAAACATAAAAATGCCATATATGAAAAAATCATGCCATATATGAAAAAAAAAAATCAATTCAGCACTTTCCACCAATGGTATATCAGATGATTGGTAGTATAATAAAAAATATCCAATAAAAGAAAGCTAAGAAGGCCTATAAATATCTATGAGTCTATCAGTATCACCAATCTAGTCTCAAATCATACTCTTTATTTAACCCACTATTCACAGTGTCAAGTTCTCTGACCCATTTAGATTCTAACTTCAATAATCTAGACAATCTATCGCCCCCTTTGTTATCCTGTTTAACCCCATCGATGACACAAACCCTAAGCTGACTAACATTGTGTCCAAAGGTAGTAAAATGCTCTGAAACGGCCTGATCCATATTCTTTTTGCGAATGGTAGATTTGTGCGAGGCCAAACGATCTTTCAATCTCTGTGTCGTTTGGCCAACATAGCACTTACCACATGGGCATTTAAGCATATAAACCACCCAACGAGAATCACAAGTGTACCTATCTCGTATGGCATATCGTTTACCACTCATAGGGTGAAAAAAGGTATCACCCTTAATGAGGCTATTACAAATATGACATTGTAAACAGGGAAAAATGCCACATTGCTTTGGTTGTTTATTAATACTGATATCAGAATGAACCAATTTACTCCTAAGGGAGGGTGCTCTTTTGTAACAGAACATAGGGGGGCGATTAAATTCCTTAATATAAGGTAATGAATCCCTAAGAATATTCCAATGTCGTTTAATACAACGTTCCACTTGACTACTGACTACACTATAAGTGGAAACAAATGCAACCCTATCTTGTTTGTCTTGTCTACCAGAGCCAACTTGATAATAGACCAGGTGGGGGTAGGAGAAGGAGAGGCTCTGGTAGACAAGACAAACAAGATAGGGTTGCATTTGTTTCCACTTATAGTGTAGTCAGTAGTCAAGTGGAACGTTGTATTAAACGACATTGGAATATTCTTAGGGATTCATTACCTTATATTAAGGAATTTAATCGCCCCCCTATGTTCTGTTACAAAAGAGCACCCTCCCTTAGGAGTAAATTGGTTCATTCTGATATCAGTATTAATAAACAACCAAAGCAATGTGGCATTTTTCCCTGTTTACAATGTCATATTTGTAATAGCCTCATTAAGGGTGATACCTTTTTTCACCCTATGAGTGGTAAACAATATGCCATACGAGATAGGTACACTTGTGATTCTCGTTGGGTGGTTTATATGCTTAAATGCCCATGTGGTAAGTGCTATGTTGGCCAAACGACACAGAGATTGAAAGATCGTTTGGCCTCGCACAAATCTACCATTCGCAAAAAGAATATGGATCAGGCCGTTTCAGAGCATTTTACTACCTTTGGACACAATGTTAGTCAGCTTAGGGTTTGTGTCATCGATGGGGTTAAACAGGATAATAAAGGGGGTGATAGATTGTCTAGATTATTGAAGTTAGAATCTAAATGGATCAGAGAACTTGACACTGTGAATAGTGGGTTAAATAAAGAGTATGATTTGAGACTAGATTGGTGATACTGATAGACTCATAGATATTTATAGGCCTTATTAGCTTTCTTTTATTGGATATTTTTTATTATACTACCAATCATCTGATATACCATTGGTGGAAAGTGCTGAATTGATTTTTTTTTCATATATGGCATGATTTTTTCATACATGGCATTTTTATGTTTTTGGCATTTTTTGGCATTTTTTCAGCAGTTTCTTGGCATTTTTTTGGCATTTATTCGACATTTTTTCGGCTTTTTTTTTTGACATTTTTTCGGCATTTTTTTGGCATTTTTCGGCATTTTTTTGGCATTTTTTGGTGTTTGGTTAATTTTACGCGTATTTTTAGTCGCAGAGATTGCGTATAGTTAGGACGCGTTCATGTGGCACTTTCTAGGCGATTGTTTTATTAATACGTAATTTTTTATACGTTTATGCGTCATTTTTTGAGCGCTTGTCTCATGTGTATGTACGTCCGGCATAGATGCGTATTTTTGATCGTCAGTAGTCTAGATAGAGGATATGCATTATTACGTCATCTATACGCGTATGCGGGTATGGCGTCGCGTCGTATTGATGCGTTTATGTGTCATTTCCATGCGGATTTTGATGTTTTGTTTTCTTTAATAAAATGTTACTTTTTGGATTTTTTCTTTTTTCTGCTATTCAGCATATTCCACCATGGTGTTTTGGCTGATATCTTGCCAATACATCTTAGAGGCATGCCTGATTTTGATATTTTTTTTTTTTATTCAGCCATTATTGACAGTTATTTTTTGAATGTTTGGATCTTGCTCAGATCCACCAATGGGGGAGTTGGAGGTGTGACTAGATATGTAAATAGGCTGTTTCCCATCAGGTCCTCTAATTAGTATATACTCAGTGATTGGTTGTTTCTCTGTATATATGTTGGTGTTTTTGTATGTTACTTCAGAACTAGGCAGCATGAAGATGGGCAGGAGCCCGAAACAGTGGACTGTCCTGCCTTAAAGTTCTTTTTAAATTTGTATGTTTTTTTTCCAATAAAACAGACTAAGCTTTTCTGAAGGTGGTGCGGATCTTTCTCTTCATTTGCCACAGTTTGAGTCCCATGGTGTCCGGGACTATTAGATCTGCACACCTGACCATCTGAAATTGATGGAAGCCAAGCAAGTGCGACTCCACACTCAAAAGCACCAAGATATATGTACACATCTCAGCATGCTAACAAATATTTCTGATTCCACATCTGTGCTAAATGATGATTTGTATTGGGCTTGGTCAGTTAGTATTGTAATATAAGATTGAGCCAGGAATTCAATAAGATTTAGTCATTTAACGTTTTGAGACATTTGCCATTCAGTAATCATCTAAAATGCTTAAAGGGCTAACACTGAATTCAGAAGAAATCAGAATCAGAATATTATTCGCCAAGCAGAGGGTATCGTACAAGGAATTATTTTTGGCATAGACAGCCCAGCAGACCTGAGTGGGCAGAAAACAAGCGCTAGGTGGGTACACATAACACAGTGGGATGGGATATGTGTGCATATTACGTATATGGGATATGTACATATTACAGTTTACAGTTTAACATTTGACATTACACATTTTGGATTTCACATTTTGCGATACACAATGGAGGCTGCTAATTCGGGTGGGGAGCAGAGTTAAGGGCTAGAACCACTTGGGTGAAGAAGTTACTGTGTCTGGAGGTCCTGATGGAGACAGTCCTGAAGTGGTGGCCCAATGGTATTAGTTTGAGGTAGCGGTTGCCGGGGTGAGAGGGATCATTTGCAATTCTTACTGCCCTGTAAAGCAGTCTGTAGAGGTACAGGAGGTCCAGAGATATGAGGGGGGTCCCAATGATCCTCTCGGCGACTTTGATAACTCTCTGAAGCTTGTGCTTGTTCCTGACAGAGTCACCCATGTACCAATCATGGAGGAGCAGAGAATCAATTAGACTGTGGCAGAGTAGAACCGAGTCAGAAGGGCACAAGACATGCCAAACTTTTCAGCTGGCTCAGGAAGAATAGCCATTGCTGGGTTTTTTTCTGCGTTTTGGGGACATTCTCCTCTCACCTTGGGTCGTTTGAGATGGTGGTACCCTGGAACCCTGGCGACTTCAGAGACCTCAATGATAACTGGGAGGGGCGGGGGGTGCAGGGGAATTGTTTTTGCAGTGGATGGTCGACTTGTTCACTGCTCTTGTTCATGATGCCTATGATAGTGGTATCATAGACTTGATTACCTTGAGTCGTGCTGCAAGGAGCAGGAGTTCGAGTATAGGGAGAGCAAGATTGGCGACATGACACAGTCTTGTGAAGTGCTTGTGTTGGTGGATTGCACACTTGAGGTGAAAGTGTCGAGCTTTACCATTTGGATCCTGTTTGTGAGGAAGTCCTTCAGCCATGCGCAGAGGTTGGGATGCATGTTGAGTTGAATCAGCTTGTCATAGAGGTGGTTGGAGCTGATAGTGTTGAAGGCAGGGATGAAGTCAAGGAGGAGGATTCTAGCACAGGATGATGTTAATGGCATTGTCTATGGACCTGTGCGATCTTTAGGCAAACTGGAGAGGGTCATATTGGTTGTTGGTGAAGAGTTTCAGGTGTGACTGGACCAGCCTTTCAAAGAGCTTCATAACATTTGAGGAGAGAGTGATTGGTCTAAAGCCATTGAGATCTGCTGTGCCTGTTTTTTTTTTCATGATTGGAATTATGGTGGACTTCTTATGGCAGGAAGGGACCTTGCATTCCCTCAGAGATTGTGAGAGCAGGGTAGAGAGGAAAGTGGTCAGCTGGGAAGCACAGGTTATTAGGCTCTGTATTGACACACCATATGGGCCAGGGCCTTTCCTTGAGTCCAGCTTGTGGACAACCTCCTTGTCTACCCTCAGTGGGACAGGGGGGCCTGGATCAGTTTGGTTAGGCGTCATGTGGAGGGGAACTGAGTTTTGGTGGTTTATTCAGGCTAGGCCAGCGTTTGAATGGTTTTTTTCTTCGACCCTACAGTGAAACCTGTCTAGTCCCTCAGCAAGCTCGATGCTGAGGGTTGCATGTTGAGGGGGTTCTTATAGTTGGTGGCCACTTTGACGCCATTCCAGACCTCAGACATGTTGTTTGAGCTAAGGGTAAGTCTCAATTCTTCAGTGTAGGACCTCTTTGCTGCTCTCAGTTTCCTGTTAAGAGAGTTTGTCTTTCTTGAACTCCTCTGATGTTTCAGGATTGTGGGCTTCCATCAATGTACAGTAATCAGTAGTCAAAGCGAAGTTCAAAACTGTGAGCATAGCAGCAAAAACAGTATAGCATCATACAGGCCATTATAGTCTGAAACCGCACATATAATCCACAGATGTGCTATTGAATTGGGGTCTTGAGAGCAACATATCAATTGATCAGCGCAGCATAACAATTGATCAGTGCAGTCGAACGTTTGGCTCAGTAAATAAGGATCAGTAAACTGACTGTCCATGTACAGCAATAACTGGACTATCCATGTGCAGCAGGCCATATGGATCAAGACCAAGGTCTATTAACCACCACAGGACTCTGTCCTTATGGTCATCTGCTCTAAGGAGATCAGAGCATGGGATCACGGATGATGGATGGAGCCACATGGGATCTGGAGCTGACGGAGCCAATGGAACAGAACAATAACAGCAGCATACTTAACCGCCTCAGCTGATAATCAAGCATGTGTATGGCAGCCCCCAACCTGCGAGCGATACGCTCAGTGAATCAGTTCACTCAACGTATGGCCAACTTGACTCGCGTGTATGCAGTTCAGCCCAGTGATGTCGCCCAATGTGATTGGGTCCTGATCCCCGACGGGTGACATATATCATAGGCGTGTACGCACCCTAATACTTTTAGCCCTAGACCCTGAACAAGAATGCAGAGCAGGATTTTCTGACATTATTATGGCAGCCTCCATATTCCTTTCACTTCAGGTGTCCTTTAAAGCTAGGTTCACAATGACACCTTGCGTTGCTGTGTTGGGAACCTTTATTTTCAGGGTATGCAACACAACATCTCAGTGTGAACCTAGCCTAAAAAGTATTACAATTTAAAAAAAAAAATCACATATGTTTAGATTTTATTTTTTTACTAGATAACTGCTGATGCTTCAGTAAGTGAAGGATAGTTTCCAAATACTATTTGTTATTCTCTGCTGTCAAAGAAAAGAAAAACGTAATCGTCTTTTATACTGTAACAGCCATGCCATGGCTAAAGTCTTCACCAGTGATTTTTTTTTAATTATTAGATGATGTAAGTGCTGTATAAAAAAAAAAAAAGTCATAAAGTCATAAAGGAGCATTGAATCCTATTGGTTACAATCACTGCAGGCATCGTGTGGGTTATATCCGGACATAGCTGTGGATGGCAGTTAGTAAATGGTCAGCGAGATTACAAGATCTGAGATGGAAGAGGTGGGACACATGGAATGGGAGGGGCGCTACTGCACATGGAAGAGGTGGGGCACATGGAATGGGAGGGGCGCTGCTGCACATGGAAGAGAGGGGGCACATGGAATGGGCGCTGCTGCACATGGAAGAGGGGGGCACATGGAATGGCAGGGGCACTGCTGCACATGAAAAAGGGGAGACACATGGAATGGGAGGGGCGCTGCTGTACATGAAAAGGGGGGCACATAGAATGGGAGGGGCGCTGCTACACATGAAAGACGGGCGGCACATGAAATGGGAGGTGCGCTGCTGTACATAAAAGAGGGGTGGCACATGTAATGGGAGGGGCGCTGCTGCACATAGAAGAGGGGGGACACATGTAATGGGAGGGGCGCTGTTGCGCAAGGAAGAGGGGGCACATGGAATGGGAGGGGCGCTGCTGTACATGGAAAAGGGGCGGCACAGGGAATGGTAGGGGCGCTGCTGCACATGGAAGAGGGGGGACACATGGAATGGGAGGTGCGCTGCTGTACATGGAAGAGGGGTGGCACATGGAATGGGAGGGGCGCTGTTGCGCAAGGAAGAGGGGGCACATGGAATGGGAGGGGAGCTGCTGTACATGAAAAGGGGGGCACATGGAATGGGAGGGGCGCTGCTGTACATGGAAGAGGGGCGGCACAGGGAATGGGAGGGGCGTTGCTGCACATGGAAGAGGAGGGACACATGGAATGGGAGGGGCGCTGCTGTACATGAAAAGGGGGGCACATGGAATGGGAGGGGCGCTGCTGTACATGGAAGAAGGGCGGTACAGGGAATGGTAGGGGCGCTGCTGCACATGGAAGAGGGGGGACACATGGAATGGGAGGGGCGCTGCTGCACATGGAAGAGGGGGGCACATGGAATGGGAGGGGCGCTGCTGCACATGGAAGAGGGGGGACACATGGAATGGGAGGGGTGCTGCAGCACATGGAAGAGGGTGGACACATGGAATAGGAGGGGCGTTGCTGTACATGAAAAGAGGGGCACATGGAATGGTAGGGGCGCTGCTGCACATGGAAGAGGGGGGACACATGTAATGGGAGGGGCGCTGCTGCACATGGAAGAGGGGGGCACATGGAATGGGAGGGGCGCTGCTGCACATGGAAGAGGGGCGGCACATGGAATGGGAGGGGCGCTGCTGCACATGGAAGAGGGGGGCACTTGGAATGGGAGGGGCGCTGCTGCACATGAAAGAGAGGCGTCACATGGAATGGGATAGCCGCTGCTGCACATGGAAGAGGGGGGACACATGGAATGGGAGGTGCGCTGCTGTACATGGAAAAGGGGCGGCACAGGGAATGGTAGGGGCGTTGCTGCACATGGAAGAGGGGGGACACATGGAATGGGAGGTGCGCTGCTGTACATGGAAGAGGGGTGGCACATGGAATGGGAGGGGCGCTGTTGCGCAAGAAAGAGGGGGCACATGGAATGGGAGGGGAGCTGCTGTAAATGAAAAGGGGGGCACATGGAATGGGAGGGGCGCTGCTGTACATGGAAGAGGGGCGGCACAGGGAATGGTAAGGGCGTTGCTGCACATGGAAGAGGAGGGACACATGGAATGGGAGGGGCGCTGCTCTACATGAAAAGGGGGGCACATGGAATGGGAGGGGCGCTGCTGTACAACGAAGAGGGGCGGCACAGGGAATGGTAGGGGCGCTGCTGCACATGGAAAAGGGGGGACACATGTAATCAGGCCCGGATTTCTGCAAAGGCCACAGAGGCCACGGCCTAGGGCGATAAAATCAGATAAGATCAGAAGGGCGGCATGACTTGGAGAGAGAAGAGGTCATATGTCAAAGTAAATCATCTCCTCTGTTCCCGCAGTGCAGCCAGCCAGCGCCCTGCTCTGCACTAATAGAGGAATTCCAGAGTTCCCCAATCCCTGCACCTCTTACTTCCTGATGTGTTATAACAATCAGGATCAAACATAACTGTCACCTGATGATCCAATTATTTATATGGATCGACATACAGTACAAGTGGATGTGAGAAATACCAGGGATTTACATTACAAAGAAGATAAAACTAAGTTCCGCTGAGTTCTAATGCAGGCATTCACAAACATTTCTGCTAGTTTCTTCGCCTTCTCTTTTAGAGCTGTGACACTGTCTGACCCCAGTAAATTACACTTTCTTATCTAGGCCTAATTTATTGCTTTCTTTTCTTCTTAGCCAGTGATCTGGTCTCTGCTTAAGTTAACTCTTTCCTGACTCATTTTCTGTCCTTCATCTCTGACCATCTATGAGAACTGCTGCAGCCTGGAATAAAAATGCTGTATGCTTCCCTTTCATTGCTAAACTGTCACTGTCACCTGAGCTGTTACTACCTCTATGCTAGTGTGTATGAATTGGCATCCTTCTGCTTTCCTGTAGCAGTAGAACATTGTACCATCTTAGCCATCAGCAAAAGCAGAGAGTTTTGAATCAGGATGATACCATTTATTGACTTAAAAGAAAAAGAGTAATCTTTCTGCTAATAAGCCTTCTTCAGACTTTGTTCCTGTATACTGTCTATATGTTAAAGCACACCGCCATATGTACATTCAGCATTCAAAAGAGATACGTAGATTTTTCGGCAAATATAAATAAATGTCATTCAGATGCTTTAATGTGGAGCTGAACTCTTGCACAGGACAGAAGGAGACCATGCAGAGACATGCACCATGTGTGTATTTAGAGAGCCTTTCAAATTCTTCCACATCTGTGTCTAATCACAAATTTGATATCTTCCCTGTGTCACCTGGCTGCCACAGCATATAAGCTTATTTTAAAGCACAAGATGTTAATATATTTGCTTCCATGAAAGTAGGAATTAGACACACTGTCTATTTATTGCAGGATTTGTATCAGCTGTAACAAAGAAATGTTTTTTCTTTAAAGGTTATGTTGTTGAGTATCTTTTAGAGCAGAGAGGAAGTTCTGAGTTCAGGTCCACACTAATTACAACCAAACATCCAAAGTGGGTCTTGACAGGATGTTTGCTACTTACCTGTTCTCTGTTTTGGATGGGCTTCTCTCCATTGCACTGCCCTGCCACCTGTCTGTTTCTCTGACTGCAGCCAGTCGCACAGAGGACAAAGAAGCAGTGCATGCTCTGGCCACTTGCTCTCCCTGTAATTTCCTGCTCCTGCCCAGATGTGCACAGCAACCGAGGCCGGTACAGTGTTATGCATTCTTGACGAGTACCGATCATACATCAGCGTAATTTCTCAAGTATGCATTCCCAGAACACTATCGGCTGCTGTGCACATTCGAGCAGGAGCGCAAATTTCCATCGTGAGAGGACAGAGCATCCACTGATTCTTTGTTCAATGAGGGGCACAGCAGCACAACTGAAATGAGCCCATTCAAACCAGTGATCGCTAGTCAGATAGTTGGACAGAATGTTTTTTGGTGGTGGTGGTGGCGGGGGGGGGGGGGGGGGTTGGGGGGCGCTTGGTGACAGCAGGCCTAGGGCACTGGTAAGTACAAATCCGGCCCTGCATGTAATGGGAGGGGCGCTGCTGCACATGGAAGAGGGGGGCACATGGAATGGGAGGGGCGCTGCTGCACATGGAAGAGGGGGGACACATGTAATGGGAGGGGCGCTGCTGCACATGGAAGAGGGGGGACACATGGGCCCTGATTCACAAAGCGGTGATAACTCAGTTATCACGCCTAAAAGACTTTAGGCGTGATAAGCCGTGCAAAGCTGAGTTATCACCGATTTGTGCTGCTCTTCGCGCGAAGCTCCCGCGCGCAAAGTCCCATAGGGCTCAATGGACGCTGCGCGCGAAGCAGGGTACACTGCGCGCGTAGCGCGGTGCGCTACGCGCGCAAAACTTTGCGCGCGGGAGATCGCGCGAGTTTCTTCTTATCACGCCTAAACTGAGTTTAGGCGTGATAAAGGGCTTTTCACAGGCGTGCAAACACTTTGCACCGCTTTGTGAATCAAGCCCATGGAATGGGAGGGGTGCTGCTGCACATGGAAGAGGGTGGACACATGGAATGGGAGGGGCGTTGCTGTACATGAAAAGAGGGGCACATGGAATGGTAGGGGCGCTGCTGCACATGGAAGAGGGGGGACACATGTAATGGGAGGGGCGCTGCTGCACATGGAAGAGGGGGGCACATGGAATGGGAGGGGCGCTGCTGCACATGGAAGAGGGGCGGCACATGGAATGGGAGGGGCGCTGCTGCACATGGAAGAGGGGGGCACTTGGAATGGGAGGGGCACTGCTGCACATGAAAGAGAGGCGGCACATGGAATGGGAGGGGCGCTGCTGCACATGGAAGAGGGGGGACACATGGAATGGGAGGGGTGCTGCAGCACATGGAAGAGGGTGGACACATGGAATGGGAGGGGCGTTGCTGTACATGAAAAGAGGGGCACATGGAATGGTAGGGGCGCTGCTGCACATGGAAGAGGGGGGACACATGTAATGGGAGGGGCGCTGCTGCACATGGAAGAGGGGGGCACATGGAATGGGAGGGGCGCTGCTGCACATGGAAGAGGGGCGGCACATGGAATGGGAGGGGTGCTGCTGCACATGGAAGAGGGGGGCACTTGGAATGGGAGGGGCGCTGCTGCACATGAAAGAGAGGCGTCACATGGAATGGGATAGCCGCTGCTGCACATGGAAGAGGGGGGACACATGGAATGGGAGGTGCGCTGCTGTACATGGAAAAGGGGCGGCACAGGGAATGGTAGGGGCGTTGCTGCACATGGAAGAGGGGGGACACATGGAATGGGAGGTGCGCTGCTGTACATGGAAGAGGGGTGGCACATGGAATGGGAGGGGCGCTGTTGCGCAAGAAAGAGGGGGCACATGGAATGGGAGGGGAGCTGCTGTAAATGAAAAGGGGGGCACATGGAATGGGAGGGGCGCTGCTGTACATGGAAGAGGGGCGGCACAGGGAATGGTAAGGGCGTTGCTGCACATGGAAGAGGAGGGACACATGGAATGGGAGGGGCGCTGCTCTACATGAAAAGGGGGGCACATGGAATGGGAGGGGCGCTGCTGTACATGGAAGAGGGGCGGCACAGGGAATGGTAGGGGCGCTGCTGCACATGGAAAAGGGGGGACACATGTAATGGGAGGGGCGCTGCTGCACATGGAAGAGGGGGGCACATGGAATGGGAGGGGCGCTGCTGCACATGGAAGAGGGGGGACACATGTAATGGGAGGGGCGCTGCTGCACATGGAAGAGGGGGGACACATGGGCCCTGATTCACAAAGCGGTGATAACTCAGTTATCACGCCTAAAAGACTTTAGGCGTGATAAGCCGTGCAAAGCTGAGTTATCACCGATTTGTGCTGCTCTTCGCGCGAAGCTCCCGCGCGCAAAGTTTTGCGCGCGCAAAGTCCCATAGGGCTCAATGGACACTGCGCGCGAAGCAGGGTACACTGCGCGCGCAGCGCGGTGCGCTACGCGCGCAAAACTTTGCGCGCGGGAGATCGCGCGAGTTTCTTCTTATCACGCCTAAACTGAGTTTAGGCGTGATAAAGGGCTTTTCACAGGCGTGCAAACACTTTGCACCGCTTTGTGAATCAAGCCCATGGAATGGGAGGGGTGCTGCTGCACATGGAAGAGGGTGGACACATGGAATGGGAGGGGCGTTGCTGTACATGAAAAGAGGGGCACATGGAATGGTAGGGGCGCTGCTGCACATGGAAGAGGGGGGACACATGTAATGGGAGGGGCGCTGCTGCACATGGAAGAGGGGGGCACATGGAATGGGAGGGGCGCTGCTGCACATGGAAGAGGGGCGGCACATGGAATGGGAGGGGCGCTGCTGCACATGGAAGAGGGGGGCACTTGGAATGGGAGGGGCACTGCTGCACATGAAAGAGAGGCGGCACATGGAATGGGAGGGCCGCTGCTGCACATGGAAGAGGGGGGACACATGGAATGGGAGGTGCGCTGCTGTACATGGAAGAGGGGGGGGGGCATATGGAATGGGAGGGGCACTGCTGCACATGGAAGAGGGGCGGCACATGGAATGGGAGGGGAGCTGCTGCACATGGAAGAGGGAGGACACATGGAATGGGAGGGGCGCTGCTACACCTGGAAGAGGGAGGCACATGGAATGGGAGGGGTGCAGCTGCACATGGAGGAGGCGGGACACATGGAATGGGAGGGGCACTGCTGCACATGGAAGAGGGGCGGCACATGGAATGGGAGGGGCGCTGCTGCACATGGAAGAGGGGGGACACATGGAATGGGAGGGGTGATGCTGTACATGAAAAGGGGGGCACATGGAATGGGAGGGGAGCTGCTACACATGGAAGAGGGGGGACATATGGAATGGGAGGGGCGCTGCTGCACATGGAAGAGGGGGGACACATGGAATGGGAGGGGCGCTGCTGTACATGAAAAGGGGGGCACTTGGAATGGGAGGGGCCCTGCTGCACATGGAAGAGGGGGGACACATGGAATCGGAGGGGCGGTGCTGCACATGGAAGAGGGGGGACACATGGAATGGGAGGATGGGAGGGGCGCTGCTGCACATGGAAGAGGGGCGGCACACGGAATGGAAGGGGCACTGCTGCACATGGAAGAGGGGGGACACATGGAATCGGAGGTGCGCTGCTGTACATGGAAGAGGATGTGGAATGGGAGGGGCGCTGCTGCACATGGAAGACGTGCGGCACATGGAACAGGGGCGGCACATGGAATGGGAGGGGCGGTGCTGCACATGGAAGAGGGGGGACACATGGAATGGGAGGATGGGAGGGGCGGTGCTGCACATGGAAGAGGGGGGACACATGGAATGGGAGAATGGAAGGGGCACTGCTGCACATGGAAGAGGGGGGACACATGGAATCGGAGGTGCGCTGCTGCACATGGAAGAGGGGGGCACATGGAATGGGAGGGGCGCAGCTGCACATGGAAGAGGTGGGACACATGGAATGGGAGGGGTGCTGCTGCATATGGAAGAGGGCAGGGGCGTAACTAGAAATCAGTGGGCCCCCCTGCAAAACTTTGGATGGGGCCCCCTACCCCTACCCACGGAATAGAGACTGTCTACAAATCTTTGACTACAAAACTTTGTATGATTCGTTATTAGAGGCTGAGTAGATGCAGTCATTAGAACAACTGTGCAGAGAACAGAAAGTTTTTTTCTCTCCTTGACCTTAGTTGTCAGTCTCTCAGGACGGGCCTCCCTGTGGCTTCTGGTCCAACCTACTGCTGCATCCCTTGCAGGGTCTATTGTTACGCCCCTGGAAGAGGGGGGGCACATGGAATGGGACAGGCGCTGCTGCACATGGAAGAGGGGTGGCACATGGAATGGGAGGGGCGCTGCTGCACATGGAAGAGGGGCGGCACATGGAATGGGAGGGGCGCTGCTGCACATGGAAGAGGGGGGGCATGGAATGGGAGGAGCGCTGCTGCACATGGAAGAGGGGGGACACATGTAATGGGAGGGGCGCTGCTGCACATGGAAGAGGTGGGCACATGGAATGGGAGGGGCGCTGCTGCACATGGAAGAGGGGGGACATATGGAATGGGAGGGGTGCTGCTGCACATGGAAGAGGGGGGACACATGGAATGGGAGGGGCGCTGCTGTACATGAAAAGGGGGGCACTTGGAATGGGAGGGGCGCTGCTACACATGGAAGACGGGCGGCACATGGAATGGGAGGTGCGCTGCTGTACATGGAAGAGGGGCGGCACATGGAATGGGAGGGGCGGTGCTGCACATAGAAGAGGGGGACACATGGAATGGGAGGATGGGAGGGGCGCTGCTGCACATGGAAGAGAGGCGGCACACGGAATGGAAGGGGCGCTGCTGCACATGGAAGAGGGGGGACACATGGAATCGGAGGTGCGCTGCTGTACATGGAAGAGGATGTGGAATGGGAGGGGCGCTGCTGCACATGGAAGACGTGCGGCACATGGAAGAGGGGGGACACATGGAATGGGAGGGGCGCTGCTACACATGGAAGACGGGCGGCACATGGAATGGGAGGGGCGCTGCTGCACATGGAAGAGGGGGGCACATGGAATGGGAGGGGCGCAGCTGCACATGGAAGAGGTGGGACACATGGCATGGGAGGGGCGCTGCTGCACATGGAAGAGGGGCGGCACATGGAATGGGAGGGGCGCTGCTGCATATGGAAGAGGGCAGGGGCGTAACTAGAAATCAGTGGGCCCCCCTGAAAAACTTTGGATGGGGCCCCCTACCCCTACCCACTGAATAGAGACTGTCTACAAATCTTTGACTACAAAACTTTGTATGATTCGTTATTAGAGGCTGAGTAGATGCAGTCATTAGAACAACTGTGCAGAGAACAGAAAGTTTTTTCCTCTCCTTGCCCTTAGTTGTCAGTCTCTCAGGACGGGCCTCCCTGTGGCTTCTGGTCCAACCTACTGCTGCATCCCTTGCAGGGTCTATTGGTTCGCCCCTGGAAGAGGGGGGGCACATGGAATGGGACAGGCGCTGCTGCACATGGAAGAGGGGTGGCACATGGAATGGGAGGGGCGCTGCTGCACATGGAAGAGGGGCGGCACATGGAATGGGAGGGGCGCTGCTGCACATGGAAGAGGGGGGGCATGGAATGGGAGGAGCGCTGCTGCACATGGAAGAGGGGGGACACATGTAATGGGAGGGGCGCTGCTGCACATGGAAGAGGTGGGCACATGGAATGGGAGGGGCGCTGCTGCACATGGAAGAGGGGGGACATATGGAATGGGAGGGGTGCTGCTGCACATGGAAGAGGGGGGACACATGGAATGGGAGGGGCGCTGCTGTACATGAAAAGGGGGGCACTTGGAATGGGAGGGGCGCTGCTACACATGGAAGACGGGCGGCACATGGAATGGGAGGTGCGCTGCTGTACATGGAAGAGGGGCGGCACATGGAATGGGAGGGGCGGTGCTGCACATAGAAGAGGGGGACACATGGAATGGGAGGATGGGACAGGCGCTGCTGCACATGGAAGAGGGGTGGCACATGGAATGGGAGGGGCGCTGCTGCACATGGAAGAGGGGCGGCACATGGAATGGGAGGGGCGCTGCTGAACATGGAAGAGGGGCGGCACATGGAATGGAAGGGGCGCTGCTGCACATGGAAGAGGGGGGCACATGGAAAGGGAGAGGCGCTGCTGCACATCGAAGAGGGGGGACACATGGAATCGGAGGTGCGCTGCTGTACATGAAAGAGGATGTGGAATGGGAGGGGCGCTGCTGCACATGGAAGAGAGGCGGCACACGGAATGGAAGGGGCGCTGCTGCACATGGAAGAGGGGGGACACATGGAATCGGAGGTGCGCTGCTGTACATGGAAGAGGATGTGGAATGGGAGGGGCGCTGCTGCACATGGAAGACGTGCGGCACATGGAAGAGGGGGGACACATGGAATGGGAGGGGCGCTGCTACACATGGAAAACGGGCGGCACATGGAATGGGAGGGGCGCTGCTGCACATGGAAGAGGGGGGCACATGGAATGGGAGGGGCGCAGCTGCACATGGAAGAGGTGGGACACATGGCATGGGAGGGGCGCTGCTGCACATGGAAGAGGGGCGGCACATGGAATGGGAGGGGCGCTGCTGCATATGGAAGAGGGCAGGGGCGTAACTAGAAATCAGTGGGCCCCCCTGCAAAACTTTGGATGGGGCCCCCTACCCCTACCCACGGAATAGAGACTGTCTACAAATCTTTGACTACAAAACTTTGTATGATTCGTTATTAGAGGCTGAGTAGATGCAGTCATTAGAACAACTGTGCAGAGAACAGAAAGTTTTTTTCTGTCCTTGCCCTTAGTTGTCAGTCTCTCAGGACGGGCCTCCCTGTGGCTTCTGGTCCAACCTACTGCTGCATCCCTTGCAGGGTCTATTGTTACGCCCCTGGAAGAGGGGGGGCACATGGAATGGGAGGGGCGCTGCTGCACATGGAAGAGGGGGGGCACATGGAATGGGAGAGGCGCTGCTGCACATGGAAGAGAGGCGGCACATGAAATTGGAGGGGCGCTGCTGCCCTGGAAAGGTGAGCCACAATATACCGGTACTTGGCCTAAGGGCAAAAAAAGTATAAATCTGGCCTTGTCTAATGCAAAATCTCAAATGAGTTTTCATGGCGTTTTATTAGTAATAAATAGCCATTTACAAAAATGCATGGAAACATAAATTATCTTTTCCTTAAAGAGACTCCGTAACAAAAACTGCATCCTGTTTTTTATCATCCTACGAGTTCCAAAAGCTATTCTAATGTGTTCTAGCTTACTGCAACACTTTCTGCTATCACAGTCTCTGTAATAAATCAATGTATCTTTCCCCTGTCAGACTTGTCGGCCTGTGTCTGGAAGGCTGCCAAGTTCTTCAGTGTTGTGGTTCTGCTATGAACTCCCCCTTTCAGGCCCCAATAGCTTCCATCTGAAAATGGCGCCTGCGAATAATGGCGCACAGTGTTGCCGCTAATCCGTTTGCCGCTTATCGCTATTTAACGTTAAAGCCTTATTGTTATTTAACGTTAAAGCCTTATTGTTATTTAACATTAAAGCCTTATTGTTATTTAGCGTTAACACACAGAACCCTCTCTGTACCTATCCCTAAACACCCCCTGGTGGTGCCTAACCCTAACCACCCGCTGGTGGTGCCTAACCCTAACCACCCCCTGGTGGTGCCTAACCCTAAGACCCCCCTGGTGGTGCCTAACCCTAACCACCCCCTGGTGGTGCCTAACCCTAAGACCCCCCTGGTGGTGCCTAACCCTAAGACCCCCTGGTGGTGCCTAACCCTAAGACCCCCCTGGTGGTGCCTAACCCTAAACACCCCCCTGGTGGTGCCTAACCCTAACCACCCCCCTGGTGGTGCCTAACCCTAAGACCCCCCTGGTGGTGCCTAACCCTAAGACCCCCCTGATGGTGCCTAACCCTAATCACCCCCTGGTGGTGCCTAACCCTAACCACCCCCCTGGTGGTGCCTAACCCTAACCACCCCCCTGGTGGTGCCTAACCCTAACCACACCCCTGGTGGTGCCTAACCCTAACCACCCCCTGGTGGTGCCTAACCCTAACCAACCCCTGGTGGTGCCTAACCCTAACCAACCCCCTGGTGGTGCCTAACCCTAACCACCCCCTGGTGGTGCCTAACCCTAACCACCACCCTGGTGGTGCCTAACCCTAACCACCCCCCTGGTGGTGCCTAACCCTAAGACCCCCCTGGTGGTGCCTAACCTTAACCTTGACAGTGTTACATTAAATCCATTCATCGTTTTTCAGTTAAATAACTTCTGCAGTTTGGCTTATGTAGGGCGCTATTGATAAATAACGTTAGTGTGTGCCACTATTGATAAATAACGTTAGTGTGTGCCACTATTGATAAATAACGTTACTGTGTGCCATTTTTCTTCTTTTTTTCCCTGTGCGCCATTATTATGCAGTACTAACGATAAGCGTATCTTTTTAATGCGGCGCCATTTCTATGCATAGGCACTGTGCGCCATTATTCACTGATCCCCTCTCTGCACACTGCCTGTGTGATATTTAGATTAGTGCAGCTTCTCTCTTCTCTCTTATCTTTTACAAGCTGGATAAATCGTCCTCTGAGCTGGCTGGGCTTTCACATACTGAAGAATTACAGACAAGGGCAAAGCTGTTTGCAGGAAGAAACGAGCAGCCTGAAACTTCAGTGCATGAGAACAGGGGGAAAGAAACACACAAATGATCTCTTGAGATTCAAAAGGAAGGGTGTATACAGCCTGCTTGTGTATGGATGTATTTTCTATGTGTGGACATACAGTACATCAACCTACTTCCTGTTTTGGTGGCCATTTTGTTTGTTTATAAACAAACTTTTTAAAACTGTTTTTAATCACTTTTAATGCGGCGGGGAGCGGCGAAATTGTGACAGAGGGTAATAGGAGATGTCCCCTAACACACTGGTATGTTTACTTTTGTGTGATTTTAACAATACAGATTCTCTTTAAAGGAATACTTAAGTGTCCTAAAAAAAATGACTTGTACTCACCCGGGGCTCCCCTCAGCCCCCTGCAGCTGAACGGTGCCCTCGCCGTGTCTCTCCGATGCAGCTGGACTCGCCGGCGGCCACTTCTGGTTTCGCCGTCACCGGCCGACAGGCTGGGAACGCGGCTGATTAGCCACGTTCCTGGCTGCAATAGCGCCTTATTTAATGCTATTGCGGCCGGGAACGCGGCTAATCAGCCGCGTTCCCAGCCTGTCGGCCGGCGACAGCCAAACCGGAAGTGGCCGCCGGCGAGTCCAGCTGCATCGGAGAGACACGGCGAAGGCACCGTTCAGCTGCAGGGGGCTGAGGGGAGCCCCAGGTGAGTACAAGTCATTTTTTTAGGACACTTAAGTTTTCCTTTAAAGTGTATCAGAGATCAAAAGATCTAAAGAATCGATACTTACCCGGGGCTTTCCTCCAGCCCCATAAGCATGTGTGAGTCCCTTGCCGTACTACCGCGATCTGCTGTTCAGCCGCGATTAGCCCTGGTAACTGGCTCAGTCGAGTCCAGGCTGGGTCTTCTGAGCATGCACCTTCGCACCTGGGTCCTTCGTACGTACATTGCCACAAAGCTATCTGCACATGCGCAGTTCTTGAAAGCTTGACTTGCAATTTGAAAATCTGAATATAATATTGATTGAAAGAAAAGAAAGACTGAACTGCGCATGCGCAGGGAGCTTACGGCGACACACACGTGATCGAGCCAGGTGTGCAGACGTGCCCTGCATGCGCATTTGAGCACGACTTCAGCCAAAGTCGGCAGGCTAACGGAGCTGCCAGCGGAACCTCGGAGGGTACCCAGAGGACACCAATGGACCTCGTGGGCTATGGGGGGCTGGTAAGTGCAGATTTTCACTTTTAACAAAAATAGCATTACCAGTGTCTTCGCAGACAGGCTAGCTGAATAAGGCCTGTGACATCTAATAATAATGAAGGAAGCAGCCAGCCTGCCTTCCTTTAGGAAACGTGAGCTCACCTCACACAGAGCAACCGGAATCCACTTCACATCTTACAGCTGAGCCTTAGTTTGGTACCTTTACTTTTCAGCTTTCTTTTGCAGTTGTCTTCATGCCTGCCAGCTGAGTCTCAAATCCCAGCTCACTTAAAATTCTGCTCTGGTGTTCTGCTTTCTTTCCCCATACCTAGATCTAAAGATGTTCCTTTTTACAGTACTGCTGGTGACAGAAGCATATGCATTTATTGTCTTGTTTTACAGGTAAGCCTACACCTGTGATGTGAATGCCACAACTGCCTTCAGTTCTACATTTATATGTTAACAGGGAGACTACAGCATGGAACCCTGTAAGACACTAATAGAATAAATGTACTTATATGGTACACATATTAGATTGTAAGCTTGCAAGGGCAGCTCCCCCCAGTGTTTTGTCTCTGATGTACTTTTTCTATCTGTTATCATACAATGCATTGATTATGTATGTATTTTTGCACTTTGAACTGCAGTGTACATGTATATATGTATGGCCACCAGTATTGTCTGCATTGTACGCTTTACACTGGCATAGAGAATGATGGTGCTATAGAAATAATAATAAGACTATGAAAAATCTAATCAGCCTAAAACTCTACTCCCCCCTCCTCAGCCACTGATCAATAATGTAATAATAAGTCATTAGTGATGATGCCGACATTCCCCTGGTGAGCTTGAGACTATATGTATACAGTATATATACATATACCCTGGTTTTGGGAGGTCAGCTATAAAGACCATTAAGAATCTGTCAGGTTACATTCATAACACAAATAAGGCTACCATGCAGGTTATGAAGATGCGACAGGCACATTGCTGGAGCCGCATTACCTCTTCACTGCAGTGTCGCACTGCTGGCTGTTCATAGTCATTTTCTTGGCCAGTGATATAGCAATAGGGGATGCAGAGGTTGCGACCGCAAAGGGGCCCTTGGACCAGAGGGGCCCAATTGGAGCCCCCTCCTTTATCCCGGGGATAAGTATTAAGAATGTCACTTGGGGGTTGAATAAAACTAATAATGATGTGATCACAGAAAAGACATTTGTGGTTATTTCATTATAAATGTTATGTTACATTTATCTGACTTACAAGTGCCTCTTTGATTTAATTGTAAACAAGATCATAGGGGGGGGGGGGATTATTACAGCTGCCCAGAATCCCCCCTCAGACTAGGGCCATTGCCATGTTTGGGGAGAGGCACACGTTGAGACACCAGAATATCTGCAGGCAACCAGCAGTTCACAGCACTGCTCCCTTTCTTTCTCTACTACAGTTGACTTTGGATGGAGCAGCAGCGTGCGTAAAGACCCATGGAGCAGCAGTGTGTGTATAGAGCATGGGGCAGCAGTGTGTGTACAGAGCATGGAGCAGCTCTGGGGAACTAACAGAGTCAGGTATGAGCATAGCCCTGTGCCCTGCTTCATTAGCAATGTTATTATCTGTATCCAACCTGCTCCTGATCGATCCTGTTGTCGGTGGGTCGGATGTGAAATTGCATTATGTGTACCCAGTATGATGTCCTACCATATTATTATACTGTATAGTGTGTGGCTGATGGAAACCTTTCAGGAATCCCCCCTTGAAAATCCTGGGTTTGCCCCTGAAGATGACTGAAATGATTAAAATCAATGTCAAACTGGCCAAAACACTCAATTTCAGTGGGGGTTGAATAATTTTGAACACAACTGTATATACAGTAGTAAAGTATATGGCAGCAAAATGTAATTTTACTGGTTTAAAAAAATTACTTTAATTTTTCTCAAAAACTCAAGGTCTGTTTGAAAAAAAGTTTTTGACTTGTTCCCACGGAACCAAATTCCACACTTTAAGGCTGTTCATATCGGTGGGTGTTCATAAGTCAGTTGCTGTACTTACATTTTTGGTCCAGAAAGCTAGAAAATGGATGCGCAGGGTGTAGCCAGGAGGGTGAATGCCACAGTTGTGTTTTATTTTTTGAGGAACAAGAGGTGCCACTGAGTTGTTTTGCCTAGGAAAATATATGCACGTAAACAGTCCTACCCCTTAATCTGTATTGTGATTGTCTGATAGCTTATTTGCCCTTATCCTTGGTCCTTGCAAACATTTAATTGATGAAGATTTCTTGGGAAAAAGATTTTCTACATATATGAATCACATCCAGGGCACTATCTGTACGGAGTTTGTATGTTCTCCCCATGTCTCCATGGGTTTCCTCTGGGCATGCCAGTTTCCTCTCACATTCCAAAATCATACAGATTAGGTAATTGGCTTCCCCCTATATTAGCCCTAGACTACAATGGACATATAAGTATGGTAGGGATTAGATTGTGAACTCCTCTGAGGGACAGTTAGTGACAGATCTATATATACTCTGTAAAGCGCTGCGAAAAATGTTGGTGCTATATAAATATAAAATAATAATAACAACAACCTGTGATCTATAGATCAGCACGATCATTGCCTCTTCACTAGGGATGCTCATTCGGATTCCGCGGAAATGCAATTTCCGAAATTCCGATCAGAAATTGCATTTCCGCATCGGAATGCGGAAATCGGTAATACAAGTGCGGTAGGCGGATTTTCCGGAAATCGTGGAAATTTCCGCCGACTTTAACATCGATTTTCTCAAAAACTATAAGGTCTTTTTGAAAACTTTGTTCACAAGATTTAGTTTAATAAACCCTGAAAATGTGTTGATTCTAGGACTTACGGGGGCTTTGCTATTAACAACTAAAGTCGGCGGATTTTTACTGTAATGTAAAATGCAAAAAATCTGCATTATCCAATATTATTATTATTATTTAGTATTTATATAGCTCCGACATATTACGCAGCGCTGTACAGTGTATATATATATATATCTTGTCACTAACTGTCCCTCAAAGGAGCTCACAATCTAATCCCTACCATTGCCATATGTCTATATTATGTAGTGTAAGCACTGTAGTCTAGGGCCAATTTTTAGAGGGAGCCAATTAACTTATCTGTATGTTTTTGGAATGTGGGAGGAAACCAGAGTGCCCGGAGGAAACCCACGCAGACACGGAGAGAACATACAAACTCTTTGCAGATAGTGCCCTGGCTGGGATTCGAACCAGGGACCCAGCGCTGCAAGGCGAGAGCGCTAACCACTGCGCCACCGTGCTGCCCGATATGCGGTAATTTTAAGCCAATCAGAAGACTCAGAATGAATTAACCAATTAGAGAATGGGGATTTAGGCGGAAATTTCCGCATTCTCTTATTGGCTTCTTCATTCTGCGTCTTCTGATTGGCTTAAAATTACCGCATATCGGATATCGCAGATTTTCTGCATTTTACATTACAGTAAAAATCCGCCGACTTTAGCGGTTAATAGCAAAGCCCCCGTAAGTCCTAGAAACACAAAATTTGCAGGGTTTATTAAACAGAATCTTGTGAACAAGATGCAAAAAAAAAGTTTTCAAAAAGATGTTATAGTTTTTGAGAAAATCGCTGTTAAATTCGGGGGAAATTTCCACGATTTCCGGCAGAAATTCGCATCGGAATGCGGAAATTGGTAGCGGTAAGCGGAATCGGTAGCAGTAATTGGCAATGGCGGAATGCGGATTTACCGCGGAATCGGAATGGCACTTCCAACCATCCCTACTTTTCACATCTATTCTTCTTACTTCTAGGAAAAGGACACTCACCGAAAGTACAGTAAGTATCACTTTAAAGTGATGCTGTATGGATCCAAGCAGATAAATTCACTGCTACATATCCTGGAACAGAAGTGTTTAATTACAGCACAAATGTCAGTAAAGCTGATCAGTAACCAATTGACTGTTATGATTGATCATTCAAAAGAATGTCCACCAGGGCTACATTTCTGCAAAGGCCACAAAGGTCTGGGCTTTGAGTACCTACTGACCAAGGGGTGGCTTGACCAGAAAGAGGGGGTGCTGGAAGATGAAGCTGCAAATGGAAAAGGGAGGCAACGCATGGGGAGCAACACATAAACGGTGTGTGTGTGTGTGTGGGGGGGGGGGGGGTCTGCCCAAAAAAAGCTGTACATTGGTGTTAGATATGGAAGAGGGGGCTGAACAAAGACTGAGAGGACAGCTGCTGCACATGGAAGGGGAGCCACAACAAATTTGGCATGGGGCAGAAAAAGCCTTGATGACCACAGATCATACCGTGAGAACAAGATATTTTCTCTCGTTTCTAGCAGTATCCTGGCTTGTCCTTCTCCTCTATGCGCTCTGCATGCTGTAGTTGCCACCTGTGTGTGGGCCCTACTTGCCACCTCTGGGGGCCCAGTGGCTCATGCATGTCCTTGCTGCCTCATGTTCTTGCCTGAATGCCCTTAGGGACATGTACACAGAAGAAATGCTACTCTTGCTGTATGAGCTAACAAAATACACACATAATGTTTGGCTTATTGTCATCTACACCATTTTATTAGGATCTGTTTAATATCATATGGAATGTTAATAATAGCATGAGGCCCGGTTCACACTGGCAATTTAATGGCTAACGGATCCGTGAAAATGGATCTGATTACTGGTTGATCGGATTCGTTTTTACTCTGTTGCCACTTGGTTGCTTCCGTTTCACCACATCCCCCCAGACCCCCAACCCCAAAGTGGATTTTTCTCCTTAGAACGGACCGTTTCTTCACTAGTGTGAAGAAACGTTCTGTTTTCTCATTGCCCCCAATGCAGCACTTTTAGGATTCGTTTTTCTTCCGCTGGGCTCAGCGGTCCGGAAAAATTGCAGCAGGAGGAAACTAGCGGTCCGTTTAGCAGATTGTGCTGAACGGATCTGTTTGAACGGACGAATGTGAACGGATCTATGGGTTAACATTGGAACCGTTCCCTTACGATCCGGGAACGGACCGTTTTGTAACGCTTATGTTAACCGGGCCTGAATGAGGATGATGTCTTCTACACTTAATAACAAAGTTTGGTGAAAAGTTATTCAAACCCTTTCATGTATGCGTTAGCGTTTTAGACCCAACACTTTAAAAGCTTCCATGTGCTGGATTGTATGACAGTCCTATTATAGCTTCCCAGGTTTAGTAACACCGGGCTTTAGTAAGTGTCTCTTATGTCTTTTGACTACAGTATGCCATTACAAGTCTAGATATAAAACAATCCATATCATTTTGAAAATACCATTCCTAGCTATTAGCCCAGTGGAACTAATCTTCACATCCAGAAAAGGTAGGCACAAATACATTTCTTAATATCATCCTTTAAATTGATCCATTTCGCTAATGCTCAGAGATCCTTATAAGATAATCTTTTATCTTTTACTTAAAGTACACTCAGAAAAAGCCATTAAGTTACCTAATTTTTATTAAAATGATATTCGCAGAGTGAGATAGAACGCTTTAATGATCAGAACTGTGAGATTTCCAGGCCTCATTATTACAGGAGGGTTTTGGTAGTCCTGTGCTTTAATAGATAAAAAGAGCCTAGAGATTCTACTGTATGTGATATATTTTCCTGTATTTTTATAGGATTTCAGGCAAACAGTAAAAGTTATCAGTTATATATATTTGCTCACATAGTTGTCCTCCTTTACCTGCCAATGTCAAGGTTTATTCAAGACAATCCCCCCTCCCCCCCGGATCCATCGCAGCTGACTCCTTTGCTTTTTGTGTCCACTCCCATTAATTTCACTAAGCCCTCAATTTCTTCTTCCCATCTTTCTTCTGTGTCCTTTTCATCTCCTTTCTAGTACTTTTGTATTGGGGAGAGCTATGAGGCCCTTTTTTATTTTAGAATTTTCATTTTTTAAATGCATTATGTACAATTAGTATAAGTACAGCATTATGTAGGTAGAAAAAAACAGTCTTGTAAAACTAATACCTTTTAATGGCTAACTGATAAAGTTAAATAATGTAAGCTTTCTGGGATATAGTCCCCTTCTTCAGGCATATTTCCAGATGTTAGCTGTAGTAAAACACTGATGCAGGTAAATAGTAAACACGAAGATGGCAGTTGTGCTGGTTGCTGTTTAGCAGTTAGATGTCAGGTAATCAGCAGGCTGGAGCCAGTGAGCTCATGCAAGCAGACATGAAATCTAGCAGGTTTCTGAAGATGATGAAGCCAAGTCAATCATGTTACATAAGGAGTCATGAATCCCGTTCCACAATTAAACCCTTCTGTTAATGTCTTAAACATTTTCATAAATTTGTACTCAGAAATCTTTCTTGCTTGTTCATTTTTGAAGTTACCCTTAAGATTAAGTACTTTTAGATCTTGCATGCTGTGTCCTGGTTCACAGAAGTGTTGGCCCACTGGTGTGTCCATTTTACCCTCATTCATTTTAAAGCAGTGATGGTTCATTCTTGTGCGCAGTTTTTGTCCTGTTTCTCCTATATAGTTTGCTCTTGAGGGGCATTTTATGCAGCGTATCATGTATACAACATTGGATGACTCACAGGAAAATTGGTCTGATATTTGATGATATTTCTGTGAGTTTGGTATTTGTATTTGGCTTGTGCACAAGATATAAGGGCAGGTCTCACACCTTGTGTTATTGCAGGGTAATGTGCCTTGAGTTTCTGGTGTAGATAATGGACTTCTGATAATCATTTGTCTCAAATTGGGAGGTTGTCTGAAAGCAAGCAGTGGTAAATCATCTTTCAGGCATTTGTCTTTGTGAAGTATCGGTTGCAGGGCTTTCGATATCTTCCTCAGTGTCTTTAATCTTGGGTTGTAGGTGACCACCAGGGACGGATCAAGACCAAGTTGCGCCTGGGGCAAGGTCAGGTTTTGGCGCCTAAAGGTCAGGTTTTTGCGCCTAAACTGCCATTCATTTTGCCGCCTTTTTAAGAATTCAACAAACCGCGCCTGGGGCAAGATACCCGCTTGCCCCCCCCCCCCCCCCCCCCCCCCCTAGATCCGTCCCTGGTGACCACTATTGGGACTTTGTTGTTTTCAGTCTTTGGTGTGTACTTCAATAGTTCCTCTCTAGATTTTAAAGTTGCTCCGTGTATTTGATCATCAACGATTCATGGATGATATCCCTGATCTATGAATATATTACGTAGCGACATAAGTTGTCTGTCTCTGTCCTCTGAATTAGAGCATATTCAGTTATACCTCAGAACCTGGCTGTAAACAATAGATTTTTTGGTGTGTTCCAGGTGGAAACTATTCCACTTGAGGTAAATATGCCGGTCAGTTGGTTTACGGTAGATGGATGTTTGTAAAAATCTATCTTGTACATAAATTGTGGTATCCAGGAAAATGACATGGGAGGATCAAAAGTTGAGAGTTAACTTGATGTTCTTGAGGTATTCTGAAAAGTTTTTGTGGAATTTGATTAATTCTTCCTGTGATGCTGTCCAAATTAATAGGATATCATCTATAAATCTGAAGTAAGCCCATGGTTTAATTTCCCAAGTTGAAAGGAAGTTTTCCTCCAATCTGGCCATAAATAAATTTGCATACTGGGGTGACATTCTACTTTCCATAGCACTGCCCATTGTCTGTAGATATACATCATTCCCAAATGAAAAATAGTTATTAATAGTATATATTCGATTGGTCTATTTTCAAGCTGCATAAATTTGCATACAAAATTTTCATAATTCTGCATCTCATTGACCATCCCTAGCTTCTTTAGTCTGCTGCTCTGTCGTATAATAGATACACTGTAGCTGTAGGAGTGAAATCATGGTTCCTGATGTGCTGAGATCTGTTGGAGTGGAATCATAGTCCCTAATGTACTAAGAGCTGTTGGAGTGGAATCCTGGTTCCTGATGTGCTGAGAGCTGTTGGAGTGGAATCATGGTTCCTGATGTGCTGAGATCTGTTGGAGTGGAATCATGGTCCCTAATGTACTAAGAGCTGTTGGAGTGGAATCCTGGTTCCTGATTTGCTGAGAGCTGTTGGAGTGGAATCATGGTTCCTGATGTAATGAGATCTGATGGAGTGGAATCATGGTTCCTGATGTGCTGAGAGCTGTTGAAGTGGAATCATGGTTCCTGATGTGCTGAGAGCTGTTGGAGTGGAATCGTGGTTCCTGATGTGCTGAGAGCTGTTGGAGTGGAATCATAATTCCTGATGTGCTAAGATCTGTTGGAGTGGAATCAGGGTCCCTAATGTGCTGAGAGCTGTTGAAGTGGAACCATGGTTCCTGCTGTAATGAGATCTGATGGAGTGGAGTCATGGTTCCTGATGTGCTGAGAGCTGTTGAAGTGGAATCATGGTTCCTGATGTGCTGAGAGCTGTTGGAGTGGAATCATAGTTCCTGATGTGCTGAGATCTGTTGGAGTGGAATCATGGTTCATGATGTGCTGAGAGCTGTTGGAGTGGAATCATGGTTCCTGATGTGCTAAGATCTGTTGGAGTGGAATCATGGTTCCTGATGTGCTGAGAGCTGTTGGAGTGGAATCATAGTTCCTGATGTGCTGAGATCTGTTGGAGTGGAATCATGGTTCATGATGTGCTGAGATCTGTTGGAGTGGAATCATGGTTCATGATGTGCTGAGAGCTGTTGGAGTGGAATCATGGTTCCTGATGTGCTGAGATCTGTTGGAGTGGAATCATGGTTCCTGATGTGCTCAGAGCTGTTGGAGTGGAATCATGGTTCCAGATGTGTTGAAATCTGTTGGAGTGGAATCATGGTTCCAGATGTGCTGAAATCTGTTGGAGTGGAATAATGGTCCCTAATGTGCTGAGAGCTGTTGGAGTGGAATGATGGTTCCTGATGTGCTGAGATCTGTTGGAGTGGAATCATGGTTCCAGATGTGCTGAGATCTGAACCAGTCAGGATGCTATCATATGCAAATCCAATAATCACTTGCTCATAGTAAGTTGCATGATTGCAAATTGCAAACCAGTTTCTTTTCAACTCGGGTCCATAATTTCTGTCAATTGATACTGTCCCCTAACTGAAGGCTGGTAATAGCCAATCAGCAAATATTATTCAGACAATATCTTGCTTTCCCATTGGAGCACAGTCTTTAATAAAAAAAAATTCTGCTGTGAAGGGATGTGAATTTGCATATATATATATATATATATATATATATATATATATATATATATATATATATATATATGTATGTATGTATGTAATATATATACTGTATATATATATATATTATATACAGTATATATGTTTGTGTTATGCTTTAAGCTAGAATAAACACTGCTGTTTGTGTTTTCAGAGAATAGTTATTTCACTTCTCGGTGTGAGATCCTCTGGCAGTGATCATTCTTGTTTGTGACATCATTACTTTAATTCTGAGGCTGTGGCTGATGTCACTTGTATGATTTATAGAATTTCAGGTCACACAACATGATTAAATTCTGGCCTCACCACCCATGTGGGCTGCATTGTAAAGAGGAAGAGAGCGATCCAGACATTTATGGCTCGATGCTGGGATTATATCCTTGAATTCAGGTGTCATAATAAATAAGTCTGAGGTTTACACTTGTGGTTTAGCAAGATGTCACAAATAACCCTGGCTGTAATTGTTACTGGGTAATTCATGTTTTTCATCATTTGTATTGTGGTGGCAAAGAGCTACTTCAAGTGACTCTCAATCAGTAGCATAACTGCCATAACAGCGATATACAAGTTCAGCTCAGGTACTTCAGTTATGGGTGGATACTGGAGTTTTGAATTCCCAAGTGCCTTCACACGTCATTGTCTACTTAAAGCGGACCTAAACCCACATTATACATTTTATCTAAGAACATATTTTGATTTTGGACTAGGTAATAATTACTTATGCATACAGGATGTAGCTCGTACAAAAAGGAGGTTGCTCATGCCTCCTGGACGTAGGCGCTACGTCCCAGAGAAACCCCCCCCCCCCCCCCACAAGGGATGATCGTGCATGTACTCACAGCAGCACCGACCATTGCAAGGGACCATGTGGCCCTTCTACTCAATTTGTGCTCTGTTAAGACTCAATGATAGCTGTTACAATAAATAACAGTGATCATTGTAAAATTACACAGGAAGTGCTTGTGCTGTAATGCTCACTTGTGGCACTGTGGCTGCAGTGATTGGTCCAAGGGATCATGTGACAATGTGCAAAAGATGCAAAACATTGTCTGTGGCAAAATGCCCATGTGACAATGTGTGAAAGATGCAAAAAATTGTCTGTGTTTTCTGCGGACACAAGTCTGGCCTCTACCTAACTGTCCATGTACACTATTAACAATACCAAATCTTAACTCCCAGTTGCTATACACTTTCGTTCCATTGGACACAGCATGAATGATCTTCACGTCACTGTCCTGAAGGGTTGCTTGAAATCGTCAGAAGATAGATTAATAGCAGAAACGAAATTTATAAATTGGTTCAAAGCTGTGGACAAAGGCTTGAATAAGGACAAAAACTTTTTATATTGGTACGAGGCTAATGATATTTAATGCCATAACTCTTTCTCAGCCTATATATCATCCACTCTGCTTGTAGCTAAACTTGTGAACTCAGAATTTACGATGCCTCTGTGACAGTCTGAGTCTCAATTCTGTGAGAATTGTGTAAACAAGGAGTCTTATCTCAGCTAACAACCTCTCACCCCATTTAGATGTTCTGTTTCACTTCATGCCTGGTACGCACTATGCAATTTCCCATCAGATAGATGGGTTGATATTTTCTAACAGATTGGATTTCTGATCGATTTTCTGATCACTTCTATGCAAATCGATCAGAAAAATTATTGGAAATCAGATAGGACCTGTCGGAAATTATGTTTTCAACCCATCTATCTGATGGGAAATCGCACGGTGTGTACCAGGTTTAAGGCAATTTTAAAGAGACACTAAAGCGAAAAAAAATATATGATATAATGAATTGGTTGTGTACTATGAATAATTACTAGAAGATTAGCAGCAAAGAAAATGTTCTCATATTTTTTATTTCAGGTATATAGTGTTTTTTCTAACATTGCATCATTCTCTAATATCTGCAGATTACACAACACTCAGCATTCAAAATGATTCTTTCAGAGCAGTCTGTGAACTAATGACCTCTCCTCTGGCAGAGAAAAAGTAAACAGTTGAGATAATAAAAGTCAGAAGACAGCCCTCTCCACGACTTTTGAAAGTCATAGAAATGAATGGCTTTTTTGCATAGAGATAACAACTGAAGTTTCTTAACTCTTCCTGTACTGGAAACAATTAGACTGATGTATCTGATCTTAATGTTTTATTTCTTAGCTGTACTACACATACAAATCATAATATCATAAGTTTTTTTTCGCTTCAGTGTCTCTTTAATGACATGTATTTATGCTTCAAAATCTATGTATCCCCCTTTGGATGTTGCATGTATATAGATGTCTATTCCATCAGTTTGTAAGCAAACAGGATTAAAGCCCAACGAAGGCTATACAGCAGAAAGCTTGTTTACTCTTACTTTTTGCTTTTACTGATGGCCAACATGGTACAATACCCTACTGCTACTACTACAATTTAAAAAAAAAACATAAATTGCTACCCTAGGAACTCAGCTTTTTAAATATGCATACTATGAGGGGACATTACTCTTATTTTTGCTAATAAGGATTGCTAGAGTACAATGAGAAAACTAAAAACACAACATAGAAAAAATACATCTTTATGTCTAAATAATACAGTATATTATTCCAAAAAAATGCATTAGGGACATAACTTAAATATTGGGATAACCAGGACAAATGGGCAAATAAAATGTGTGGGTTTTATCTACAGTAGCATTGTTTATTTTAAAATTATAATGGATGGAAATGGAGAAAAAGTGTATTTTTTATCGTTATTTCCTTTAAAATACATGGAGAACAGCATGATTACTAAAAAAAAAATCACCCACAAAAAAGCCAAATTTGTGGCTAAAAATAAGATATATAACATACAGAGGGGCTGCAGCACACAACAGGAAAAACAGTGACAGGGGCTCTTGGTTACGCTTTAACGCGCTTAAGCTCACGTGCATACTTTGCAAAAAAATTGCATTAAAAGTTGGTTTGTGCTGCTCACCCCTTGATAATTTATTATAATTTTCCCCTTGTGAGCCTGCATAACCACGCCCACCTCTAGCACAGTTAAGCATATAAATGAGTGCATTGCACATGTCCAGAGAGTTCGTTTGGTAGCTAGTGGAAGGTGAGGTGTTTTTAATTTCCTTTTCTCCCATTTAGTTGACTCTTGGGTTTTTGGATTAGTTCCCACTAGACTGCTGATAAAAACTAGCATTATATGGTTAGAGTAGGACTCACCAGATCGGGGACACTTTGGCGCAGTTGGTGAGCTTAAGCGCGTTAAAGCGTAACCAAGAGCCCCTGTCACTGTTTTTCCCGTTGTGTGCTGCAGCCCCTCTGTATGTTATATATATTTCTTGTGGGGATTGGGTTCTCCACTGCTGCGTGCAAACTTTGCAAAAAAAATTGCATTAAAAGTTGGTTTGTGCTGCTCACCCCTTGATAATTTAAAAAAAAAAAATAAGATATACAGTAGATCAGTTAGGTTTACGTTATTGGTGAATGAATGAGAGGAGCACTGACATTTGAAAATTGCTTGGATGCATAAGGTGAAGAAACACTAAAGGCTGACATTGTTCCTTATTTTCAGCATGTATTCAGCCTGTTACCTAAACAGCATCCAGCAATTTAAAGCCCAAGTAAACCTAAATATTAGAAAACAGGGTTTCAGAGGCAGTTTTAATACATAGTCTTATCCAAAACCAAAAATAGGAATCATGTCAACTACTGATATTAATTATGTTTCAGACCAATGAATGTTGGCCATTCCTGCCCCCTTCACAAAGTGTGTCAAAATCTGATATTGCCACCTCATATCATAGAAAGGCTGCCCTGCAGGGCTTGTGCTAATTACTTCATTGCTTGCCACTCCTGCCTTTTGTTCTACATGAGTAGAGGGGTGTGTGGTATTTGTGTTTGGTACAGGACTGCATATCTGCTACCTAGGTCTGCTGTTCTTGGCTCTCATAAAGTAACACTAGATGCCATGTGTACGTGGCATCACCACCAAGCATTATGTCACGGGGCTATGAATGTTAGGTAGTGTCCATGTGGTCCTAGCCCATAGATAGTGATGGGCACCTGGTAGGTGAAAGAGTCTACATAACCCACTACCTATGGAAGTAGTGGGTCATAGTTGTTGGTGTGTATAGTGGTATAGTTGTTGGAATGGTCAACAACACATTACAGGTGTGAATTTCAACAAAAGCTGTGCTGCATTTTTTTTCTAATTTAGCTTTAAATGAGCTATAATCAAGACATTTACCAGTCCTGAGTCAGAGATACAGTGTTCAGTTTGCTAAATTTTAGACTAAAAAAGTCTGAAAAGGCTGTCTGTATCTTTGCTGAAGTAAAGCTCCCAGCATCCTACATGGTAACAGCATATATAAAGTTCTTGAGTTAAGTTCTTGAGTTAGGTCCATTTTAATATATAAAAGGTATTTAGTTGCCACCCCTACTACCACAATTCTCAGAAAGAAAGCACCTTTACTTTATGAAAGGACAGTGCACCTCACCAATTTCAAATGTGTGCCCTTCTATCCATCTGTGCATGAAGAACTCACGGTGTATAGTACAGATACAGATCATGTTTACATTTTTACTACCCTAAATGCAGATATCTCAGGCTTCTCAGCACTTTTCAATGACAACAGGCATGAAAGTTTACTGCTGTGTAGGTTATCTTTAGGTCCATGTCACCAAGACCCCTCAGTTACCCATCATTTGTCCTTATGCAAGGGATAAAAGAAATAAAATGTGTGTGTGTGTGTGTGTGTGTGTGTGTGTGTGTGTGTGTGTGTGTGTGTGTGTGTGTGTGTGTGTGTGTGTGTGTGTGTGTGTGTGTGTGTGTGTGTGTGTGTGTGTGTGTGTGTGTGTGTGTGTGTGTGTAAGCCTACCACTTCCTATAACAAGATAATTCAAGATGCATACTATGGTTCTTACTATTTCAGGACGGTTTTACACCTAAGATTAGCGGTGCAATGCGGTCCATATGACTGTGCGCCAAGGTAATGCGAAACCCCTCCGGTCCCCCCCGGTTAGGAAGTATGTCACTGGGATTCCCGTGCCGCATTACTTCCCCTTGTTCACACCTGCTGCATCACCCACTGACTTCCATTACTGCATAATTTGTGTGGTTGGGAAGGATCATGTAGCAGACTTTGTGTTGGGAATGCGGCGGTTGGGATCCTTTTGGTTCACCGTGTCACATCGCATTAAGTGTGCAAGTCTATATAGACTTGCATGGCCCAAGCAGCCGGGATGCAAAATGCAGTGCGATGCAGCCGCCACGTATAAAACAGGCCTTAACATTTAATTATCAACAGCCAAGGACCAGATATTTCACTATGTCATTCTGCAAATAACTAACTAATCAACCTCTGATTTCTGAGGCAAATCTTTCACATCATCAGTGTTTCCAGTGGTTTCCCAGATAGCTGAATTATCACAAATTCCTTCTGTTTTAAGAAGGCAAACCACACTTAGCATTGCTTTTTAGTAGGAGGGCTTTTCGGTCTCTTTAAGTTCCCTATACCTTCCTTGTGGTGTTGGGTCACCCCGAGCGGCTTGGTTACTCTCTTCCCAGATAGTCAAATGACTCTTCTCAGAGCTACAACAATCAGCAAATTTTCCACACAGCAGAATCTGCTTATACACCACCAGTTCTGGACGCACAGTAAAAAAGTATTTCCTTGGCTCCACTCACTGTCCTAAATAAGGGAAATAAGACACTTGTTGCATTTGAGAAGCTGAAGCTGCTGCCACCGCGACTTGCATTGCTGTGGTCCGCCCCCAGCTTGGCAGCCATCTATTAGGCTGGCTACGGCTGCAGAGCTAGGGGCAGGCCAAGGCAACACAAGTAGGGTGGCCACAGCTTTGGAAACAGTATGGGCAAAAACTGCCACAGTGGTTTTGCTAAAGGGTGGGAGGTGTTGCCAGCGAGCAGGTGAGTTACTTTATCTGGCACCTGCCAATACTAGTATTACTGTCAAAGTAGTTTACATTAAACTTTTTGCTGACTTTAAAGTACCGTAAACTTTTGTTTATGTCCTTGAACTAAGGTACAACTGTACAAAGCGCTACACACATTGCCATCTGCGAATGCCCCATGTCTAATTTTAAAGTAATACTGTATTTCTTTATATTTAAAACTCCCTTCTATTTTATGTATATGGAGTAAGATTAAAGCTGTTTACACACATTTTAATTTAATTTGTTCAATGGCACTTTTGATACAATATAATAATCACATCTTAGCAAAATCAGTTCAAGATCGATTAATTAATTGCCATAAAAATACAATTGTTTGATCAAGCAGGTGAACTGAAAAATGTGGATATAATTCAATGGAAAATATCATTTTCAAAAATTCAAATTAAAGGTTTAGATTCTTTGGTAATAATTTTAAAACGGATTACGGTATATAAACAAAATGGCACTAACCCTTCTGCTGCCAAACACTTGCTCCCAAAGTGGTAGGAAGCTGCCCAGATCACTCATAAAGAGGAGGCGGGGCTGCAAATTCTCTGTTAAATCAAGTTTGTGGCCTCTATTGCCTGCCTGTTAGGGTTGGTTCACACTGCAAGGCAAAACGGCCTGATATGGAAAAATATCACAAAAACTGACAGTTTTTGTTATTAATAGTATCTGATCACATTGCCACATGATGGTGTGAAAAAAAAAACAGCTAACTCAATAATACCTAAGAGTCTTATTTTGTCTATGGTACGAGGAAACAAGGAAGAATTACAAATGAAAGGCAAAATACCTATTAATACTAGTAGCACAACATGAACATGGTGGTTATACATCTCCACTTATTCCTTCTGCAGATAAATGCATTTCCCTAATCATTCCACTAGCTTTGTCATACCTTGTGAGAAGAAGCTTTGTGTCTGCCTCTGAATCCAGGTCTGCACCACTTCCTGAGTCATCAGAGGTGAACCCCTGACCACTTAATGCTTCTTTAAGTGGACCAAAGACATTTAAACCATAACTGTTTATTGTTTCCTCAATTGTGGCCACTGCATGGGGATGTGCATTGCCATGGTGCAGTAAGACCGCATTCCTCTTCATCTGCTGCAGGTTTCAATTTCAACCTAAGGTGAATTTCAGCTGGGTTCTCCAATTATATAGAGAAAACTCCCCTACATATGTAGTCCCTGCTGAACCTCCTATTGAGAGGGGCACCACCTACATATGAATCACAGATTTTATAATGGGGTGACACAGACAGAAGGATTTTATAACGGGGTGACACATGAAACAAGCATGAGGAAATGTCAACTTTAGTTCAATAATATTGAACCCCCATGCTATAACAGGAGGCAATCTCCCTCTTATGTAAGCAGTGTACTCACCCTAAACATCATTACCCCTCTGCCTCCACAACCCGAATTATTGTAAGTAATTATATAATTGTTCATCAGTCGAGTGTTTATTTGACATTGGTTTCAACTAGACAATTGGGGCAGTACTGCGCATGTTCAAACTGCACATAAGCCATTGCATATTTGTTGTTTTGCCTCATCTTCTATCTTTTGCAGTTACCACATCAGTTCTATATTTTGTTTACTGTTTTATTTAGTTTTGTATAATACCAAATGTCTGCTACTGCTTTTTGCATAGCCCTGAGTACCATGCAGTCAGTGGTTGTCATCACTGCATGATATCACTTATTGTGATTATGTTAATGAAAACCACCGCTCCTTGATGCAAAACGGCAACCATGGAAAGAAGGACAACATGGTACAGCCATGACTTATATTTGTGGTATGACTATAAGTCTGCTTATAGGAGACTGAGAAAGAAACAAAATCTTATTACTCAGCATGACACATACACTTCATGATTATGAGTCTGTTATGATTAAACCACTCAAAAAGGTCTGCTAAAGCAAGCAAAATCAATTACATCAACAGATGGCCACACTAGTGGTTCTATAACCCTTATATGCAAATATGAGCAGATAAAATACAACCTTTATTAATATACTTAAAAAATGGGCTCATTAAAGAGAAACTAAAAGTGAAGAGACAACTAATAATCTCCAGTTAGGAGATAAGAAGTTCCTTATGTATCCAATAAACAGTGCCACATAAAAGTTTATTTGGCAGTACATAGAAATGAGAGGTTAAAGGGGATAACTGAACCATGAACAGGCAGATTAACTCCCTGGGGACCATGCATAGTAAAATCTACATCATGCTTGTGGCAGCTTAAGCCTGACGCGGCATAGATTTTACTACACCGACTCCCTCGCGCACGCCTGCAGCCGTCAAACCCAGCTGTCTAATGACAGCAGAGTTCTGTGCACCAGCAAAAGCCAACTTCATTGGCTCCTTACCCTTTGATCACAGTGAGCTAATCAAAGTTACATTGTAAAAAAAAAAAAAAAAAAGAGACAGCTTTCGTTTCATTGGTACTTTGCCCAGAACATAGTAAACATCACTGATAAGCAAATTACAGCAATAAAAGTTTTCTTGGCAGAATACAACTTCTGAGGGCAGGGAGAAAGAAATACACAAACTATTGATCTTTTTCTAACTCTGGGACACTTAATAGGCTATTCCTAACCTAATGTGAGACAAATTGGGGTTACCAGCCACCTTAATATGCCAAGTATCAAGATTTTATTAATCAAAAAAAGGGAACATAGAGAATCTCCATTAATACACGTGTAGAAGGAGCACTCATGATTCATTAATTAAAATTGCATATGCAAAAGCTATATAGCCATCAACACAGTGTAAAATAATATATATTTCCATATTAGTATTGCACATAGAAAATCTCACACATGCATACTCCATGCATCCCGCGCTTGCATACTGGTGCTCTATGCGTCATGAATAATTTCTGATTGGGGGGCCCCCCTTAGATATATCCACAATCCGGCAGAACTCCAGGCAATGGCCACTATTAATGGAGTCAAATCGTCACCCCACTCAGTGGTCGTATAGTTGGGGCTGACTGGGATAATGGCAGTTCATATATCCACATGAGGAAATAAAGGATGGGTCTCACCAAACCATGGCTGCTGGCGTCTCTTTGGCTTCTCCGGTGTGTACCACGCGGTTAGTTGTACTGCTTATGGGGCGGCCTGGATAGATGTAAGGCCGTCTTTATCATCTGTTCCCCCCGACAGTTCAATCGCCTCACTCAGGATACAGACCGGTTAGCTGTGTTTCTCCGGGGAGGCAAGCAGCGGGAAGACCAGCTGTGCATAGGACGCCCAGCACTCGTCAGCGCGGAAGCGTGGCTGAAAGCTCAAACTGCGTGGCTCCGCCCACCGACGTTTCGCGTCATGTGTGACGCTTCATCAGGGTGTGGCTTCAACATACAACTATACGGTTTAAAAACAGTCTGAAGGCCCGCCCTTTCCCCGCACTTACAGCATATTTTGTGATCTACGGGCAGTAACATGGGCTGTCAGCCTTACAGAAGTGTATCCATCACAAATCGGCACTTGTGCAAAGTAAGCATCTTGAGTCCCAAAGGAAACGATAGGGGTATCATCACTTTACATTATGGTGAGAGGGAAGACCGCTCAATGCCATGAAAACGACATGTAAGCGTAAAGCGCTTAGGTAGATAGAGCCCCACATCACAAAAAATGGCACAATATGGTTTTCAACAGGTCCACATAATTCATGGATCCACATTCCATCTGTCTCAGGGTTAATTTTGGGTAATCCACAATGAGGGTACAGGAGTAGGTAGAACACACCTTTGTTTTCTTTGTTCATTTTTATATAAACACATATATGTGGGAAGCACCTATTTCACATGGCACCCATCATTCATTGCGGGTTCATACATATCCCAGTCGATCAATCATATCGTCGGATCCGCAGAAACGGAGTTAGGTCCAGTTCTGCATTTAGACCAAGTGGTGCCACGGTCTTTAACTTAAAGATCCATGATGCTTCCTTACAGTACAGTAGTTCATCAAAATCCCCCCTCCTGGTGGACACCTTAAGTCTATATATACCCTTAACTAAGGTTCCAGTTAGTTCGTTACCATGGCATTCTCTATAATGATCATAAATACCTCCTATGGCTTTACCTCCTCTAATTTTACCCATATGTTCTAACACCCGTTCTTTCATGGCCCTTTTTGTTTTACCAATGTATTTGAGCCTGCACGGGCACTGTATCATGTAGACGACACGTGTCGTATTGCTATTAATAAATGATCGTATATCATATTCTACATCACCAGTGCTATTTTCAAACACACCAGTTCGTTCAATAAACGGGCAAAGTTTGCACCTACCACATTTATGTGACCCATTGGGTACACTTCTCTGTAGCCATGTATCGTTATTAGCACTAAATTCACTTCGGACTAGTTTGTCCTTTAAATTGGGTGCTCTTTTTGCGGTAAGGAGTGGGCGAGGGCCCACCACTTTTGCTATCTCATCCGAAGCCGTCAAAATTGGCCAGAAAGTAGACAGCAATTCCCGCAAGCCTTCCCAATGGGTACCATAGCTGGTCACGAGCCGCATATGTCCCCCCCCCCTCCACACCGGACCTCCCACCACGAGTGGCCAAAAGATCCTTTCTATCCAGGTTCCATGCCCGCTTCAATGCCTTCCGCAAAACTGAGTGCGCATATCCGCGTTCGCGAAACCGTTCATACATGTCCCTGGACTCACGTCGAAAGTCACTTTCATTGGAACAGTTTCTCCATAACCGGAGGAACTGTCCATAGGGGATCCCTCTTTTTAATGAGGGTGGATGATGGCTGGAGGCATGAAGAAGCGTGTTGCCAGCTGTGGGTTTCCGAAAGGATGTGGAGACCACTCTATTTCCCTCAACTCTCAAACGCAAATCCAGAAAAGGTATCTCACTACCGTATGAGTACGTGAGTTTAATATTGCGATCATTAGAGTTGAGGGCAGAGACAAATAGTTCCAATTCGCCTACACTGCCACTCCATGCCACCAAGACGTCGTCTATATAGCGAATCCATAGCGCTCCAAAGCCCGGGTTGGGGAACACATCTCTCCGCTCCCACAGCCCCAGGTGTAGACACGCATACGCAGGGGCGCACGCCGCCCCCATGGATGTACCGCGTACCTGACGGAAATACTTACCGCCAAAACTAAAACAATTTTAGGTAAGAATCAATTGCATGCAATCAACAAGGAACTCATTATGGGCCCCCGCGGTGGGATATCTCTCGTGAAGGAAGAAGGACATTGCCCGGAGCCCATCCTCATGCGGGATCGAAGTGTATAACGATTAAACATCGATCCCCACAAGGATGGACCCCGGGGGCAGCTCGAGACCAGCAAGGACCCCCAAAACATCACGAGTATCCTGAACAAATGACGGTAAAGATCGCACCAATGGACTTAATTTTTTGTCTATAAATTGCCCTATTCTTTGAGTGGGACTACCAACAGATGAGACAATAGGTCTACCTGGGGGATTGGAGGGGGATTTATGCAGCTTGGGCAGAACATATATGGTGGGGATGTTGTATGTATCAACTCTTAAATATTCCCATTCAGTTTTAGAGATGTGATTATAGAAAAGACCATCATCGAGTAGATCATTTATTTTGTCTTTTATGTAGGGAAAGGGATTTTCACGTAAGGGTAGGTATGTATTTTCATCACCCAGTTGTCTCTCTATTTCGTTCACATACATATCCTCATTGAGTACCACGATGTTTCCCCCCTTGTCACTGGGTTTTATAACTATCTTAGGTGCTAAGGTTAGTTCCTTTAAAGCCTCTACTTCATCTTTACTCAAATTCCTCTCTTCAGCGATTGGGAACAGATGTAATTTCCACAACTCTTTTTCTATGGTGTCTAGAAATACTTTAATATATTTATTCTGGGATAGGGGAGGCATATAACTAGATTTCACCTGTAATCCTGAGGGTGGGGGTCTCATAGAACTCTGTTCGTCCAAATTCATGACTGGAGGGGAAACTCTTTCATCTATAGCTGGTACTTCAGGTGCATTTTCGTCAAATAGCACCTCTAACGCAGACAGAGTCTCCCTCTCACTTACTGAGAGACTTACATAGCTCTCTGATCCCTGATAATCAGAGGAATTGGAACTACCATAGGTTACTCTAAGGAGCACTTAATAGGCTGCCACTGATTAGAGACAGTAGAACACTCAAGCTACTTTGTATATGTGTAAATATAAAATAAAACCATGAGATATCCAAAAAAAGGTTATTTTTAGGAGTAGGAGGATAAATATAATTGTTTATCTCATCAGTTTATCTTCACCTCAGGGTCACTTTAAGGGGCCAGAACCGTGCGTTTCCCAAGAAGTAAAGTAACCAAAAACACCACATTATAGTTCTGAGCTGCACATCCGTGCGGGAGCATGGCCATTGCTGGGGTTATTACTAGTAAAGGCAATTACAGTAAACAGTACTAATTATAACAACAATAACAACTGCTGGGTAGCAGCAGCAATGCCCATAGCCTAAGGGGCAGGATGAACTCAGGAGGGGGAAGGAGAAAGTGCATGGAGAGAGTTCAAGAGTTTAACAGCAGAGGGAAAAAAGTGTTCCTATGCCTTGAGGTCTTGGTGGACATAGCCTGATGGGAGCCGCCTGAAGTAACAGTAACGGAAGTCTGGGTGTAAAGGGTCATTGGCAATCCTCATTGCTGTGGAGCACATTCTGGAGAAGTGGAGGAGGTCTAGTGGGGTAAGGGGTTTCCCAATTATCCTCTCCGCTGATCTCATGATCCTTTGTAGTCTCTATCTGTCGCTGGCGGTGGAGCCAGTGTACTTGACTAGGATGGATGAGCAAAGGTCAGATTTGATGGTGACGTAATAGAAAGACCTTAGAGGCTCCTGAGCCTTGCCAAACTTTTTAGGTTGGTGGAGAATAGTCTCTGCTAGGCTTTTTTCTGGGTAGAGATTGGCCTTCCAGCTCAGATCCTTTGAGATGGTTGTGCCCAGGAGGCAGACACCGGGTACTCTTTCGACCTCAGTTTCATCAATATATTTGTGCAGAAGTATCCGCAAGCCAATCAATGGTAGAAAAAACACTGGTATTCTTTATTCAGGAATTCCACATGGCAAATGCAGTAAAATCACAAGGTTCAACTGGCGCGTGTCAGGCTTACAATCTGCCCTTAGTCATAGTTAAAAGTGAACCTGCAAGGGGAGGGCTTTAAGTAGGTGGGAGGAAAAAAGACTCCACCCTATAACTCAACAAGCCATCACCTTAAAGGGAACATTACAGGTATACACATAATAAACATATGTCACTTAAAAGAGACACTGCGAGTGTACACAATACATGAATGTTCTAAAAAAAATTTTACAATTAATAACAAGCATCAAGGGGAGCTAAAAAGTAATGTAAAAAGTTACCACTGGAAAGGACATCAGAACCCTAAGATTAAATAGCCTATTCAAAAAAGGAAAGAGAAAGGGGAGGAAGGAAGGAGGGGGACGTAATAGAAAGACCTTAGAAGCTCCTGAGCCTCGCCAAACTTTTTAAGTTGGTGGAGAATAGTCTCTGCTAGGCTTTTTTCTGGGTAGAGATTGGCCTTCCAGCTCAGGTCCTCTGAGATGGTTGTGCCCAGGAGGCAGACACCGGGTACTCTTTCGACCTCAGTTTTATCAATATAGATTGAAAGTGGATTGGGGGCATGCTTCCTGAAGTTAATCATCAACTCAACTGTTTTGGCTGTGTTGAGGATCATCTTGTTCTCTTTACACTAGTGGCAAATTCTGTCAACCTTCTGACTATAGGCCTGCTCGTCGTTCTTAGTTACAAGGCCCACAATGGTGGTGTCGTCTGCAAATATGATGATTTTTACAGAGTTTTCTGTGGACGTGCAGTTGTTCATATACAGAGAGAAAAGGACAGGTGACAGGACACAGCCTTGTGGGGCCCGGTATTAGTAACCCTTGGTCTTGAGGAAATGATGCGTATGTGTCTGGTCTGTCCAGGTGGTCAGTGATGAGCTCCAGGCAGATACTGATGGCATCGTCAGTGGACCTGTTTGCTGCATACGTGAACTGGAGTGGGTCCAAGGGGGCTAATCTGGAGTGCTTAAAAGGGACAGGACCCCTCTTTCAACGGTCTTCATGATAACGGAAGTGAGGGCCATGGGCCTGAAGTAGTTGAGGTCGGAGACACCTTGTTTTTTTTGGACATGGAAGCAGATAAAGCAATAATTTTTCCTAATGCATGTCCATGTTACTAAAGGAAAGGCTTTAGCCTGACTGGGAGCAAGCAGGATTTGACCTCTACATAGGATGAGATCCAGAGTCACAAGAATTTCACATTATAATCTATTTGCTGTGTACTTTTATCACATTTGCAATCAATACAGGTGGCCCCATGTCTCTATGATAGATCCGAGATTTTATGACCCTAACCTGATGGATGGCTTTACCTATATAAAATAAAATGTATGTCTAAAGGTGTCAAACTCAATCTCGTAAGGGGCCAAAATCTGAAATAGTCTGAACAGTCTAAATCACTGGCCAAATTGTTAAATCAGCAGAAACAGGAAAAAAAATAAAAACACATATACTGTATATGTAGATAAATACTTGTTCTACATACATGTTCTACATACATAATAGATGTATTGTACTATCCACATTTTGATGATAGATGATTAGATAGATAATTTCCAACATGTTGGAAATTATCTATGTGGCAGGTAAATCTAAAGGTGCGTACACACGCACTACGGCCGCCAACGACGGGTCCGTCAGACCCTACCGCTAGGCGGACTTTCAGGCGACAGTAGCGCGTGTGTACGCACTGTCGGCTGACTGATAAGGTTGTTTCTGAGAGGTCCGCCCGGCAGATCGTTCAGAAACAGCCTTATCAGTCCGCCGACAATGCGTACACACGCGCTACTGTCGCCTGACAGTCCGCCCAGCGGGAGGGTCTGACGGACCCGTGGTTGGCAGCCGTAGTGCGTGTGTACGCACCTTAACAGAAAATGTAACAGAAAATTGTATGGTGCGTACCTAGCATAACACCTTATACTGTACACACTGGAGGTAGATCAGCACACACAGTGCAGGCACCAGAGTAACAGTTTATACTGTATATACTGTAGGCAGCAGAGATCAGCACACTGCAGCTAGTTTACTATCAGTACAGGCACAGAGTAACAGCTTATACTGTACATACAGGGGTAGCCAAGATCAGCACACACTGCAGCTGGTTTACTATCAGTACAGGCACAGAGTAACAGCTTATACTGTACATACTTGGGGTAGCAGAGATCAGCAAATACTGCAGCTGGTTTACTATCAGTACAGGCACAGAGTAACAGCTTATACTGTACATGCTGGAGGTAGCATAGATCAGCACACACTGCAGCTAGTTTACCATCAGTGCAGGCACAGAAAACAGCTCATACTGGACATATTGGAGGTAGCAGAGATAAGCACACAGAGACAGCACAGCACAGCAGACAGGCCCAGACAGTCCCAGGTGCTGTTTGGCTAGTGGCTACTACTACTGGGCTGGCTGCAGGCTGGCTGGCTGTGTGGCTAGCTGGCTCTGGCTGCACTCTCTCCCCTCCAACCCCCCACCTGGGTAGTGGCTACTACCACTGGGCTGGCTGCAGGCTGGCTAGCTATCTGGCAGCAGTTCCCCAAATATGCGTAATCTGGCAGCAGCTGTTCCCCTAACATACACATAATCTGGCAGCGGTTCTCCAAAATACACTTAATATGTTAACATGTGACGCGCCGGGACGTGCGTGCATCACATGACAAGAGCCTTTGTCAAGGAGAGGAAGCCGCGCTGCTGCTGAAGAGAGGTGTTAACGCTGGCCCCTCGGAAGCCGGTGAATTTCTTATTTGCTTTATAGGTTGCACTCCGCTCGCCACTCTGCATAGGGAGGGCGGGAGCAAATGGGGGACTTTAGGCGGCCAACTAGGCCTTATATTCAGGGGATGGCTTATATTTCAAGCTTGCTTGAAATATAAGCTAGGTCTTATTTTTGGAGGAGGTACTATTTTCGGGGAAAGTCGGTAGTAGTCCCCTGTATATGTAACCAGAGGTATATGTGCCCAGTATATGTAGCCAGAGGTATATGTGCCCAGTATATGTAGCCAGGGGTAAATGTGCCCAGTATATGTAGCCAATGCTATATGTGCCCAGTATATGTAGCCAGAGGTATGTGTGCCCAGTATGTGTAGCCACAGAGGTATATGTGCCCAGTATGTGTAGCCACAGAGGTATATGTGCCCAGTATATGTAGTCAGGCGTATATGTGGCAAGTATATGTAGCCAGAGGTATATGTGCCCAGTATATGTAGCCAGAGGTATATGTCCCCAGTATATGTAGGCAGGGGGATATGTGCCCAATATATGTAGTCGGGGGTAAATGTCCCCAGTATATGTAGGCAGGGGTATATGTGCCCAGTATATGTAGCCAGAGGTATATGTCCCGAGTATATGTAGTCAGGGGTATATGTGCCCAGTATATGTAGCCAGAGGTATATGTCCCCAGTATAAGTAGCCAGAGGTATATGTGTCCAATGTATGTAGGCAGGGGTATATGTGCCCAATGTATGTAGGCAGGGGTATATGTGCCCAATATATGTAGGCAGGGGTATATGTCCCCAGTATATGTAGGCAGGGGTATATGTGCCCAGTATATATAGTCAGGGGTATATGTCCCCAGTATATGTAGGCAGGGGTATATGTGCCCAGTATATATAGTCAGGGGTATATGTCCCCAGTATATGTAGGCAGGGGTATACGTCCCCAATATATATAGTCAGGGGTATAGGTCCCCAGTATATGTAGGCAGAGGTATATGTCCTTAGTATATGTAGGCAGGGGTATATGTCCCAAGAATAGGTAGCCAGGTGTCCCCCCAGCAGGAGGGGGGCAGCGCAGAGAAGGAGAGCTGTGGGATCAGTGGTGGGGAAGGGCGGACATCTCCCCCTCCCTCTCTCTCCCCTCCAGAACTAAGTCTTGTGCGGCGGCTGGAAGCGGGCGGAACTTACCTCCATCTCGTTGCAGGCGCAGGATGGTCTAATGGTTTTGCCGCTCGTCTGGTCTGGTCCAGACCAGAGCAGCGCCACCAGAACTTCCGGTTCTTGGAACAAGACGGAGGTAAGTTCCTCCCGCTGCCAGTCGCCACACAAGACTTTGTTCTGGAGGGAAGAGCGAGGGAGGAGGAGCCCCAAAGTGAGGGAAGGAGGGGGAGACGTCTCCCCTTCCCCACTGCTGACCCCACAGCTCTCCTTCTCTGCGCTGCTCCCTGCATTCGGGGCACTTGTGTTGGGACACCCCAGTAAATAGATTGGGGGCACTCTAGGACATGTTGGGGCACAAGCACCCCCAAAATAGGGCTAGCGACGCCCATGGCATGGACAGTTCGGACCACGCTTACACCCAGTTCAGATTTGCTCATGCACCGACAGTTCCTGCAGATTATTCGACTAACGAGCCAGTGAAATATTGAATGGTCGTGCACAAGGGAGCAGGTTCACTCACAATTTCTGCATCCACTATTGCTACTCTGCATAATATAAAATGATATGCACATGTTTGTGTACATTGTTGTTTTGTAACTTACCGTACCTACTATTGACTGATTTCAGTGCTCTATTTCTTTCCACAAGAGAAGGTTTCCTTTAGTTAAACATCAAAGGTCAGCACAGCATGGTATCCTAATTCAGCCTTTTTCATACATACCAAACTAAGTTTTGATGCTTTGTGATTATAGTTCTTGTTTACTTTAACACAGCGCTATATTACTGTCTATTTCTGTAATGGTGGTGAAGGTGGGGTATGCAGAGACCAGCAGAATACGGTATATATATATATATATATATATATATATATATATATATATATATATATATATATATATATATATATATGTATATGTGAAAAGGTAGTTGTTACCTACAGTATATTATGCCTAACATGCATGCTTTTATGCAGTGAACGGGAGTCACAGCATGCCATAATAGTCAGCATGCTGTGGGCAAATCTTGTACATTCACAAGTAGCAATGTGCCATAAATATACACCAACGATTTCTTTCTGTCTATGAATTCTTACTGATGTATTTATATTTCAAAGCAATACGTTTTCCTGCTGCTATAAAGCCACTTGCTGCCTCTGTTGCTTCCAGTTCTACATGCTTCAGTTCATACAGCCTTGTCTGTCAGATCTCACAGTTCAGTTATTGGAGGACAGCCATACACACATTGCTGGCTTCCTGACACTGTCTCTGTGGTGCATGCTGAATGTAAGAAGTCCTAATCTGCAGCTTTCACTTAAAGGGCAACTGAAGTGAGAGGGATATGGAGGCCGCCATATTCATTTCCTTTTAAACAATACAAATTGCCTGGTAGTCCTGCTGATCCTTTGCCTCCTGTACAAACATGCAGATCAGATGTTTCTGACAAAAATCTGACAAGATTATCTGCATGTTTGTTTCAGGTGTGTGATTCAGACACTACTGTAGCCAAACAGTTGAGCAGGACTGCCAGGCCATAAGTATGGCAGCTTTCACATCCCTCAGACTTCAGGTTCCCTTTAAGTTACAAAACAAATCAGGCACCTTCTTGTTTGTGTTATCAACACCTAGCTTTTTTATAGTTGATATTTTACTTATGTTTGATCCATTATATTTGTTTACTACATAAGGTACCCTAGAAGTCTATAATCTTATTGTCAGATAAGGCTTGACATAGCTTCTATGTGCAAGCTTCAAAGATAGAAAGCTGTCGTAAATGAGACTGGATATTATATTATTATACTAGATGGCTGCTTCCAGTATAGAAAACTATGTTTTCCTATGGCACCTTTTACACTTAAAGGGACACTTAAGTCAAACAAAAAAAAAGAGTTTTACTCACCTGGGGCTTCCAATAGCCCCCTGCAGCTGTCCGTTGCCCTCGCCGTCTCCCTCCGATCCTCCTGGCCCCTCCGGCAGCCACTTCCTGTTTCGGTGACAGGAGCTGGGGACGCGAGTGATTCTTCGCGTTCCCAGACACATTAGCACCCTCTATGCTGCTATGTGGTATATGATATATGCTATAGCAGCATAGATGGCACTATTGTGGCCAGGAACACGAAGAATCACTCGCGTCCCCAGCCTGTCAGCTCCTGTCACTGAAACAGGAAGTGGCTGCCAGCGGGGCCAGGAGGATCGGAGGGAGACGGCGAGGGCACCGGACAGCTGCAGGGGGCTATTGGAAGCCCCAGGTGAGTAAAACTCATTTTTTTTGTTTGACTTAAGTGTCCCTTTAAAGAGGAACTCCAGTGAAAATAATGTAATAAAAAAAGTGCTTCATTTTTGCAATAATTATGTATAAATGATTTAGTCAGTGTTTTCCCATTGTAAAATCTTTTAAATCCCTGATTCACATTCTGACATTTATTACATGGTGACATTTTTACTGTTGGCAGATGATGTAGCTGCAGCATACTTTTTTTGGGCAGTTGTATACAGCTGTAAACAGCTATTTCCCACAATGCAACAAGGTTCATAGACAGGAAACTGCCAGAAGTACCTCGGTACTCAGAGCTTCTTGTGGGAGGGGTTTCACCACAATATCAGTCATACAGCGCGCCCTGATGGTCTGTTTGTGAAAATGAATAGATTTCTCATGTAAAAGGGGGTATCAGCTACTGATTGGGATAAAGTTCAATTCTTGGTCGGAGTTTCTCTTTAACGCGTTTTAACTGAAATCTTCTTCCTAATGCACTGCTATGGAAAAAACGTGCACCAACGTGCACTAACGCATACTAAAGCACACTAACGCATACCAACTGATTAAGTGTAAAAGGGGCCTAACTAGGAAGTGGAGGAGATGCAATCGCCAGTACCAGGTTATGTATAACTACACAACCGCCCACTCTCACACTGAACCCTCCCTCTACCTATACCTAACCCTTTAGGGACCTTTTACACTAAATCAGTCAGTATGCGCGTTGGTACGCGTTAGTGCGCGTTTTTTGCATAGCAGTGCATTGGGAAGAAGATTTCCGTTAAAACGCGCTAAGTGTGAAAGGTGCCATAGGAAAACATGGGCATTACTTTGAAAATCAGTTTTCTTTCCGTTTTAACTGAGAGCAACTGATTAAGTGTAAAAGGACCCTAAGACCCCCTGGTGCCTAACCCTAACCACTCAACTCCCGCTGCCTAACCCTAACCACTCCACCCCAGTGCCTAACCTTAACTCCCCCCTGCCTAGCCCAAACCCATAATTTAGCTTGTTGCTAATCAGGGTTTTTACTGTTGTCACCTGCATTGGCAAGGAGTAACTAAAACTAGGCAAGGGGGTTAGGGCATGGTGATTTTTATTGACAAACGTCCTGCACCATTTTTATCTGCTGCAAATCCAATCTTCTTGCTGCCAATTAATTAACCACCTGCCATGTAATGTACTAGCGCCTTTGATATGCTAAATTTTCCTTCCTTCCTGGGCTTGCTGCAGATTTGCCCATCTTCTCATCACTATGACTAATGAAGATTTGATAGTTTCTGCTTGTTCCATTTTTAGCTTAGTGTTTTATCATGTACTGGTTTTCACATCATGCATCAGTGATCTCCAAGCTCCTGACCTCACTATCCCATTTCTATGCACCTGATGTCTCATCCTGTTTCCTGGGTTACACTTGCTTGGGTATTTCCATGACCTGTGTGTTACATCTTACAAGCACTAATAGCTCTTACCTATGCCTATTACGTAGATCTGCTGCCTTTCATTACCTCTCCTTCTCCAGATGGTTATCCACTAAACCTTTAGCAAAGAAAATAAAAGATAAATAAAAAACACAATGTTTCAAGTCCCACTGTGTTCTCTGAAAACTGCTTCTTTATTGTATTTAATCAGCTTTGTGCCTGTGGGTTTTGGGGAAAGTGCAATTCTCACTAAGTCACTAAACATCCAATTACTGCCCATTCACACTTATGTATTTTGTGCGCCGCTTCTAGTTGTATTTTCTGCACCTAAAACACAGAGAATTCTCTTGCATTGCTTTTAAAAGAAATTGTATCAAAATGCATAAGACTGGGTTTGCATCACGATGGAAGCACAGCGTATCCTGTATGTATTATTATTATTGAATATTTATATACTTTAGATTGTAAGCTTGCAAGGGCAGGGCTATCTCCCTCTTTTGTGTCTTGCAATTCATTAAAATGTATAATGAATTGCAAGACACAATAGGGGGAGATAGCCCTGCCCTCATCATGTTACTTTTATCACTGTCATTACCAATTCTGTATTTGGTATTGATATTGTATTTTGTCACCAATTATGTATTTTGTATATGGTGTACACCATTGTCTCTATTATTATGTACCCCATTTTGTTTCTTACTGTGTACAGTACCATGGAATATGTTGGCGCTTTATAAATCAATAATAATAAAATATCTCCAACAACTTCCGTAGGGCTGTGTATATTGTCTTGTTACTTAGCTGTCCCTCATAGGGGCTCACAATCTAGTCCCTACCATAGTCATTTGTCTATGTACGTATCGTGTAGTGTATGTATCGTAGTCTGCATGTTTTTGGGAAGTGGGAGAAAACCGGAGTATGCAGAGGAAACGAACCAGGGACCCAGCGCTGCAAAGCGAGAGTGCTAACCACTACGCCACCGTGCTGTTGAGTCCATCACAGTTGATCACACTGGCACCATCGTGCATCTGTCACTTGGGGAGGGAGGATCCCTATTGTTTTATTTAATCCAGTGGGAAGCCCCAGCAGTATGCCCAAAACTGTGTTGTGGCGCGTGTACCCGGCGACAGCAGAAACTGTGACGAGAAGATGACAGAAGGCAGAAGTGACAGAAGAAGGCTGAAAGTGAAGGTGACAGAGGAAAGGGTGGCAGATGAAGGTAGAAGAGGACAGAAGGAGTGCCAGAATATGTGTGGCAAAAAGCCTTGTAAGAACAGACACTGTCCATGTCAAAAACTTTAAAGACATATATCTAAAGAAAAGTTGTATGGCAATACATGTACAGTATGTAGTCTATGCACTGTGTACAGTTACAAGAACTTAGTTTATTTCTCATACATCGTAGTGGATAGAACAAATACACATTTATATCTGTAGCAGCACCTCCATCTTTCTCCTCATGATCATGCCTTGCAAGTACACTATCAGCATTGTGTCCTCCTCTCCAGCCTGGCTCCCTCCCCTGTCATCTGTCTGCCTGGATCAAATTCCATCTCATTTCACAGTGTGTAGGATAAAGAAGACACAGCAGAACAGCTGCAGCCTGTCTTATAATGTATGTTTGCTATGATTCTTATCCCACATGTTTGCCTGCCTGCCGGGATTAGATTGCATCTCTTTTTACAGTGGGTGTGGCCTGGGAGCACAACATGGGGGATGGAGTCATGACATCAATCCTCCAGCATCCTTTGCACCTATGGCTTGGAAACAGAAAAAAATGGATTTCAGACAGGGAGCGGGATTTCAAGACCATATGGGGAATACGGGCCCTGGGGAGGAGAAAATCACACCTTATTATGGGTGATTTAGTACTGTATATTTATTAGGTTTAAAGCAAACTGTTATAATAAAGATACTCTTTAATTGACTCTGACAGCATCCACATCTGCGGTATCTGGAAATGGGTTACCACACAGGCCTGTGGTCCGCTCATCAGACCTGAAGCAAAGGATCCGTTGGCAAGGTCATGTCTAAATGGATCCTATGCTTAGCAGTGCATGCGCGACGGGCGGATGCGCCGATGTGCACATGCATGCAGCAGGCGCGTGGTGACAGACCTAGCCCGTTCTTAAATGGGCTAAGGTCACTAGTATGTAAATAAATATTGCTTAGGTTCTAATTGTTTGCTTTATGTTTATAGTAAACATATTTTTAAAAAGTCTGCAATCCATTAGCATGTGAATATCAATTCTGTGGCTAGGTGTAGGCAGAGGGAGAGATACCAAGCAAACATGCAGGTACCCCCGCTCTGATTACCAGTGCCCAATGTCTATCAGAAGTAAGGGGTACTTTGCAAAGGGAAGGGTGAAATATTCTTTCAACTATAAAGCATGCTGATTGACATGAGAGCTCTATGGACAGCTTCCTTGGCTTTTGATTTGAGGAAGCCTTGTAATGAGTAAGGAGGGTTCATGGGGTATCTAATTGGTCTATTGATGGAGAAATCAGATAATTAGCCACATCCTTTTTGTTTAATGAATACAGGGGTCTTATCGGACCTCACTGTAAAACCAAATACACACACATATATTGCAAAACTTTAATTCTTCTTTATGTTGTCATTGTGTTTTTCTATATTATGCGAACTCTCCAGGGTTCTTATTACAGAACCCATTCTTAACTCAGTGGCTTAAAGAGAAACTCCGACCAAGAATTGAACTTTATCCCAATCAGTAGCTGATACTCCCTTTTACATGATAAATCTATTCCTTTACACAAACACACCATCAGGGGGCGCTGTATGGCTGATATTGTGGTGAAACCCCTCTCACAAAGAAATTCTGAGTACGTACTCTTGGCAGTTTCCTGTCTGTGAACCTTGCTGCATTGTGGGAAATAGCTGTTTACAGCTGTTTCCAACAGCCAAAACAGCAAGCAGCAGCTACATCACCTGCCAGCAGTAAAAATGTCACCATTTGATAAATGTTAGAATGCAAATCGTGGATTTAAAAGAATTTACAATGGGCAAACACTGACTAAATCATTTATACATAATTATTGTAAAAATGAAGTAATTTTTATTACATTATTTTCACTGTAGTTCCTCTTTAAAGCCTTTAGTTTTCTTGATTTGTAGGGTGGCTCTTTCTGGTTGATCAGGAGTTGCTTGAAGTTTTCTGGCACATTGCTTGAAAACTCTTGTCAGCTTAATTGTAGGCTTTCATCTTATGTGAGGAGACATAGCTGCAGATGTCTTCTTAAAAGAATCTCTTAAGCCCAGTCTACACGAAGCGATCCGACGGCTCGATTAGCTGCCGGATCGCCTCTTCCGCATCCCCGCGCGTACCCGCTCGCCCGTGCGTGCGTCGGATTCGATCCCCCGCTCGTCCCCGCCAGTGCCGCTTATCTTCCGCTCGATTCCCTGCCATTGTCCCCTCGTGGGGAACAAGCAGGGAATCGGCGGTGGCGAAATCCGACCTGACGGATCTCTAAGTCACATCGCCTCGTGTAGATGAGCCTTTACACTTAACTGAGATCCTGCTCCATTCTTCTTAATGTGAACTCCAGCACACAACTGATATAATCCTTCCCGTTACATCTATGTTTATACACATGGCAGGTATAGGTCAACATTATTAGAATTATTTGATAGCTGATTGCTGATTTATCAGTGTGCTCCTTCATTACCTTACATCCCAACAGGCCAGTGGATGCATGAAGATGTCTGTGAAGGTGATGCATGGGGTATAGGGCAACTGGAAACAGTCCAGGGGGACCAGTAATCTTATAGAACTCTGCTCATTATCTCATTACGTGAGGGGCAGTTTAGTATGCCTGATAGAGTATCCCCATCCCATTTTCTTTTTTTTTCCCCAAAGAACCCTGTAAAAGTTCTTTTATGTTACAACTTGGTAGACTAACCAGTAGACAAAGGCATTCACCTCAGATAATGTGCTTAGTGGCTGTGCATCAGACATAAATCTCATTTAAAGGACCACTATGGCGAAAATTGTAAAATTTAAAATACATGTAAACAAATACAAATAAGAAGTACATTTCTTCCAGAGTAAAATGAGCCATAAATTACTTTTCTCCTATGTCGCTGTCACTTACAGTACGTAGTAGAAATCTGACAGAACCGACAGGTTTTGGACTAGTTCATCTCCTCATGGGGGATGCTCAGCAAAGCTTTTATTCTTTATAAAGACATTCCTGAAAAAAATGTATACAAAGATGCTGGCCAGCCTCTGTGCTCGATGCATTTTTTTGGCAGTTGGTCAGAGCAACTGCCATTCACTAAGTGCTTTTGAAACTAAACAAAACCCTGAAAATCCCCCATGAGGAGATGGGCTAGTCCAAAACCTGTCAGTTCTGTCAGATATCTACTACCTACTGTACAGCAACATAGGAGAAAAGTAATTTATGGCTGATTTCACTCTGGAAGAAATATACTTCTTATTTGTATGTGCTTACATGTTTTTTTAAATTTTACAATTTTTACGATAGTGGTCCTTTAAGCTACTGCAGCAAATTGTACCTAGCTTCCAGTGAGGTGTGGTAAAGTGCAGTAATTAATGCACAGGTTACCACAGTCTTAGTGAACATTAAAGTCAACCCTTATGGCCCCTAATGAAATGACAATGGGTAGTAATGGTCATGTCCAGAAGAACTCATGGAGAGGCATGTGATCAGTTTGGTCAGGTGATAGATATTTAAGTCACTAATTTTCTAGTCATGATCATGTGCTTGAAGGAACTCTTTCGCGAAAATCTTAAAATATAAAATATATGTAAACATATACATTGAAGAAGTATGTTTCTTCCAGCGTCAAAATCAGCCATAAATGACTTTTATCCTATGTTGCTGTCACTTCACTTACAGTAAGTAGTAAAAATCTGACAGAACCGACAGGTTTTGGACTAGCCCATCTCCTCACGGGGGGTTCACAGGGATTTCTTTGTTTTCAAAATACACTTAGTGAATTTTGGTAGTTGCTCTGTCCAACTGCCAAAAAAGTGTACGGTGAGCAGGGAGGCTGGCCAGCATCTTTGTATAAATCTTTTTCAGGGAGTGTCTAGAATAAAAGTCATGTTGGGAATCCCCTATGGAGAGATGGAATAGCCCAAAACCTGTGGGTATGTCAGATTTCTACTACTTACTGTAAATGCCAGCAATAGGGTGACCATATTTTGATTTCCAAAAAAGAGGATGATCACAACAGCATGTGGGTGTGGTCATGGGTGGGGCCAAATATACAAGACCTTAGCAGTGTGCTGTCCAACTTCGCGGGCATGGAGGGCCGTTTTATTTTTTTCCAGACCACATGGTGGAGGGCCGGCCAACTACAAAATGCAATCAGATTCGCAAAAGATTTCCCCTCAAAATGCAATGAGATTAGCAACATATTTCCCCACAAATGGAATCAGATTGGCAGCATATTTCCCCACAAATGCAATGAGATTGGCAGCACATTTCCCCACAAATGCAATGAGATTGGCAGCACATTTCCCCACAAATGCAATCTTATTGGCAGCAGATTTCCCCACAAATGCAATGAGATTGGCAGCACATTTTCCCACAAATACAATCTTATTGGCAGCACATTTCCCCACAAATGCAATGAGATTAGCAGCACATTTCCCCACAAATGCAATGAGATTGGCAGCACATTTCCCCACAAATACAATCTTATTGGCAGCACATTTCCCCACAAATGCAATCTTATTGGCAGCACATTTCCCCACAAATGCAATGAGATTGGCAGCACATTTCCCCACAAATGCAATCTTATTGGCAGCACATTTCCCCACAAATGCAATCTTATTGGCAGCACATTTCCCCACAAATGCAATGAGATTGGCAGCACATTTCTGTAAAGTGATACCGATAGGTAAGACTACGTTAACGGCTGCATCTTTTATATTCCAGCTTTATAATTACAGTTTTTCAACTCAGGAGTAAAGTTTTCTTCTGAATGTGTGCTTTGAATTGTCTGCTTATTCTATTTTTTTTTTGTTTAGTATAGTGTTTTGTTTCCTTTTTCCTAAGCTTTGAGATGTAAATATTATTTCTACAAGGTATTAGCAATAATTCAGATTTAAGTGAGCAAGAAAGATCTCCCATGATGCATCACTGCTGAATATGCAAATCATCTGTTTATGCCCCTAAAAGCCACACGCATATCTAAAACTTGGGTATGGGGAAACGTCGCCCTCTGGATCCATTAATTGGATGAGTTTTGTTTTTAAAATGGTACAGAGGTTAAAGAGAGTCTGAAGTGAGAATAGATCTCGCTTCAGACCTCATATATAGCAGGGGCACCTAACCACCGCAGCCCTGCCCCACGCGCGTCTGTCAGCGCGTACCTCCGCCTCTCCCCCGCCCCTCTCAGTCTGAGCCTTCACTGAGAGGGGCGGGGGAGAGGCGGCGATGCGCGTCTGATAGACGCGACTGGAGGCAGGGCTGCAGCCGTTAGCCCTGCCTCCAGGAAGAATATTTCTACGACCAACTTGCCGACCATCTTTTGCGGGGGGTGGGTTGGGGGTGAAGGGACCCCCGTTTAGCCGCGGGATAGCGGCGTTTTAGCAGGGGCACACGTGCCCCTGCTATATATGAGAGCTGAAGCGAGATTTAGTCTCGCTTCAGTGTCTCTTTAAGTTAAAAATCTTTGTGAAAGAATTTAATTTAAATGATAGGATTTTTTTTTTACGTACAGTAAAAGCTATAGTGAAATTGCATTTTTAGATTTATTGATTAAAAAAGAGGGTGATTTCTAATGTCCTGTACATAAAGAAAAGAAACAGCTGGGGCTACCGTCTTGTCTCTCCCCTCCCAAAAGTGGGCTGTCCCTATGGGTCCATTCCTCCAGTTACAGAGGCATTGTAACAATTTGGAGGATTGCCATATGGAGGCTGGGGATTTGAGGCCAAGATTTCAGAGAAGGGGGTACTTGTATCGTATTATAATTATTGCCTATCATAGAGCATCACTCTCTATTATAGAGCAGTGATGATGAGAAAGGCAGTAGTGGCATGCAGCAGCACATGTATCAGTAATGAGAATGTGCTTGTAGTATACTGAGAGGCGTGTCATTTCGGCACACAAGGTAGGCTGAACATTGGCTATCTATCCTTACTGTGGATGTCAAATCTGTGTGTGGAAAAAACTGGGCCTGAAGATTTTTTGTGATACCAGTACTTATGTAGAAATTGGAGTGTGCGCCTTGAAGCAAAATGCAGGCTCCCATACCAGATGATCCAATCACATGGTCTATATGCTTTTAGGTGAAGGTTTTCAACAATAGTTCCTGTGACATGTTTTTCAATTACGTATGTACAATAAAGTTTTGCTAAATTGTTAGGTCTGGCTGGCTTACAAGCTTTATTTATACATATCTAAAACTGCTAGTGTATAGTGGGCCTAAATCTTAAACATTTACAGAGCCATGTAAACCCAACACTCATACAGATATTTTGGAGTTTTTATGCTAAATTATGTTTAGACCATGTTTTAGTAAGAGGGCTTTTTGGTCTCTTTAAGGCCCTTATATATTGCTAGTGGTTCTGGGTCAGCTTGAGCTACCTGAGAATTTATGAATGCAGCTGTATATTTCCAGTGGATTCCAGCAGATCCTGGCAGAAAAAAAAATTCCCTGATTTGATGAAGATTTATGAAGAAGGGACACCAAAGTGATTTACTGACGCTGACTGGGAGGTCATGCAGATGAGCATCTCTCACTTTCCTAGCTTCCTATTTCATCCAGGTTAGTGATTCATAAGCCAACAGAATGAGCAAAACAACCAGGGAGCAAGCAAATTCTCTGATAAGTCATCAGTGGCAGCTCTTGCATTTCTACTATCACAAATTAATTTTCAGGCTGGATTTACACTCAGATGCGTCGCGTTGAGTTGTGTTGCATCCCACAGAAAAAAAGCAAGCTGCAATGCAACGCAACTCACCACAACTCAACGCATCTAAGTGTAAATACAGCCTAAAGCGTGTCTGTTCATACTATATACTGTGCTAAGCTGTAGTGCCTCTGGGCTGTGCAATCTCACCCATCCAGTGTAACTGAACTGAGTCATATGTTCAACACAACAAGTGATGGCAGGCTGCACTCTGCAGAACACCACTGATGTAAATGAGCACTATAAATGTTAAAGAAACCCTTATAAACAATGCCAGTTGCTTGGCTGTCATGCTGAGCTCTTGACTTTAGTTGTTTTTGAGTCACACACCTGCAACAAGCATGCAGCCAGTGGAGTCAGATCAGAGTCAAAGTTTCTGATCTGCATGCTCATTCTGGGCCAGTAACATCAAGCATAATGCCTGTTACACACCATGCTATTTCCCGTCAGATCGACGGGTCAAATTGATCATTTCCAACATGTCTGATCTGCTCCCTATCGAGAACAGGATTGATTTTTATATCACCACTGAACAAAATGGATCTTGTCCTTGAGTGGTAGCAGATCGGACCTCCCATGTAACGGGAAATAGCATTGTGTGTTCCAGGCATTAGAGCAGTGATGGCTAACCTTGGCACTCCAGCTGTGGTGGAACTACAAGTCCCATGAGGCATTGCAATACTCTGACAGCTCTAAGCATAACTCGGTGAGGCAGAGGCATGATGGGATTTGTAGTTTTGTCACAGCTGGAGTGCCAAGGTTAGCCATCACTGCATTAGAGGCAGAGTATGAGCACAGACAGACAGCTACAGTTGTTTATAATAATAGAATAAAGAGGCCAGTCCCCATATTCCTCTCCCTTCAGGTTCAGAGAAATCCAGTGGATAGTGTGTATATGACGTAACTCCACTTTTGTGAGGAATAAGACAACTATATGCATTGTAAAGATTTCAAGAAACATTACTTTGTGCCCTTTTACACAGAAAATCACAATCATTGCAAATGTGCTGCGATGCGTTCAAGATTGTGTTCATTTAAAAAGTGTGTTTTTTTCTCTATGATTTTTGGCAGCTATTAAAGGGACTCCGAGCAGTGCAGAAACTATGGAAAGATGCATATCATTTTAAAGCTCTCTTTCTCCTCTTTCCAATGATATATAAACCACCACCCTACCTCTTTTAGTTTTCGCTATTTTCGCGATTGAAATTGCCGCGACCGCGATTTATAGAGAATACTAAAAATAGAGAAAACTAAAAGGCGTAGGGCAACGATTTAGGTGTCGTCAGAAAGAGGAGAAAGAGAGCTTTAAAATGATATCCATCACGCCATAGTTATATTGTATTACACAGGACGACACTTTCCCCAGTGTCAGCAGCTCCATTCTGCTGAATGCAGCTGCTGACTTTGACAAAAAGTCGCCCTGTGTAATACAATATAACTATGGAAATATGGATATCATTTTAAAGCTCTCTTTCTCCTCTTTCTGACAACACCTAAATCGTTGCCCTACGCCTTTTAGTTTTCTCTATTTTTGTGATCGAAATTGCGGCCGCGGCAAATTCAATCGCGAAAATAGCGAAAACTAAAAGGCGTAGGGTGGTGGTTTATATATCATTGGAAAGAGGAGAAAGAGAGCTTTAAAATGATGTGCATCTTTCCATAGTTTCTGCACTGCTCGGAGTCCCTTTAAATAAGTGAATATTGGCCAATCACAAGTGCACAAAAAATGCAGCATGCAAGCACTTTCCCGAAGTGTCATAAATTCAATTGCATCGCAATTAATATATTAACCACAGAGCCCTTATGATCAGTTAAACACAAGCGCTTCAATAATTGAATTTGGAGTGTAGCTAGTGGGAAAAGGGCCTTTAACAGCTTTAGGCGGAGTTCACAAGTATCATAGTGAGAAACTGAATGTTTTTCCATATGCATTTTTCCTCTTCACATTTGTGTTCGTAATCTCATGAGCGTTTATTTTACTGCAGGAAATGAAAGTCAGTGGGAACTCACAAGTGATGTGTGAATTTATGCAGAAGTGCTATTGCCATACTAAGTATACTAAGTATAGCAAGCCCCAGAGCATCTTTCAAATCCCCTCCGGTGCCCCCTATTGGTCTTTTAAAGATGCTCTGCGGCCTGCTATACTTAGTATAGCCAGTCCAGGGATGAGGATGGGTTCGACTTGTGCATTGCTGTTCGTCCGTCGTCGGGGCAGGGGTCAATGCGTGCAAGGATACTGTCATGGGAGTAACAAAAGGTAAGTATTTATGGCTAATTAAGATTAATAATGTTTCTCCTGGTTGTCTTTTTATTTGACTTCTTAAAGGGGACTCCCAAATGCCACCATTAACCCCTACAGGGCGTTAATAGCTTCCGTCCATCTCCGGTGCCCAGGAGGAGGTGGAGGGCTTCGACACCCTGTGGGGGGTTCATGGATTGGGCAATGGCTCTGGGGGAGAGAGGGAGGTTTGACCGCCCCTCTCTTTCAGAGCCCCTCATACCATGGACCATGCAGGCTAGTATAGCTTAGGGTGCAGAGCCCCATATGGCCCAGGCTCCGCATTCTGGTTATCCCAGTCTGCATTGGTGACAAAGAGTTAAGGAGACAAGGGGTTAATGGCCAAATCACAGCTAACATTGACAGGGATCCTTATACAGCAATCAGGCCCGGATTTACATCACAGGAGCCTTTAGGCACAGATGTCCTGGCACCATAGTCCTCGCCCTCTAGGAACCCACAAACCCCTGCCGAACCGCACCGCAAGTCTGCTGGCTGGCTCAGCACTTACTTCCCTTACCCGCCATAGGTAGCTGCAGGTGTCACTTAGCATTAGGTAGCCAGAGGTACCCTCAGTATTAAGTAGTTAGTGGTGCCCCCACTGAAGGGAGATCTTATCAGTGGAATGCAGAGAGCAGGGTGAGTAAACACTTATATATGCTCCTATCAAGACTCAGAAGCATAGGGAAAGAGGGAGGTGCTAGGGCAATGAGCCTACATCATCAGGCGCCTGTAGGCACGTGTCTACAGTGCCTTATGATAAATCCCGCCCTGACAGCAATATTGCGGCTGTACAGCGAGCCCTGGCAAAAGCATTGCCAGTTCCAAAAGGTTTCCCAGTCATGAAATTCACTGCTCTTTCTTTAAAATATGTAAATTTATGTAAATTTACACTACCCATAGGTTGATACATTATCTGCCATTTCACTGCATTTAAAAAAATATATTTTTTTCCTACCATCACTTTAAAATTGATTTTCTCAAAAAGGTAATTTTCATATTTTGAAAAATACCTTTTTGAGAAAATCAATTATTGGCAAATGATTGCTTCTAACATGTATGGGGGCCTAGTTATTAACCGCTAAAATTGGCAGCCATTGACTTCAATGTTAAATGCGAACGGGAACTTGAAGTAGAATGCGAACGGTCATTATTCACATCACCGGCAACTGTTCGCTGACAAACATGTTTGGCCATTCCTACTGACCTGTTATGGATTGCATTTATTCTCGGGAAAAAAACAAAGTTTAAATTTAAACAAAAATATTTGATTCAGGAGTAGATTCAGTGCTGAATTACTTACATAGTTACACAGTTTGGTTGAAAAAAAAGACATCCGTCAATCAAGTTCAACATGTCAAGGGATTATTTTTATTGTATTTATGTACGTATGTCCTTGATGCTTCTCAATGCAGCTTTATCAGCTACAAAAGGAATACCTTAGTAGTGACAGTAAATTTCGGCATGTTAGAGCAGCTTATAGATGCTGATAGATGAAGTCTTTATGATACAGGCACACTGGAAATATACAGGACTATGTTGCTGTTGCTTTAATATGATAATTGTATCAGTGAAACATCATGCTTAGAAAACAAAGCAGCTCTGACTCACCAAAGTCTTTGTTGCATTACCACGTTACGTCACAGGATACTTTCATCCTATGTAGTTTATGCATTAGGGTGTACAACCATGATCCTTATGAGCCTCGTAAAATAGAAAAATAACAATTTCTAGGTTACATACAGTATGATTTATGACATCGCAGGGAAGCAGAAGCACCTAAACCTACAGATGAGCGTTTTTGTATTTTATAGATATAATTTTATTTTATGAGCATCTGTTTTCCAGAACTGCCCTACTATTCAGAATACATTATCATATCTTCTTAAACATAATATAAATATTTGGTTCCCATACAGTACGATTTATGCAGTCCCAATTTTAGAGATCTATCCTGATTGTTTGGAGGTCTCAGGGAGGATAAGGATGAGCTTAATGTCTTCTCCTCCCAGAGCTGGAAATGAAACTGTGCTTTTAGTGAAGCATTCTGACTGGTCTGACTGATTATCTGATATAGTTGCATCTACGTTTATGTCTACGTTTCTATGAGATGATTCTATCATTAGGGAGACATACCAGACCTGTGAAAGTAATTATAAATATATATAAAAATAAAATAGATGAAACCACAGGTCTTTTTTGTTTTCTCCCCTTCCTTTCTTTTTTTGTAGATAAAGCAGACCATACTTTTCACAATAATCAACTTATTTTTTTTCCTTATGAACATTAATTTGACTACTTGCAAGCTAAATGCTCTCCCCCCAGGAGAGCCTGCCAAGGCAAGGGATCCGGCAGGATTGGGTTGCATGCTAGGACAATTACGGTATATCGGCTTCCTAAAAAAACACAATAGCAGAAAAATCGCGATTGCGTTTTTCATCATGGTGGTAGCCTAAATTTGATGCAGCAACTGACTTATTGAAAAAGTTCAACAGCGGGTGAGGTTTTGTTAGGCAGTATTACTGTATGTTTTATGTATAATGCTGTGGGTGCAAACATGTACAAAGCTTTTCAGTTCCCTTTTAATTGGAAGGTGGCACACAATCCTCAATTCTTTCTGAAGGAAATAGGGGTGCTTCATCCCTGGCGATCAGCTGTCACCCAAGACTTCAGTAGCAGATGTAGTTATGATCAGCAGCACACCACAAGCATGGTGGGGTCCTCTTTCTCAAGGTGTAATGTCATTACATAGTGTCTGCTGACCTTGAGAAAGGAAATCTTGCAGGGCCCTAAAATAACTGTTGGGCCTGACTGCGGATTTTGGAATAAATGACACTCTGATACTTGTTATTGCTTGTGGTGTGTGGATCCTAACTACGCTTGCTGTTTGGTTTGTTTAAACTTTTTATAGTATTTTTTCACTGTTCCTATATTTATTATTATTTACTTTATTTTTTGCTGTATATTGGTATGTAGCCCTGCTCTCCCAGTGATGCTTGGCCTAGGCAGTCTAACTATGCAGAGTTCTCCTCTGAGAGATCAGGCATTATTTTCATTGGCTTAGGAATTCTCACAAACATTCCGTAGCTGCACCTGACAGGACTAAAGAGGTGTCCACTTGTGATAAATCTCAAACATGGACTAAATAAATTATAAATGAATATTGTAAAAAAAAAAAAGCAATTTTATTAATTACATTATTTTCCGTACAGTTCGTCTTTAAAGAGTACTGTAATGGATTGCGGAGACACCGCAGTGCGGCCTGGCAGCGGGGCGGCTGTCTCCACGTTCAGGCCGGCGGTTTCCACACAGCAGCATGCGTCTGGTTTGTCTGAGCCTAGTAGTGCACACAGATGGGGAGCTATGCGCGTGCGCACTGGGAGGCAGGACCTTTATGCCAATAGGAGAGGGATCAGCTGATCAGGACGATCAGCTGATCCCAGCGTAGTAGGTGATTGGCTAAGTGGGGCTAGGCGGCGCTGAGGAGCGCTGCTCTATATATACTTCTTGCCTGTCAGTTGCTGGTTGTCTCCCGTTGCGAATACTTACGTGTGAGCGCTCAGACCAGTCAGATCCCACAGTGTGTTAGAACCAGGAGGACCTGGGAATTCACACTTAGCCAGAATACGTTTGTGTTATACTTTAGACCAGTTCCAGGGTGTTGAGACCACGGACCTCACACCCAAGCTTAGGGATACTGTGCCATTGCTGTGTTATACTTTAGACCAGTTCCAGGGTGTTGTGACCAAGGACCTCACACCCAAGCTTAGGGACTCTGTGTCACTACTGTGTTACTCTAGACTAGTTCCCGGGTGTCGAGATCAAGGAGCTCACATCCCAGTCTAGGACTCTGCTATGTTTATATGTTATGACTATTTGCTCTGTTGACCTTTCTCTCGCTTTCTGATTTGGTACCTCTGCATATCTGTCTACCTGTTGCCAGACCCTGCCTGTACCGGTTACCGAATCAGTCTTCTGTCTCTGTACCTCATCTGCTCGTGTGTTGCTGACCTGGCCTGCCCGACTATCCTAGCTGTCACACTCCCTGAGTGCTCAGTCTATCAGTATTAGCAGTGACACCATTGCATCAGGTGTCAGCTGCAACCAGGACTCCCGCTCCTCAGAGAGTCCGGCCTGTTAGCAGCCAGTGGTCCCTCCCTCTGGCTGCAGTACAGTTCACCATCTAGTACTGTTATCCCTGGTTACCAGGTCCTCACTATCAAGAGATAGTTTCTGCACTGCCCGGGGTCACCTGCCCCTCAGGTGGCTCTTGGCCGAGTCTCTTATATCTCCCGCTCCTCGGGAGATAGCCTCCAGTTCTTCCAATACAGTTACTCATTAGGTGTCTAGAGGTTAGTCATACTTGTATTATTGGTGATTCTGCAGATCATCCATAATCGAGTATACATCTGTATTGTTGATGATTCTGCAGATCATCAACAATCAGATTCTCTCTGTGTGCTGACACCGATCGTTACAAGTACCTTAGACAATAGGATAAAAGGTAATATAATGAAGTAATATAAAAGCTAACATCATTTTTACATGGGCTTTCTTCCACCTGCCTGTAGTCTGCCAGTCCCTCGCCATCCTCCCGGTCTCCTTGGTTGCGCGGCTTTAAACCCCATAAAGTTCACAACCCAACTACTGCCTATGTGCTGTCTGGGCAGCACACACCTCACACTTCCATGGCATGGAGCATTCTGCACATGTGCAGTTTGTTGACTGTAACAGTGGTTGCACAAAATGCTCCCAGCTAAGTGAGCATGCTCTGGGGGTGGGCACGTCCGGAACTGCACATGCGCAGTGGCACGCAACCTGGCTGATTCTCGGACTTCACAGAGGCACAACCAAGGGGACCAGATGAATGCTGAGGGAGCACATAGTCTACAGGGGATGGAGGAGCCCCAGGTAAGTATAAATCATGTTTCTTCTATCGTCTCAGGTTTATTCCAGTTCAGGTGGACAGCTAGAGTGATGTGAGGTCACCACTTCCTCAACGCCTCAGACCAGCCACTGACACTTGTGCAAGCGGTTGTGCAGAGCAGGTGGCATTTTTCAAAAGATTAAAAAACTCCTGTAGTGGGATTTAGGCAGCTGTAGAATTCGGATTCCTCATATTGTGCAAATGTTCTTTGACCGTGTGTAACCATGTTTCTAGGCATTCATAGACACTATTCTCGTTCTGCTTTCTACATTCTATTGAAAGTGTATTATAGTAGTTCAACAGCTGAACTCAGTGATAAACACTGCATGGAAAAGTTTGCATCTTCAGTTTGTATAAATATGCCCTCTTGAGTTTAGTTATGCATTATTATAAAGGAAAAAAGATGCACGGCGTCTGGAAAAAGATGAACTTTTTCTTTCCTTTAATAAGTTGAAGACAATTAGTGATTATGAAGAATGCAAAAAAAATATATAAATAAAAGAGAATAATATAATAAATATAGCAGAAGCATAAAGGACACCCCTGTGAAAGGACACCCCTACTGTTTTCATAATTGCCATACTGCTCTATTTTAGAAAGGATATTGCTAACAACATTCTTATACAATTCCTAAAACATAATGACCCAGAAGATCAAAGGAGAGAAAGAAAGGGAAAGTCTGATTCTCACATGGAATGAGAGTGTACTGGATAGGTGAGCTGACAAGTCTCATGCTGTAATCATGATTATTCTCTTCCCAGCCCTGTAAGTGAGACCTCTCCCATGGTATTAGAGGGATATGTCCCTTATTCAGAGTCTGGGTGGATTCTCAACTGCACTGAGCAACTCCCACACCTTTCTTGATTCATTGCTGCTGAATCAAACTCTCAGTCGTCTTACTCTACACTAGTATATGTCCTTGTTTTTCTTATTCTGTAATAAAGGCTCATACACGTCCAACATAATGCACAAGAAGTTGTTTACACGACAAGTATGTACACACACGCCAACCAACTTAAAGGGATACTGTAGGGGGGTCGGGGGAAAATGAGTTGAAGTTACCCGGGGTTTCTAATGGTCCCCCACAGACATCCTGTGCCCGCGCAGCCACTCACCGATGCTCCGGCCCCGCCTCCAGTTCACTTCTGGAATTTCTGACTTTAAAGTCAGAAAACCACTGCGCCTGCATTGCCGTGTCCTCGCTCCCGCTGATGGCACTAGGAGCATACTGCGCAGACCAAAGACCATACTGGACTTGTGCAATACACTCCTGGTGACATCAGCGGGAGCGAGGATGCAGCTGCGCAGGCGCAGTGTTTTTCAGACTTTAAAGTCTGAAATTCCAGAAGTGAACCGGAGGCGGGGCCGGAGCATCGGTGAGCGGCTGCGCGGGTACAGGATGTCTGCGGGGGACCATTAGAAGTAAGTTCGACTCATTTTTCCCTGACCCCCCTACAGTATCCCTTTAACAACCAACTCACTTAAATACTATGCGTGCAATATAAACGACAAACTGCAAACTGAATGTCCGCATTAAAAAACAACAACGTTGTTCAAAAGACTTATACACACACACATAGCCAACCTGCATGATAGTTGGATAGGTTGTTTCACTGGTTGAATCTGGCAAAAAACCTGTTATCAGTTGGTCATCTTGAATGCCAGCCATACACACACCCAACTACCTTCCAACAGTTTAGAGGATAATTGGGCAGATTGTTTGGACAAGTGTATAAGCATTTAGGGTAGCTTACATTTATGTGCATGTACATTTTATATTTTTGTGCAGCTTCCCTATTCTTCCTTTACAAATGTATCAATGAGGGTTTTTCCCCCATATATTAATAGGTCCTGATTAACATCATTTTATGAAACCTTTTAATATCTTCTTTCAGAGGAAAATACATTTGCTATTTACATACACACTGCTCCAAATTATTATGCAAATTATATTTTTCTCTGATTTTCCTAAATAGTTGAAACAAGTGTCAGTCCACCTAATTTTTGAGGCATAAATCATCAGAGTATAATTTGAAAGTTACTGAACAAACCTCCCAATGATAACAGTACGTTTTTCAAAAATGAAAAACTTACAATGCACTATTCCAAATTATTACACACAAAAGAGTTACAAAACATTTTATAGGCGGTAAAGAACTGAAAATGGTCATTTGTTAAATTTGCGGCAGTAGGAGGTCATATTTACTGAAATCAAAAGCTATTTCAATAAAAAACATCTTAACAATTTAGGTTACATATTAAAGGGAACCTGAAGCAAATGGAAAAAAACAAAACAAAACCAGTTTACCTCTGGCTTCCACCAGCTCCCTGCAGTTGTCCTGTACCCGCACCATCACTGAGCGATGCTCCAGTACCCCGCAGTGCCTCTCTTTCAGCTGGGCAACTCAACGAGTTAATGGCCACTTCACATGCGCAACACCGGCCTTGCGCGACCCTATGGCTCTCCCATTGCCTGGAGCATTCCGTGCATGTGCTGTAGAGATTTTCCTGTACTGCACTGCACAGAGCGCTCACTGTCCAAGGGAACGTGATCAGGAGGTGCGTGGCTGCAGATGACAAGAACAACGTTCACACATGACGGCTGCAGGCAGCTAGTAGAAGCCCCAGATAAGTTAAACGTTTTTTTTTTTTTCATTTACTTTAGGTTCCCTTTAACATAGGACCCCTTATTTGATAACAGCTTCACAATTATTGCATCCATTGAACTTGTGAGTTTTTGGAGAGTTTAAGTTTGAATTTCTTTGCAGGATGTCAGAATAGCCTCCCAGAGCTGCTGTTTGGATGTAAATTTTCTCCCACCTTCATATATCTTTTGCTTGACGATGCTCCACGGCTTGAGGTAAGGGGAGGATGGGAGCCACGCCATGAGTTTCTCTCCTTTTATGCCAAAATCAGCCAATGATGCAGAGGCATTCCTTGCAGCATGAGATGGTGCATTGCCATGCATGGAGATGATTTAGTCATGGAAAGCCCAGTTCCTCTTATTGTACTATGAAAGAAAGTGGGCAGTCCGAAACTCCACATAGTTTTCCCAGGTCATTTTCACACCTTCAAGTGCCCTAAAGAGGTTGACCTTCTCTCCCTCCATGATTTCGTCCCAAAACATGACTCGGCTACCTCCTTGCTAACAGCGCAGCCTTGTTGGGACATGGTGGCCACCAACCAACCATCCACCACTCCATCCATTTGGATCAATCAGGGTTGCAAGGCACTCATCATTAAACAAGACTGTTTGAAAATGAGGCTTCATGTAGTTCTGGGCCCACTGCAGCCATTTCTGCTTGTGAGCATTGGTTAGGGGTGGCTGAATAGAAGGTCCATCTTGATGTCCGTGGGACTCCAGATGCACCATCAGCTTCAAATACCTGTTTGCTGCATTGTATTGGCATTTTAGCAGCTGCTCTCTTAATGCAATGTATTTGACCTTTATCTGCACAAACTTGTGTGTGCTCTGAGCCAGCCACAAATCTTTCTACAGTATAATGATCTTGCTTAAGTTTTTACACCTTGTCCAAGGCATTCAACTATTTCATGCTTTTTGGTACCACAGAGATCCCTTTTTTCCCCATATTAGTTGAAAATGGTGGTCTGCTTAATAACGTGGAACATCCTTCTTTTGTCTTTTTTCCTTTAATTGGGCTCATCTGGCAAACTAAATATCACAGGTGTCCGAGGTAATTTCAGTGATCAAAAGAGATCTAAGACACAATACCATAATGTTGATAAAATTGTCCTGCGCATTCAGCATGTGGCAATTTTACCATTACTTCAGAAAGTTACATAGCCCATGTAGCGCAATTAGCGCAACCTGCATTGCTTAGGTAATGCACATGTTGCCATGCACTTAATGTAGCATGCGGTATACTGGCAACATACGTAACGTAACGTAGGCTGCACTAATTGCTTAACATCCATGCTTTCCTATGGGTCCATTTTCACATGTCTATCTCAATGTGATAGGTATGATTTTTTTTCAGACAGTGGATGCATTACTAGTCATAGACTGGCAAACATCCGCTTCTAAGTGCAGCAGACACTGCCATTGACAACCAGAGTGGTACACCCTATCTGTACTTGACCGCTGCATTGCCACTCCAGCCAGACGCCAAACTATTAAGTGTGGCAAACCCCTATAAATGCGCCTGCTGTGTTTGTGGTCATCATGCTGACACCTTTATTTTCTCTGGTGCGATATGTATGCTGCAGGTAAATTCTTCCTAATAACACAGCAAATGACCTTCAGCACGTACACAGATTTGACAAAGCATGCTGTAGATGTATGCAGTAGCTTTTGACTAAGAAACCTTGTCATGCTTTTTTTCTCAGGGACAACCTAAAGCGATACAAAAACATAGCAGATCACTCTAGTCTAGCTAGCTAATACACATCTGTGAGGAGCACTAGAGGCAGGACATTAAAAACCCAGAACAAAATGTAAAGGGACTTCATCTCTAACTCACATGAAGCCAGGGAATACTCACTCTACCTCCAAAACACACAGATTTTTTGGCTGCACATATCCTCTGACATGTAGAGGAGCCTGGAAGCTGCGGACCCATCTCATTTGGGGGCCTCTATGCTAGCAGTGGATACAAATGCATCCCACACAATATATATATTTGGACTCCAAGTTGCATGGGACTCATCTAACACCAGGTGGGTACCACAGTCAGAATCCCTTTGTGCTGCTACAATCATCTAGACATATGAAACAGACATGTCAGTCTAGGGCCGACGCTACCATAGAGGCATAGGGGGCAATCGCCCTAGGTCCCTTGAGCCTGTAGGGGACCCCAAGGTGTCTCCCCCATCTTAACTGTTATTCCCGGGGCCTCTGCAAAGTCTTTGGCAGAGGCGCGTCTCACCTGTGCGGTCGGGCAGGTGAGATGATACACTGCAGGATTCCCAAGGAGCAAAGTTAAGTTAGGAGGGACATGTATTATCAGCCCACCACTTTTGTGGTTTATAGCACACTCTTTATTGTACCAGTATCCACAAGAAAGTCCAACAATTGTTTTGGGGGCCTCAGGGTCCCCCTTTGTCAAGGTGTGTGGTTTACGTACTGCCTATATCACTTTTACAATGCCTGCGGTCATTGTAACAAAGAAGTAACACGTCCACACATTACTTCCTGTTTGCATACTAATAGGAAATAATGCGCAGACATATTGTGGCCAAATAGTAAAATTACACACACACACACACACACACATATATATATATATATATATATATATATATATATATATTTATCTTAATAAAAAGACCCACACATATACTGTATTTAAAATTAACCCCTTACCTTCCACACTCTCCCATAATTACTCAAATAAAACTTTTGCATAAAAAAATGACAATAAAAAAAAATACATAAATAGTTACCTTAGGGACTAAACTTTTTTTAAATATGTATATCAAGAGGGTATATTACTGTTAATTTTGAAACTATGGCCTTGTAATTAGTGATGAACGCAAAACTGAAAAAATGTACTGTTATTTCCAAACAAAATATTGGCGCCATACATTGTACTAGGGACATTTTTAAATGTTGCAATAACTAGGACAAATGGGCAAATAAAATGTGTGGGTTTTAATTACGGTAGCATGTACTATTTTCAAACTATAATGGCTAAAAACTGAGAAATAATGATTTTTTTTGCATTCTTTTCTTATTTTTCCCATTAAAATGCATTTAGAATAACATAATTCTTAGCCAAATGTACCTCCCAAAGAAAGCCTATTTGGTGGAAAAAAAAACAACAAGATATAGATTGTTTAGTTGTGATAAGTAGTGACAAAATTATGGTGAACGAATAGTGAAAATTGCTCTGGTATAGGAGGGGTAAAAGCCCTCAGCAGTGAAGTGGTTAATTATGTTGTATAAGGGGCACACTTCCTAATCTATTTCTGATCTTCCCAGCCTAAATATGGCATCTGGGGGCATGCCATATAAGGTGCGTACATGCACTACCGCCGGCAACGACGGGTCCGCCGGACCCTCCCACTGGGCGGACGTTCAGCCGACAGTAGCATGTGTGTACGCGCTGTCGGCAGACTGATAAGGCCGTTTCTGAATGATCAGCGGATCGTTCAGAAACAGCCTTATCAGTCTGCCTGACAGATTGTACACACGCACATAGCCGGCCTTTGACCTGAGCGACCTGAGCGGTTGCTCAGGGCGCCGGCTTACAAGGGGGCACCTAGAGCTGGCTATCTAACGGAGGGAGGGCACCTACTCCTGGCTACCTATACTGGAGGCACTGATGCCTTGCTACCTATACTGGAGGCACTGATGCCTGACTATCTATGGGGGAAGACCTACACCTGACTTCCTGTACTGGGGGCACCTATGCTTGGCTACCTATATTGAGGGCACCTACACATGAGATCCTATACTGGAGGGACCTATACCTGGCTACCTACCTATACTGAGTCTAAGGGCATTTATTTTTTCGGGGGGGGGGGGGGGGGGGTTGCGACTGCAGCTATAATGTGTGGTGAAACTTGTCAGTGCTGTGCTATCATTCCAAATGGGGGGGGGGGGAGCACCAACTGTCCAGCTGATTTTAAATAATATTCCTGAAAGTTTCTAGCCTTCATTTTTAAGTGTATTCAGGATAATGGACTCTATCCATTTTGTGGTTATTAGTATTTTTCTATTATACATATGTGATGTGTCACAGAGATCTGAGCGTTTGGCGTGATGTATCACAAAAAGGTTAGAAACCACTGTCCTAGGAAGTAACTCAGGAGAAAAGGTGAATTGCATATGGGCGCGTGTGTGTGTGTGTGTGCACGCATGCGCACGCATGTGCACAGTGGATGAAGGGGGGGGTACAAAATCACGTTTCGCTCAGGGCGCAGTGAAACCTAGGGCCGGCCCTGCACACGCACTACTGTCACTGGAGCGCCCGCCCAGCGGGAGGGTCCGGCGGACCCGTCGTTGCCGGCAGTAGTACGTGTGTACGCACCTTTACTGTAATTATTTGTTAGGAAATGCTTTCTTATTATGTTATATGGGTGACCTGCCGGCTAATTGTATGCCTACATAATTGTTTATTTCGGGCAAGCCTGCCTAATTATGTTATTTGAGGGAGATTGCCTAATCTTTACTTTACAGACCCAAAAACCAGGCTGCCAAAACTCTGACACCCCCCCCCTTCCCCCAATCAATGACATATAACTGTCAACTCAACCATGCCCCCTTGTTTCATTACTGGCAATGTCAGATAAGTCCACTTTATAAAAAGGTGAATACTATAAATTTGAAAAGGCTTCACCGCTAAATCCCTGCTACTGTGCACTTGCATATCTGACTTCATTTAATAAATCCCAATAGAGAAATTCTAAGGCCAAACTCACTGTCAGCTCTCTCCAAATTGACAGAACATTAGTCTGATTGGCTTTGTTTCATTCTCAGTAACTCACAGTGAGGTGTATACGCTGGTATTCTATATAATAAAACCCCTGTGTCCCTGTGTCTATGCATTTTGCCTAGCGCACATGCGCGGCACACGGGTGGACTTAGGACAGTAGAGAACGGATGCAAGGGGGTGGGTGTGTGCACGCGCTTCATGGTGTGCGCGTGTCATGCAGACGCGTGCCTCGTGTGCGCGCTTCGCAGAAGTGCGTGCGCTGTTGAGGGTGGGGGGTGCCGTTTTTAAATGGGGGTATTATGAACTAGTTCTTTATAAATAACTGATAACTTAATATAAATAACTGATAACTGAATATAAATAACTGAACAGATTGTGAAAGAGAATGCAAGCATGACCACAATGGCACGATGACAGATCTTCCTGGATTTATCTGGTCTTTGTACACAGCCCTGAGTAATTTCACTAGCTCCTCATTTTACAACATTATCCTGTTCTGTTAGACCAGATATCTTTCCTAAATATAAGACGTGCTAACAAAGAGACACTGCCACTGCATTTCATTTCTACCCTCCGCAGAATCCCTCGGAACACATTCACCTTTATTTTATGACCAAGAATCCAAACTTCTTTCCTGTCACTGCTTTATAGGATGTGATTCAGCTTCCCATGGCAGCCCTCCCCCTCTCTCTGCTTAAAGTGGACCCATAAGCCTGTAGCATTTCTTTATGCAGACAATAGGTTTACTGTATATGTTCTAAGGCAAGCTGTGACACCTTCTGTACCTGTTCTAATTACATGCCGGTAATATAGATACACCCAGACGGGGGTAAAACAGTATTCAGTAAATGGACATTTGAGCTGTGATTTAAAAACATTGCTTATTTTTGTGTTTATTAAAATAATGTTTTAATAGTTTGAAACCGACCCCCTGAGGACTCCCATTGGACGGTTTTATGTCCAGTAGGGAGCCCCAGCAGTTCAATAGGATTTTTCCAGGGCTTCCGATCGTATTGTGATCAGGGCCGTGCAGAGGGTCCTTAAGTGGGGGGTGCTCAAAATTTAAGAAGAGGGGCCTGGGTGCAGGTACTTGGTGTCATGTGAGTGTGAGTACTGAGTGCCAGCTATGGGTGGAAGGAGTGTGGGTGGATGTTGGGAGAAGTAGAGGTCAGTGTGAGTGCTACAAGAAGGGGAAGTCATTGGGGGAGGGAGAGGTCACTGGGTTGCTAGGGGAGGGAGAGGACAGTTTAGCACAGCAGCACTCCGTAGTACAGATAATAAAATATTAGCACATCCATGTGTTTTATTGACTCTTACACACTTTGTGAAAATGTGTAGGGTGCCTCAGGGAGACCCCTTTACACATTTACTGAGGCAAGGGTGCTTCTCCAATTCCTTCAATTTAAGGCACCATCAACCCTTCACCCCAACAGGCAAGGAAGTGTCCAAAGAACTCCTGCACTTAGGGCTAATTCTAGACTTTTTGCCGAGGTAAGTGAGTCATCGCTCCCCCCCTCTGCTTAATGCTTTTAAACAGAGCTAATAGCTGGACTGGCAGGGCGGACGGGGGACCCAGGTGAAGGAGGTGGAGTCCAACCCCCCTCCCCGTCGCTGTGCCCTTCCTGGCTGCTACTCCTTCCAGCTGTCCACCCCCCCCACCCATGGCCAGGCAGGCACCGTCCCCCCACGAGTGCCACCTGAGGAACCTGCCTCACCCCTTAGCCCCTTAGTAGCCTTAAGGTCCGTTTCCACAAGACCCGATCATGGTCAGTTTCCGAAGAACGTATCCGGGACCCCATTACCATGCATGGCAAGGCTATAGCGATACAGACGACAGTTCCTTGAGTACTCTGCTGGGGTTCCTTGTTATTTTCCACCATCCTGGGGGAAGTATAATAGAGCTCACTATAATAGGGGGTACTGTAAAAATAAGCACTAAAATGGGCTTTAGAATATCTATGAGCACAATAATAAAAGGCACTAGAAGAAGGAGGCACTGTAATAAGGGGTAGTGAAATAAACAGCCACACCTACTTTTGAAGACCATGCCACCTGCAAAATAAATGCAGGGGTTCCTTCAGATCCAAAAATTATTTACAGGGTTTCCTTGAGATCCAAAAATTATTTACAGGTATTCCTCCCTGTAAGGAAAAAAAAAGGTAGTGAAAGGCTGTCATACAGGAACATTTTGGTTTGCTTTAATATTGGATAGACCTAAAACTCGTGTGTCATACTTGGAAACTAAGTAATGTTACTGTAACCTTATCATTCAAGGCCTGATAAAGCAGCGCGCTCCAGTTATAATGGATTCTCTGATATAACTGAAAAGAAGAACAAATGTTAATAATCAGATGCATGAAAAAATGCCTAGAGTAATATTTACTATGAAATTGAGTAAAATCGAGTAAAATGTAATTTGTTTTCCATGGGTGAGATGTGAATGAATTCTTATTACAAAAATTCCTTGTGACTGTATGTCCTTGTTACTAAATACTGTGTTTTCCCCCCTCATCAGGGATTTACTGATACACACACACACAGTAAAGCAATTTTCTACATATATTACTGGTAAATGTTTGCCATAGTAGAATCAGCTGTATAACTTGATGAATGAGAGTCAGCCAAGCCCTCTAGTTGTAAACCAGAAACATGTCAAGACTGCAATGGAACGAAACGCATCTACTGGTAAGTGTAAAGCCAGCCTATGGTAAATCCCCCAAAATTATTCATGTCAATGTGAGTATTGTAATTTTGTGTTCATAAATTATAGCAGCACTAGAACTTCTTTCAGCAAGATCACTGTACTTTCACTTACCACTTAAGCCACCCCTAACTCTACTCTGTGAAGCTGCCTAAGGCCCCGTTCAGATTATGAACGCGGTCGGCCGTGCATTCAGAACGCAACGCATACAAACACACGCCATCCGCGTTTGTATGTGTTGCGAGGCTGCGCTGCACGTTTTTGGAAAAAATGCGTGCAGCATGCGTTCCCGGACCACAATGGTCCGGAACGCATGCAGTGTAAACATCAGACAGTGCACTCTATGCACGCCTCCTGCACGCGTTCCCGAAACACGGCTGGAAACGCGTGCAGTGTGAACGACGCCAAAGTCAAACAACACATTTTGCATATACTCCACTATAATCAGAGGTACTTTTTTACTAGACAAATAAGGGATTTGGCTCAAGTATAAACTTAGAGAAAGTAGAAAAACGTGTGCTACCAAACAGTGGGCCACTGTTGTGTCCCTAATGTGTGCCACTGTTACATGTCCTATAACATCTCCCTAACTAGTCCCACTTTTATGTCCCCATTACACCTCCTCATTAATACCCCACTTGATCCCCTCACAGTAGGCGGTACAAATTTGACAGGTTTTGGACTACTCCATCTCCTTATTGGAAATTCTCAGTATTTTCTTATTCTTGGTTTGAACTGCTGATCAGCACATGCTTCTGAAAATAAAGAAAACTCTGAGAATCTCTAATGAGGAGATGGACCATCACATCTCAGTCTGACGTAAGAGAAGTGCGCCCTCTATGTATCTCTCCAGCAGCTGCTGGAAAGATACGCAAAGAGCGGACTTCTCCTGCGTAGACTGGTTCCCACTGACGGCAGTGACGGGACCCGGTACCGACGCTGCGAGCAGTGGAGGACGGCAGGGCGGTAGCGATCCAAGCGGATGGGGTTGGATGAAGCCCCAGGTATGTATAAATCTTTTTACTTACGTGAGCTCTGGTTTCCTTTAAAGTGATCCCGAGCCGAAGCTCAGGATCAAAATCGCATACATACCTTAAGAGGCGCAGCCCCATTAAGATTAGCGAAAATGCATTGTCCCTAATCTTCTGGGGGGCCACGCTCAGCAACGGGGGACAACACAGCAGGGAGGGAAGCCTTAATAGGATCCTGAGGCTTCCCTCTCTTTAGGCAAGTATCTGATGTTGTGTACATGAGCTTCGGCTCGGGTACTCTAAGTTTTTTGCATATCATTAGCTGAGCTTTCAAAGTAGCAACTTGCTTTTAATATATGTCATGTTGCAGTGGCGGACACAGCAAAAAATAGTGGACAGAACCTGCGGCGCATAGCGTCGCGGCAAAAAAATGGGCGTGGCAATGACCGGATGAGGGCGGAGCTAACTGTAACTTAAAGCGAACCCGGGGTGAGGGTTTATTTCCTTTTAAACAATACTAGTTGCCTGGCGGCCCTGCTGATCTATTTGGCTGCAGTAATAAACTGAATTACACCAGCAACAAGCATGCAGCTAATCTTCTCAGTTCTGACAATATTGTCAGAAACCCCTGACCTGCTGCATGCTTGTTCAGGGTCTATGGTTGAAAGAATAAGAGGCAGAGGACCAGCACGGCAGCCAGGCAACTGGTATTGCTTAAAAGGAGAGAAATATGGCAGCCTCAATATTATTCTCACCTCAGGTTCCCTTGAAAAGTGCAAAGCAAAGACAGTGGGCCCAAGTTTTGGTGACCCTTTCCCCAGAAAATTCACATAATTGTGCAGGTTTTCTCAAGAAAATACACATATATGCCCAGAAAATACGTGCAATCATGTCGGCAGATATGCCCAGAAAATACGTGCAATCATGTCGGCAGATATGCCCAGAAAATACGTGCAATCAAGTCAGCAGATATGCCCAGAAAATACGTGCAATCAAGTCGGCAGATATGCCCAGAAAATACGTGCAAACAAGTCGGCAGATATGCCCAGAAAATACATGCAATCAAGTCGGCAGATATGCCCAGAAAATACGTGCAAACAAGTCGGCAGATATGCCCACAAAATACGTGCAAACAAGTCGGCAGATATGCCCAGAAAATACATGCAATCAAGTCGGCAGATATGCCCAGAAAATACGTGCAAACAAGTCGGCTGATATGCCCAGAAAATACGTGCAATCATGTCGGCAGATATGCCCAGAAAATACATGCAATCATGTGGCAGACCTGCCCAGAACATACACCTGCTAATATAAATAAAACAAAAACATTTACTCACCTGCAGCAGCAGACCTCCTGTCCCAGCCTCCATCCGGCGCGCAGCTCCCATGGGTGGTTGGGTGGATAGGTAGCCTAGTGGGTGGGTGAGTGGGTGGGTGGGTTGGTAGCCTGGTGGGTGGGTGGGTAGGTAGCCTGGTGGGTAGGTAGCCTGGTGGGTGGGTGGGTAGGTAGCCTGGTGGGTGGGTAACTAGCCCGGTAGGTAGGTAGGTAGCCCGGTGGGTGGGTAGGTAGGTACCCTGGTGGGTGGGTGGGTAGATAGGTAGCCTGGTGGGTGGGTTGGTAACTAGCCCGGTAGGTAGCCGGGTGGGTGGTTAGGTAGGTAGCCTGGTGGGTGGGTAGGTAGGTAGCCTGGTGGGTGGGTTGGTAACTAGCCCGGTAGGTAGCCGGGTGGGTGGTTAGGTAGGTAGCCAGGTGGGTGGTTAGGTAGGTAGCCTGGTGGGTGCGTGGGTAGCCGGGTGGGTGGGTAGGTAGCCTGGTGGGTGGGTTGGTAACTAGCCCGGTAGGTAGCCGGGTGGGTGGTTAGGTAGGTAGCCGGGTGGGTAGGTAGGTAGGAAGCCTGGTGGGTGGGTAGCCGGGTGGGTGGGTAGGTAGGTATCCGGGTGGGTGGTTAGGTAGGTAGCCGGGTGGGTAGGTAGGAAGCCTGGTGGGTGGGTAGGTAGCCAGGTGGGTAGGTAGGTAGCCGGGTGGGTAGGTAGGAAGCCTGGTGGGTGGGTAGGTAGCCTGGGTGGTGGGTAGGTAGGTAGCCTGGTGGGTGGGTAGGTAGCCTGGTGGGTGGGTTGGTAACTAGCCCGGTAGGTAGCCGGGTGGGTGGTTAGGTAGGTAGCCGGGTGGGTGGTTAGGTAGGTAGCCGGGTGGGTGGTTAGGTAGGTAGGTAGCCTGGTGGGTGGGTAGCCGGGTGGGTGGGTGGGTAGGTAGCCTGGTGGGTGGGTTGGTAACTAGCTTGGTAGGTAGCCGGGTGGGTGGTTAGGTAGGTAGCCGGGTGGGTGGTTAGGTAGGTAGCCGGGTGGGTGGTTAGGTAGGTAGCCGGGTGGGTAGGTGGGTAGGTAGCCGGGTGGGTGGTTAGGTAATTGGGTGGGTGGTTAGGTAGGAAGCCTGGTGGGTGGGTAGGTAGCCGGGTGGGTAGGTAGCCGGGTGGGTGGTTAGGTAGTTGGGTGGGTGGTTAGGTAGGAAGCCTGGTGGGTAGGTAGGTAGCCGGGTGGGTGGGTAGGTAGGTAGGAAGCCTGGTGGGTGGTTAGGTAGTCGGGTGGGTAGGTAGGAAGCCTGGTGGGTGGGTAGGTAGGTAGCCGTGTGGGTAGGTGGTTAGGTAGCCGGGTGGGTAGCTATCCGGGTGGGGGGCCCGACTCCTATCCTCCCTCCCTCCCTTCCTCACCTCGGGGGGCCCCCTCCCGATATGCGCGGCGGGAGAGCGAGCGGCAAATGCAGGAAGTCTTCAGGGCTCTCCAGGCATCCGCTAGAGGCCCAGCCGCTGAGTCTCCAATATGTCTCCAACTGGAGACATATTGGAGACTAAGCGGCTGGGCCTCTAGCGGATGCCTGGAGAGCCCTGAAGACTTCCTGCATTTGCCGCTCGCTCGCTCGTTCGCCCGCCGCGCATATCGGGAGGGGGGCCCCCGAGGTGAGGGAGGGAGGGAGGATAGGAGTCGGGGGCCCCCCCGGGGGAATAAAATAATAAAAAAAAAAATAAAAAAAAAAAAATACTTAATGGGCCCCTGAAGAAAACGGAACTTCAGGGGCCCTCGTGCGGCGGCACGGCCTGCACGGCCGTATGTCCGCCACTGTCATGTTGTATAGAAACGGTATGTCTGCAGTGAAATAAGATTTTGTATATTCAGAGGAAATACTATGCAGTAGGAATCATAACAAAAATTAGACAGGTGCATTAATGTGGGCACCCCAACAGAGATATGATATTTTGCTGAGACTCCTTCTGCAAATATAAAAGGCCCTAGATGCCTCCTACAGCCTTCGATGAGTGGATGGAGGTATTTTTGACCATTCTTCCATACAAAATCTCTCCAGTTCAGTTATATTTGATGGCTGCCAAGCATGGACAGCTTGCTTCAAATCACATTAATTTTCTACGATCAAGTCTTCAAGTCAGGAGACTGTAATGGCCATTCCAGAACTGTCTACTTCCCTCTCTGCATGAATACCTATGTAGATTTTGACCTGAGTTTTTAGTAACAGTCTTGTTGGAATATCCAGCCCCTGTGTAACTTCAACTTTGCAACTGATTCTTAAACATTATCCTGCAGAATTTGCTGATATTCGGTTGAATTCATTAGACCCTTGACTTAAGCAAGGACCCCAGCCCCTGAACTAGCCACCCAGCTCCACAGCATCACGGAACCACCACCAGATTTGACAGTAGGTGTTTTTCTTCTTCCAGCATACAAAGAACCTTTGTTTTGATCAAATAACTCAATTTGTGTTTCATCAGTCCAAAACAATTTGTTCCAAAATGAATCTGGCTTGTTTAAAGCTTTTGCATACAAAAAACAACTCTGTGGAGTTTGTGCGGCTTGAGCTTCACCCTGCCATACAGATGTTCTTTGTGCAAACCATGCTGAACTGTAGAATGATGTACAGATATCTCCTCTGCACCGAAATGTACTTGAAGATCTCTGGGGATGATCTGATGGTTGTTTGTCGCCATTCTCCCAATCATCTGCATATGCTGCTCTTGTATTTTTCCTGGCCTGCAAGACCTGAGTTTAACAGCAACTGTGCCTGTGGCCTTCCATTTCCTGATTACATTTCTTACAGTTGACAACGAAACCTTTGAGATACCTTTTGTATCCTTCCCTACCATGATGCCGAACAATCTTTGTTTCAGATCTTTGGAGAGTTGCTTTGAGGATTCTATGATGACACTCTTCAGTGGACAGTCAATTGGAAACACAACTTGCAATTGGTACAGAAAACTGACAGACGAGTGTGCTAGTGCTACCAGCCTTAGTTTATTATCTCTGATGGAGCAGAACTGGCTCTGCAGACTCCTTCAGCATCACTACAGTACACATGACAGCACTTGGGGAAGGGGTCGAGAGGTTAGGGGTGGGGCGCTGTACACAAAACCCGGCTGAACACTGAATAGGGACTATCTACAAAACTTTGTATGATTCCTTATCAGTGGCTGAACAGATTCAGTCATTAGAACAATTGTGCAGAGAGCAGAACGTTTTTTCTTTCCATGCCCTTATTTGTCAGTCTCTCAGGACACGGAAAAGAAACCTCCCCCGCCACAGGTCCCCTGCGGCTGCATCCCTTGCAGGATCTATTGTTACACCCCGACACCTATCTATGAGCATACATATGAAATCGCCACCGGGAGATTTGGGCGCATGATACAGCCGGTATATGGCTTATCCTGCTGCTGCACAAGTCCTGGCGGCGTTACTTACTATTCCCCCTCTAGGTCCACTATGTACTGTAATGCGGCTTACAGCTATTGCTGGAGGCCAAATTACAGTGCTATAAAAGTAACTTCAGTTCAGTCTTCTGACATCTCCGAAGTTACTCACTGAGCGCCGCTATAGCCGTAATTCCTATTACAGTCTATGGTGGCGCCGGCTGCGCCCAAATCTCCTGCACTGTTATTACAGCCCCTGATCTATGAAGTTTAAAGGGGTTCTGTGGGGGGGGGGGCTGAGGGTAAAAACCTCCACTTACCTGGGGCTTCTATCAGCCCCCTGTAGCAGTGATGTCCCACGCGGTCCTCCTCCGATCCGCCATTCCCCGCAGCCGACCCCGGTCTAGCGCAGCACACCGTCCAACTGCGGCTGCGCGGCCGTGGCCGCAGCCTGCTCGCTCCCGCCCATGTCATCGGAAGCTTACTGTGCAGGCGCTGTACAAGAAAACTTTGTACTGCTCCTGCGCAATAAACTTTGGATGACGCGAATGGCAGCGCGCATTATTCGGCGATGTCAGACGAATAATTGCCCGATGCCGGCGGCGGGGAACGACGGATCGGAGGTGGACAGCGTGGGACATTACTGCTACATGGAGCAGATAGAAGCCCCAGGTAAGTGGCGGTTTTTATCTTCAGCACACCCCCACAGAACCCCTTTAAGGCTTAACAAACTAATGCAAACAATCTGGTGAGCCAAATAATCAGAACTGAGCAGTTACATGCATTCAAATCAGCAAAATTACAAGGGTACCGACAGCCAGTTTTCACATTTGATTTAATTTCATACAAATGAATATTGCTTCACTAAAAATATTTGTTTGGAAAACTCCACAGACCACAGATGTTCTTAGGAAATAAAAGACATAGCACTGTTATCTTTGTTTGTTGGCAGTTGAGTAAATTATTATGAAGGCTGAGAGGGGTTCCCAAACTTTATTTGACTGGATGGGGAGCAGTGTGGTGCTGGGGGTGTCTAATAGGGAGCAGTGTGGTGTTGGGGGTGTGTGATGACGAGCAGTGTGGTGCTGGGGGTGTCTAATGGGGAGCAGTGTGGTGCTGGGAGTGTCTAATGGGGAGCAGTGTGGTGCTGGGAGTGTCTAATGGGGAGCAGTGTGGTGCTGGGGGTGACTAATAGGGAGCAGTGTGGTGCTGGGGGTGTGTGATGGGGAGCAGTGTGGTGCTGGGGGTGTCTAATGGGGAGCAGTGTGATGAGGGGGGGGGTTGATGTGGAGCAGTGTGGTGCTGGGGGTGTGTGAAGGAGAGTAATATGATGCAAACTTTAGATAGCAAGCTTGCAAGGGCAGGGCTCTCTCACCCTTTGGTGTCTTGGAATTTGTTGCACATTGTATTCATGTTACTTTCATCACTGTAATTACCTTTTCTGTATTTTGTATGGATTCTGTATTTTGTACCAACTCTATATTTTGTATATTGGTATATACCATTGTCTGCATTATTTTGTACCCCATTTTTGTTTCATACTTTGTACAGCACCACGGAATATGTTTAGCGCTTTATAAATCAATAATAATAGTAAAAATAGTCGATGATGAAGTTGGGTAATGGGTATCAGTGTGGTGCTGGATGTTTGTGATGGGGAGCAGTGTGGTGCTGGGGGTGTGTGATGGGGAGCAGTGTGGTGCTATTAGTGTGTGATGGGGAGCAGTGTGGTGCTGGGGGTGTGTGATGGGGAGCAGTGTGGTGCTGGGGGTGTGTGATGGGGAGCAGTGTGGTGCTCGGGATGTGTGATGGGGAGCAGTGTGGTGCTGGGGGTGTGTGATGGGGAGCAGTGTGGTGCTGGGGGTGTGTGATGGGGAGCAGTGTCGTGCTGGGGTTGTGTGATGGGGAGTAGTGTGGTGCTGGGGGTGTGTAATGGGGAGCAGTGTGGTGCTGGGATGTGTGATGGGGAGCAGTGTGGTGCTGGGGGTGTGTGATACGGAGCAGTGTGGTGCTGGGGGTGTGTGACGGGGAACAGTGTGGTGCTGGGATGTGTAATGGGAAGCAGTGTAGTGCTGGGGGTGTGTGATGGGGAGCAGTGTGGTGCTGGGATGTGTAATGGGAAGCAGTCTGGTGCTGGGGGTGTGTGATGGGGAGCAGTGTGGTGCTGGGGGTGTGTGACGGGGAACAGTGTGGTGCTGGGGGTGTGTGACGGGGAACAGTGTGGTGCTGGATGTTTGTGATGGGGAGCAGTGTGGTGCTGGGGGTGTGTGATGGGGAGCAGTGTGGTGCTGGGGGTGTGTGATGGGGAGCAGTGTGGTGCTGGGATGTGTGATGGGGAGCAGTGTGGTGCTGGGGGTGTGTGATGGGGAGCAGTGTGGTGCTGGGTGTGTGTGATGGGAAGCAGTGTGGTGCTGGGGGGTGATGGAAAGCAGTGTGGTGCTATTAGTGTGTGATGGGAAGCAGTGTGGTGCTGGGGGTGTGTGACGGGGAACAGTGTGGTGCTGGGGGTGTGTGATGAGGAGCAGTGTGGTGCTGGGGGTGTGTGATGGGGAGCAGTGTGGTGCTGGGGGTGTGTGATGGGGAGCAGTGTGGTGCTGGGATGTGTGATGGGGAGCAGTGTGGTGCTGGGGATGTGTGATGGGGAGCAGTGTGGTGCTGGGGGTGTGTGACGGGGAACAATGTGGTGCTGGGGGTGTGTGATGGGGAGCAGTGTGGTGCTGGGGGTGTGTGATGGTGAGCAGTGTGGTGCTGGGGGGTGTGATGGGAAGCAGTGTAGTGCTGGGGGTGCGTGATAGGGAGCAGTGTGTTGCTGTGTGTATGTGGTGAAGAGCAGTGTGGTGCTGGGTGTGTGTGATAGGTAGCAGTGTGGTGCTCGGGATGTGTGATGGGGAGCAGTGTGGAGCTGGGGGTGTGTGATGGGGAGCAGTGTGGTGCTGGGGGTGTGTGATGGGGAGCAGTGTGGTGCTGGGGTGTGTAATGGAAAGCAGTGTAGTGCTGGTGGTGTGTGATGGGAAGCAGTGTGGTGCTGGGGGTGTGTGATGGGGAGCAGTGTGCTGCTGGGGCGTGTAATGGAAAGCGGTGTAGTGCTGGGGGTGTGTGATGGGAAGCAGTGTGGTGCTGGGGGTGTGTGATGGGGAGAAGTGTGGTGCTGGGGTGTATGTGGTGGAGAGCAGTGTGCTGCTGGGCGTGTGTGATGGGGAGCAGTGTGGTACTGGGGGTGTGTGATGGGGAGCAGTGTGGTGCTGGGATGTGTAATGGGAAGCAGTGTAGTGCTGGGGGTGTGTGATGGGGAGCAGTGTGGTGCTGGGGTGTGTAATGGAAAGCAGTGTAGTGCTGGGGGTGCGTGATAGGGAGCAGTGTGTTGCTGTGTGTATGTGGTGAAGAGCAGTGTGGTGCTGGGTGTGTGTGATAGGTAGCAGTGTGGTGCTGGATGTGTGTGGTGGAGAGCAGTGTGCGGCTGGGGGTGTGTGATAGAGAGTGATGTGGTGCTGGGGCTGTGTGATGGGGAGCAGTGTGGTGCAGGGTGCATGTGGTGGAGAGCAGTGTGCGGCTGGGGGTGTGTGATGGGGAGCAGTGTGGTACTGGGTGTATGTGGTGGAGAGCAGTGTGGTGCTGGGTGTGTGTGATGAGGAGCAGTGTGGTGCTGGGTGTGTGTGATGGGGAGCAGTGAGGTGTTATTAGTGTGTGATGGGGAGCAGTGTGGTGCTGGGGGTGTGTGATGGAGAGTGATGTGGTGCTGGGGGTGTGTGATGGGGAGCAGTGTGGTGCTATTAGTGTGTGATGGGGAGCAGTGTGGTGCTGGGGATGTGTGATGGAGAGTGATGTGGTGCTGGGGGTGTGGGATGGGGAGCAGTGTGGCGCTGGGTGTGTGTGATGGGAAGCAGTGTGGTGCTGGGTGTTGTGATGGGGAGCAGTGTGGTGCTGGGTGTTGTGATGGAGAGCAGTGTGCTGCTGGGCGTGTGTGATGGGGAGCAGTGTGGTGCTGGGGGTGTGTGATGGGGAGCAGTGTGGTGCTGGGATGTGTAATGGGAAGCAGTGTAGTGCTGGGGGTGTGCGATGGGGAGCAATGTGGTGCTGGGGTGTGTAATGGGAAGCAGTGTAGTGCTGGGGGTGTGTGATAGGGAGCAGTGTGTTGCTGTGTGTATGTGGTGGAGAGCAGTGTGGTGCTGCGTGTGTGTGATGGGGAGCAGTGTGGTGCTAGGTGTGTGTGGTGGAGAGCAGTGTGCGGCTGGGGGTGTGTGATGAAGAGTGATGTGCTGGGGCTGTGTGATGGGGAGCAGTGTGGTGCAGGGTGTATGTGGTGGAGAGCAGTGTGCGGCTGGGGGTGTGTGATGGGGAGCAATGGGGTACTGGGTGTATGTGGTGGAGAGCAGTGTGGTGCTGGGTGTGTGTGATGGGGAGCAGTGTGGTGCTGGGGGTGTGTGATGGAGAGTGATGTGGTGCTGGGGGTGTGTGATAGGGAGCAGTGTGGTGCTATTAGTGTGTGATGGGGAGCAGTGTGGTGCTGGGGATGTGTGATGGAGAGTGATGTGGTGCTAAGGGTGTGTGATGGGGAGCAGTGTGGTGCTGGGCGTGTGTGATAAGGAGCAGTGTGGTGCTGGGAGTGTATGATGGGGCGCAGTGTGTCACTGGGGGTCTGGTGAAGTGGAGCTGTGGTGCTGGGGATGATGGAGAGTGATGTGGTGCTGGGGGTGTGTAATGGGGAGCAGTGTGGTGCTATTAGTGTGTGATGGGGAGCAGTGTGGTGCTGGGGGTGTGTGATGGAGAGTGATGTCGTGCTGGGGGTGTGTGATGGGGAGCAGTGTTGTGCTATTAGTGTGTGATGGGGAGCAGTGTGGTGCTGGGGATGTGTGATCAGGGATGCTCAGAAAGACCCCGAGTGCGAATTTTTCCCGAAAATTCAGGCGTTTTTTAAGGTTTCCCGAATGCGAACCCGAACCCGAAGATTTCAAAACAATCCGAATCCGAATGCGAATTTTCCCGAATGTGCGCACTCCAATTCGGCCGGATGGCCGAATGGGTTAAAATTCGAATTCGGAATTCGGGGATGACGTCATTAGGCCAATAAAAGGTCCTCCAGCCGAGGACCTGGCAACCAATCAGAGGAGGGGAACCTGGCCCTTCCCTCCTCTATATAAGGCGACGGCCATCTTGCAGAGCCACGCACTTGTGTGACTGTGCCACACATCGCTCCGGCTGTATTTATACCCCCACACCCCCTCCTCCCGTGCCACACATCGCTCCTGCTGTATTTATACCCCCTCACCCCATCTGTCAGGGACTTGTAAAATTTCAAAAGCCAGCTTATATACCTTGGCCAGGAATTGAACCCAGGTCTGAGTGCGTGGTAGATAGCTCTCTTAACCGCTATACCACCACCAACACTACATTCGGAAACCAGCCTAGCATGTACCATTATGATATATCCTAGAGAAAAATGAGCTTGCTTAACCACTTGAGGACCGCCCCCAGCCGATGGGCGGCGGCAAAGACCGGGCCCAAACGACCGCAATACGCCCATCGGCGGGGGCGGCTGCGGGAGTGGCTGTGCGGCGATCGCGTCATTCGTGACGCGATCAGCCGCCGGGGACTGGCTCCGCCCACCGTTCGTTGTAACCCGCCGGCCGTTCGGAAGCGCCGGCGGGTTACTAGCACCCGGATCGCCGCATGTAACAAGTATAATAGGCTTTGTAATGTATACAAAGCCTATTATACTGGCTGCCTCCTGCCCTGGTGGTCCCAGTGTCCGAGGGACCACCAGGGCAGGCTGCAGCCACCCTAGTCTGCACCCAAGCACACTGATTTCCCCCTCCCCTGCCCCCTGATCGCCCACAGCACCCCTCAGACCCCCCCCTGCCCACCCCCCAGACCACTGTTTGCACCCAGTCACCCCCCTAATCACCCATCAATCACTCCCTGTCACTATCTGTCAACGCTATTTTATTTTTAAGTCCCTAATCTGCCCCCTACTCCCTCCTGATCACCCCCCCACCCCTCAGATTCTCCCCAGACCCCCCCCAGACCCCCCCCCCGTGTACTGTATGCATCTATCCCCCCTGATCACCTGTCAATCACCTGTCAATCACCTGTCAATCACCCGTCAATCACCCGTCAATCACCCCCTGTCACTGCCACCCATCAATCAGCCCCTAACCTGCCCCTTGCGGGCAATCTGATCACCCACCCACACCAATAGATCGCCCGCAGATCCGACATCAGATCACCTCCCAAATCCATTGTTTACATCTCTTATCTCCTCTAAACACCCACTAATTACCCATCAATCACCCCCTATCACCACCTGTCACTGTTACCCATCAGATTAGACCCTAATCTGCCCCTTGCGGGCACCCAATCACCCGCCCACACGCTCAGATTGCCCTCAGACCCCCCCTTATCAATTCGCCCGTGCAATATTTACATCTGTTATTCCCTGTAATAACCCACTGATCACCTGTCAATCACCCATCAATCACCCCCTGTCACTGCCACCCATCAATTACCCCCTGTCACTGCCACCCATCAAACAGCCCCTAACCTGCCCCTTGCGGGCAATCTGATCACCCACCCACACCAATAGATCGCCCGCAGATCCGACATCAGATCACCTCCCAAATCCATTGTTTACATCTCTTATCTCCTCTAAACACCCACTAATTACCCATCAATCACCCCCTATCACCACCTGTCACTGTTACCCATCAGATTAGACCCTAATCTGCCCCTTGCGGGCACCCAATCACCCGCCCACACGCTCAGATTGCCCTCAGACCCCCCCCTTATCAATTCGCCCGTGCAATATTTACATCTGTTATTCCCTGTAATAACCCACTGATCACCTGTCAATCACCCATCAATCACCCCCTGTCACTGCCACCCATCAATCACCCCCTGTCACTGCCACCCATCAAACAGCCCCTAACCTGCCCCTTGCGGGCAATCTGATCACCCACCCACACCAATAGATCGCCCGCAGATCTTCTCTCCTCTAAACACCCACTAATTACCCATCAATCACCCCCTATCACCACCTGTCACTGTTACCCATCAGATTAGACCCTAATCTGCCCCTTGCGGGCACCCAATCACCCGCCCACACCTCAGAACGCCCTCAGACCCCAGCCCTGATCACCTCGCCAGTGCATTGCTTGCATCTATTTCCCCCCTCTAATCACACCTTGAGACACCCATCAATCACCTCCTGTCACCCCCTAGCACACCTACCCATCAGATCAGGCCCTAATTTGCCCCGTGTGGGCACCTGATCACTCGGCCAAACCCTCAGATCCCCCTCAGACCCCCTTCCGATCACGTCCCCAGTGCATTTATTGCATCTATTTTCCCCTCTAACCGCCCCCTGAGACACCCATCAATCACCTCCTGTCACCCCCCTAGCACTCCTATCCATCAGATCAGGCCCAATACATCCTGTCATCTAAGAGGCCACCCTGCTTATGACCGCTTCCACAAAATTTGCCCCCTCATAGACCACCTGTCATCAAAATTTGCAGATGCTTATACCCCTGAACAGTCATTTTGAGAAATTTGGTTTCCAGACTACTCACAGTTTTGGGCCCGTAAAATGCCAGGGCAGTATAGGAACCCCACAAGTGACCCCATTTTAGAAAGAAGACACCCCAAGGTATTCTGTTAGGTGTATGATGAGTTCATAGAATATTTTATTTTTTGTCAAAAGTTAGAGGAAATTGGATTTTTATTGTTTTTTTCACAAAGTGTCATTTTTCACTAACTTGTGACAAAAAATAAAATCTTCTATGAACTCACCATACCCCTAACGGAATACCTTGGGGTGTCTTCTTTCTAAAATGGGGTCACTTGTGGGGTTCCTATACTGCCCTGGCATTTTAGGGGCCCTAAACCGTGAGGAGTAGTCTAGAATCCAAATGCCTCAAAATGACCTGTGAATAGGACGTTAGGCCCCTTAGCGCACCTAGGTTGCAAAAAAGTGTCACACATGTGGTATCGCCGTACTCAGAAGAAGTAGTATAATGTGTTTTGCGGTGTATTTTTATACATACCCATGCTGGGTGGGAGAAATCTCTCTGTAAATGGACAATTGTGTGTAAAAAAAATCAAATAATTGTCATTTACAGAGATATTTCTCCCACCCAGCATCTGTATGTGTAAAAATACACCCCAAAACACATTATACTACTTCTCCTGAGTACGGCGGTACCACATGTGTGGCACTTTTTTGCACCCTAAGTGCGCTAAGGGGCCCAAAGTCCAATGAGTACCTTTAGGATTTCACAGGTCATTTTGCGACATTTGGTTTCAAGACTACTCCTCACGGTTTAGGGCCCCTAAAATGCCAGGGCAGTATAGGAACCCCACAAATGACCCCATTTTAGAAAGAAGACACCCCAAGGTATTCCGTTAGGAGTATGGTGAGTTCATAGAAGATTTTATTTTTTGTCACAAGTTAGCGGAAAATGACACTTTGTGAAAAAAAAACAATTAACATCAATTTCCGCTAACTTGTGACAAAAAAAAAAAAATCTTCTATGAACTCACCATACTCCTAATGGAATACCTTGGGGTGTCTTCTTTCTAAAATGGGGTAATTTGTGGGGTTCCTATACTGTCCTGGCATTTTAGGGGCCCTAAACCGTGAGGAGTAGTCTTGAAACGAAATTTCTCAAAATGACCTGTGAAATCCTAAAGGTACTCATTGGACTTTGGGCCCCTTAGCGCAGTTAGGGTGCAAAAAAGTGCCACACATGTGGTATCGCCGTACTCAGGAGAAGTAGTATAATGTGTTTTGGGGTGTATTTTTCCACATACCCATGCTGAGTGGGAGAAATATCTCTATAAATAGACAATTGTGTGTAAAAAAAATAAAAAAAATTGTCATTTACGGAGATATTTCTCCCACCCAGCATGGGTATGTGTAAAAATACACCCCAAAACACATTATACTACTTTTCCTGAGTACGGCAATACCACATGTGTGGCACTTTTTTGCAGCCTAACTGCGCTAAGGGGCCCAAAGTCCAATGAGCATCTTTAGGCTTTACATGGGTGCTTACAATTAGGCACCCCCCAAAATGCCAGGACAGTGAACACACCCCACAAATGACCCCATTTTGGAAAGTAGACACTTCAAGGTATTCAGAGAGGAGCATAGTGAGTCCGTGGCAGATTTCATTTTTTTTTTGTCGCAAGTTAGAAGAAATGGAAACTTTTTTTTTTTGTTGTTGTTGTCACAAAGTGTCATTTTCCGCTAACTTGTGACAAAAAATAAAATCTTCTATGAACTCACCATGCCTCTCACTGAATACTTTGGGATGTCTTCTTTCCAAAATGGGGTCATTTGGGGGGTATTTGTACTATCCTGGAATTTTAGCCCCTCATGAAACCTGACAGGTGCGCAGAAAAGTCAGAGATGCTTGAAAATGGGAAAATTCACTTTTGGCACCATAGTTTGTAAACGCTATAACTTTTACCCAATCCAATAAATATACACTGAATGGTTTTTTTTTTTATCAAAGACATGTAGCAGAATAACTTTCGCGCTCAAATGTATAGGAAATTTTACTTTATTTAAAAAATGTCAGCACAGAAAGTTAAAAAAGTCATTTTTTTGACAAAATTCATGTCTTTTTTGATGAATATAATAAAAAGTAAAACTCGCAGCAGCAATCAAATAGCATCAAAAGAAAGCTGTATTAGTGACAAGAAAAGGAGGTAAAATTCATTTAGGTGGTAGGTTGTATGACCGAGCATTAAACCGTGAAAGCTGCAGTGGTCTGAATGGAGAAAAAGGCTCTGGTCCTTAAGGGGCGAAAAGACTGTGGTCCTGAAGTGGTTAAGGATGTGTAGTATGTCAAAAGCCAACTCACATTGGCCAGGAATAGAACACAGTCTCTGTGGCACAATTGGTTAGTGTGTTTGGCTGTTAACTAAAAGGTTGGTGGTTCAACCCCACCCAGGCATGGCCTTGCCTTTTGTGTTCAACAGTTTTCTGAATAGAACCCCAGATAGCCATGTAGATTCATCTCTCTCTTTCTCTCTCTCTCTAGTAGGGATGGTCACCGCTTTCCGTGGAATTGTATTTTCCGTAATTCTGGGCGGAAATTGGTCATTCCATTCTGTTTGGTCGGAACGAAATTGCTTTTTCAATCCGGCAGAATTCTGAAATTGCCTGTGAAATTCTGCTGGTATCCATTGATGCCATTGAAGTGAATTTTCAGCTTAAAACCATCAAGTCTTAGAGAGAGAGAGAGAGAAAGAAAGCTCATTTTTCTCTTGGGTATATCACAATGGTACATGCTAGGCTGGCTTCAGCATGTAGTGTTGGTGGTGGTATAGCGGTTAAGAGAGCTATCTACCATGCACTCAGACCTGGGTTCAATTCCTGGCCAAGGTATGTGTAAGCTGGCTTTTCAAAGCCTACAAATCTTTAAGCAAGCTAATTTTTCTCTAGGATATATCATAATGGTACATGCTAGGATGATTTCAGAATGTAGTGTTGATGGTGGTATTGGGGTTAAGAGAGCTATCTACCATGCACTTAGACCTGGGTTCAATTCCTGGCCAAGGTATGTGTAAGCTGGCTTTTCAAAGCCTACAAATCTTTAAGCAAGCTCATTTTTCTCTAGGATATATCATAATGGTACATGCTAGGATGGTTTCAGAATGTAGTGTTGGTGGTGGTATAGTGGTTAAGAGAGCTATCTACCAAGCACTCAGACCTGGGTTCAATTCCTGGCCAAGACCTGGGTTCAATTCCTGGTCAAGGTATATAAGCTGGCTTTCGAAATTCTACACGTCCCTGGAAGATGAGACCCTCCTCCTGGAGGGAGGAGGGAGTGAGGGAGTTGAGGAATACACTGCCTGATGTTGTAAAGCAGTGTAGGCCTGACATTGAATGAGATTTGTGAGTCCACACAATACATTGCCTGCTGTCAATGCCATATGTCACTTTTTTGTTTTGTTTTTTAAATTACACCTATCACTGTGATTTCCCTTTAAAAACAAAACAAAAACGCATCCGAATTTCCGAACACGAGTTTTTTACCGAATTTTGAAACTGACACCCGAACCGAATCCGAACCGAATTTCGCAGTCGAAGGCGAATTTGAATCCGAATGTCATGCGGCCCAGAATTCGAATGTACCCGAACCGAATTTTGGTAAATCTGAGCATGCCTATGTGTGATGGAAAGTGATGTGGTGCTGGGGGGGTGTGATGGGGAGCAGTGTGGCGCTGGGTGTGTATGATGGGGCGCAGTGTGTCACTGGGGTCTGTGATGGGGAGCAGTGTGGTGCTGGGAGTGTGTGATGAGGAGCAGTGTGGTGCTGGGAATGTGTGATGAGGAGCAGTGTGGAGCTGGGGCAGTGTGGCGCTGGGAGTGTATGATGGGGAGGAGTGTGGTGCTGGGGGTATGTGATGGGGAGGAGTGTGGTGCTGGGGGTGTGTGATGGGGAGCAATGTGGTGCTGGGGGTGTGTGATGGGGAGGAGTGTGGTGCTGGGAATAAGTGATGGGGAGAAGTGTGGTGCTGGGAGTAAGTGATGGGGAGCAGTGTGGTGCTGGGAGTAAGTGATGGGGAGCAGTGTGGTGCTGGGGATGCGCGATGTAGAGTGATGTGGTGCTGGGGTTGTGTAATGTGGAGCAGTTTGGCGCTGGGAGTGTATGATGGGGAGCAGTGTGGTGCTGGGATTGTGTGATGGGGAGAAGTGTGGTGCTGGGGAAGGGGGGGGGGTTGATGGTGAGCAGTGTGGTGCTAGGGGTGTGTAATGGGAAGCAGTGTGGCGCTGGGGGGGGGGATGGGGAGCAGTGTAGCGCTGGGAGTGTATGATGGGGAGGAGTGTGGTGCTGGGGGTGTGTGATGGGGAGCAGTGTGGTGCTGGGATGTGTGTTGGGCAACAGTGTGTCGCTGGGGGTGTGTGATGGGGAGTAGTGTGGCGACGGGAGTGTATGATGGGGAGCAGTGTGGTGCTGTGGGCGGGAAGGTGATGGGGTGCAGTGTGGTGCTGGGAGTGTGTGATGAGGAGCAGTGTGTCGCTGGGTGTTTGTGATGGGGAGCAGTGTGGTCCTGGGAGTGCATGGTTGTGAGCAATGTGGTGCTGGGGATGTGTAATGGGGAGCAGTGTGGAGCTGGGAGTGTATGATGGTGAGCAATGTGGTGCTGGGGATAAGTGATGGGGTGTGTAGTAATGAGGGTGTGTGATAGGAAGTAGAGTGGTGCTAGGGGTGTCTGACGTGAAGCAGTGTGGTGCTGGGGGGGGGGGGGGGGAGTGATGGGAAGGAACTAGTGTGGTGCTGGGGGGGGGGGGGGTGTGATGGGAAGAAGTGTGGTGCTAGGAGTATGTGATGGGGAGCAGTGTGGTGCTCTGGGGGGGGGGGGGGGGGTGATGCGGTGCAGTGTGGTCCTGGGAGCGTGTGATCGTGAGCAATGTGGTGCTGGGGATGTGTGATGGGGAGCAGTGTGGTCCTGGGAGCGTGTGGTGGTGAGCAATGTGGTTCTGGGGGATGGGGAGCAGTGTGGTGTTGGGTGTGTGTGATGGGAAGTAGAGTGGTGCTGGGGGGGGAGGTGTGACGTGAAGCAGTGTGGTGTTAGGGGTGTGTGATGGGAAGCAATGTGGTGCTGGGGGTGTGTGATGGGAAGTAGAGTGGTGCTGGGGGTGTGTGACGTGAAGCAGTGTGGTGCTGGGGGTGTGTAATGGGAACTAGAGTGGTGCTAGGGGTGTGTGATGGGGAGCAGTGTGATGCTGGGGGTGTATAATGTGGAGCAGTGTGGTTCTGGAGATGTGTGATGGGGAGCAGTGTGGTGCTGGGAGATGGGGGGGGGGGGTGATGGGGAGCAGTGTGGTGCTGGGAGTGTGTGATGGGGAGCAGTGTGGTGCTAAGAGTAAGTTATGGGGAGCAGTGTTGTGCTGGGAGTAAGTGATGGGGAGCAGTGTGGTGCTGGGTGTAAGTGATGGGGAGCAGTGTGGTGCTGGGAGTAAGTGATGGGGAGCAGTGTGGTGCTGGGAGTGTGTGATTGGGAGCAGTGTGGTGCTGGGGAAGGGGGGGGTGGGTTGATGGGGAGCAGTATGGTGCTAGGGGTGTGTGATGGGGAGCAGTGTGGTGCTGGAGAAGGGGAGGTTGATAGGGAGCAGTGTGGTGCTAGGGGTGTGTGATGGGAAGCAGTGTGGTGCTGGGGGTGTGTGATGGGGAGCAGTGTGGTGCTGGGGGTGTGTGATGGGGAGCAGTGTGGTGCTGGGAGGGGGTGATGGTGAGCAGTGTGGTGCTGGGAGTGTGTGATGGGGAGCAGTGTGGTGGTGGGGGGGGGGGGTGATGGGGAACAGTGTGGTGCTGGGATGTGTGATGGGGAGCAGTGTGGTGCTGGGAGTAAGTGATGGGGAGCAGTGTGGTGCTGGGAGTAAGTGATGGGGAGCAGTGTGGTGCTGGGAGTAAGTGATGGGGAGCAGTGTGGTGCTGGGGGTGTGTGATGGGGAGCAGTGTGGTGCTGGGGGGGGGTTGATGGGGAACAGTGTGGTGCTGGGGGTGTGTGATGGGGAACAGTGTGGTGCTGGGGGGGTTGATGGGGAACAGTGTGGTGCTGGGAGTGTGTGATGGGGAGCAGTGTGGTACTGGGAGTATGTGATGGGAAGTAGAGTGGTGCTGGGGGGGGGAGGTGTGACGTGAAGCAGTGTGGTGTTAGGGGTGTGTGATGGGAAGCAATGTGGTGCTGGGGGTGTGTGATGGGAAGTAGAGTGGTGCTGGGGGTGTGTGACGTGAAGCAGTGTGGTGCTGGGGGTGTGTGATGGGAACTAGAGTGGTGCTAGGGGTGTGTGATGGGGAGCAGTGTGATGCTGGGGGTGTATAATGTGGAGCAGTGTGGTTCTGGAGATGTGTGATGGGGAGCAGTGTGGTGCTGGGAGATGGGGGGGGGGGGGTGATGGGGAGCAGTGTGGTGCTGGGAGTGTGTGATGGGGAGCAGTGTGGTGCTAAGAGTAAGTTATGGGGAGCAGTGTTGTGCTGGGAGTAAGTGATGGGGAGCAGTGTGGTGCTGGGTGTAAGTGATGGGGAGCAGTGTGGTGCTGGGAGTAAGTGATGGGGAGCAGTGTGGTGCTGGGAGTGTGTGATTGGGAGCAGTGTGGTGCTGAGGAAGGGGGGGGGGGGTTGATGGGGAGCAGTATGGTGCTAGGGGTGTGTGATGGGGAGCAGTGTGGTGCTGGAGAAGGGGAGGTTGATAGGGAGCAGTGTGGTGCTAGGGGTGTGTGATGGGAAGCAGTGTGGTGCTGGGGGTGTGTGATGGGGAGCAGTGTGGTGCTGGGGGTGTGTGATGGGGAGCAGTGTGGTGCTGGGAGGGGGTGATGGGGAGCAGTGTGGTGCTGGGGGGGGGGGGATGATGGGGAACAGTGTGGTGCTGGGATGTGTGATGGGGAGCAGTGTGGTGCTGGGAGTAAGTGATGGGGAGCAGTGTGGTGCTGGGAGTAAGTAATGGGGAGCAGTGTGGTGCTGGGAGTAAGTGATGGGGAGCAGTGTGGTGCTGGGGGTGTGTGATGGGGAGCAGTGTGGTGCTGGGGGGGGGGGGGTTGATGGGGAACAGTGTGGTGCTGGGGGTGTGTGATGGGGAACAGTGTGGTGCTGGGGGGGTTGATGGGGAACAGTGTGGTGCTGGGAGTGTGTGATGGGGAGCAGTGTGGTACTGGGAGTATGTGATGGGGAGCAGTGTGGTGCTGGGGGGGGGGGGATTTGATGGGGAACAGTGTGGTGCTGGGATGTGTGACGGGGAGCAATGTGGTACTGGCGGTATAGGCTGAGATACAGGTTGTGCATGATGGAGAGCAATGTCTGTACTGTGGTGTATTGGTATGCAGAGGGGTGTGAGAAGCTGACAGACAGGTATAACTATGATTAGATGGCTCAGGAGTGGCTGCTAATGTTTTACTGGCATGCACATAAAAATGCCTTTTCAGTCTGATGCTGGGATTTATAAACAGAGGAAGTATTCCCTCAGTCTTTTGGGGCTTGTGTACACAGACAGTTTTACAGTATTTTTAACTGCAGCTGAGTTAGGTTTTCCAAACACAGCATATGACATTCAGATGTACATGGAAGTGTAAATGCAGTTAGCCTTGTAGCACTTATTCAGCAAAACTAGTGCACAAAATCAGTACTGAGAAGTTGCACTGTGTTTGTAGGGTTTCGTGTACACAGGCCCTTGCATTTTACTATAGCTATTTGTTAAGTCTTGACAGATACTTCTTAAATGTTCTGCATGTCATAAATCATATTCATGCAAATAATCTGTCTAAGGTTAATTATCAAACTCCAAAAGGCAACTCCAGAATTTGCTCTGGGGTTCATTGGTCAGTGGCTGTATCACTGTCCCCAATATCAACTCACACAGGCATATTTATTACAGTGTGCAGGGTCAGCACAGTCTTCATGATCCAACTACCTAACTGCATCCTGAAATTGTCCTCCTCCACTCATCCCATAAGGTCTATACACACGGGAAGATTTTTTTGTACAATTTTTGTGATGAACTATCGTTTTTCTTGACATTGCACAACATCGCCGTTTAAAGATGTCCGCTACGGTTGTTTGTTTTGTACAGCCAACCACGACGGATCACATTCCAAATGATCGATAAGATCTCAATTTAAGTTAATGGACTTAAGCAAAAATGTAAGTGATCATTGCGTCCCGTCGTTCGTTTCCAAGTTCCACAATTATAAAACATGGATCAGGGAAGGATCGTTTGTCAGATCTCCCAATTCAACTTCCTGTGGGTACTTAGCTTTAATTGCTCCCAGTCAGTGTCTATTAGTTCAGAAATAGACTTTTCTGCAAATGATCTATGCTTTTCAGAATTCTGACTTTCTTAGGTCCTACGTATGGGCTTACAGCTGAGCAATCCATACACAACCTGGACAACAATACTGTATGCACTTCAGAATGGCTGAGCACATTGACATCCCATCTGCACCAAGACGTCTTGCAGGTCTTTGGAGGTGATCTGCTGGTTGTTTGTAACAGTAACCATTCTCATAATCCTCCTTATATGCTGCTCTTGTATTTTTCCTACTTTAAAATTATTTATCCTCTACTTGTACTACACTGTCTGATAATTCTTGTCTGTGAATTGATCTACAGATTGAAAACTTTTTGTATATCTTTATGCACTCTTTTGGAACATTAAAAGAAAAAGTTCACGATTACTTTTTCGTTTCCTGGTTTTCTGTGTTCATTTTTCTTGAATCCAGAGTGGTGCTATTTTGTGGGTAGTCCCTTCTTTTTTTTGTTTAAACAGTTTCCTCTACATACCCACAGCACATTCAACTGTTAGAGTGTGGTGCACTTTTTAGTTTAAGAATCCAGGCCAAAGCTGCAACGTTTCCCCCCATACGGGAAACACGCTTATCTAGCTAAGGGCTTGTTGTCCTAATTGCACTGCGGTGTGAATCTGGACGACATGCTATAGTGCCGTTTCCACTAACAAGTGATGCGAGTGCAGCTACATGGCCGCATCACATCACTTCCACTAGGGTCCGTGTCACTTCCGCATCTTCCGATGCGGAAGTGTATGGAGGGGATGGCGGGTGGATGCGGCTGTGAGAGAATCTGCAGCATGCTGCAGATTTTAAGATCACTCCGCACACAATGCACGGAATGGAATCTATTCCATTGCCTTGCATTGGGTTCAGGACACCCACGATGCGATGTGGCTATGTAGCCGCATCGCGCCGCTTCTAGTGGAAAAGGGGCCCTTTCCCTATAGCCCAGCAAAGCATGGCTTAGCAAATCGAGCTATGGCTACGCAACTGAATGGGAGTCTTGGCCAAATTGGAAATTCCTAGTGGAAACCGGCCCTAACACCAACTGTGCCTCTGGCCTTCCATTTCCTGTTTACATTCCTTACAGTTGTCTCTGATGGTTCAAACCTTTGAGCTAGCTTTTTGTGACCTTCCCTTAAAGCATGATACTGAACAATCTTTGTTTTCAGATTTTGGAGATTTCCGCTAGATACAGATAACTAGGCTCATCTGCCTCATAGTAGCATTAAATATGATTATACTTGGCACACCCATACACAGAAAAGCACTGCGTATCAGCTACAATGCTGGCATGTTTTATAGTATGCTGAACTAGTATTGATAAACTAATACCTCAGGATTTTAACTACCTTGTGAAACAAGTACTGTATTCAGAACAAGCTGCATTTGCAGCTGGCATGCAATGAGTGTGTTTGCATGAGCTCACAAAGGCCCCATTCACAGGGGAAGCTGCAGCCTGACTTTATGGAGGAATCTTAACATAGAAAGTTGCACTGAAATAATAAGTCTATGCAACGTTCAGAGTGCATCTGGATTGATGCATTACAATGGATAACAGTATCCCAACGCAGGACATTCACTATATTACCACATAATGTGAGCCTTAACCACTTCCATACCGGCAGCCTCTGCCCCCTTCAGGACCAGAGACTGCTATTTAGGTAAAACGCCAACTCCCAACAAACCGCTGCAATAATCCGCCACTCCCGCCGGTCACAGCGATGCCCCATCGCTGCAGGCTCCAATCTCTGCCGCCTTTATGGCGGCAGAGTGCTGACAGCCAGTCAGGAGCGGCTTTCATTGGCTCCTGACGCTGTCTATCAATGGGAGCCAATGTGATTGGCTCTCCGTGATCACGTGGTCAAGAGCCATTGAAAGTGGCTGCTGACCTGCTTACAGAGCTTTGCCATCTTATAGAATTGAACAGATCGCCGGTATCGCTGGTAACGGCGAGGACATGCGCTTCAGTTCGACGTTGAATCTACATCCAGTCAGAGCCGCAAGCACCATCTGCTGGATGTAGATTCGTACTGCGTCGGTCCGGAACCAGTTAACCGGAGCAGTGAAGCATACTTTTCATTGATTGTTTGCTTTACTGTATGCAACACAAAGGTTGCATAGCGCCCACTGCGACTTTCTCGTTTTGTTGCATTCCTGTTTTTACTGGGAATACAACGCAGCTCCCACTGTTGACCTAGCATGATCTAATCTAGTTTACTGATCCTAATAGGTAGATGAGCCTAGAGCATCATAAACAAGCACAAGGACTTTTGCTCGCTGGTATCAGAACTCAATGCCTCGGCTGACAACTAAAGCCAGTTTCACACTGCATATTAGCGGTATTGGTGCCGCAACGCCAAAACAGGCCTTCGGGGATTACTGAGTTAATACGCAGTAGTCCCCATCTGACAGCAGGCCATACAGGAAGTGAGGCCCTCTAGCGCTCACTGCCCGTGGCAGAATCGATGACGTACGTATTTTGACAAAATATGCTTCCGCCCATGCGTGACATGTGAAACTTATGGGGGTCGTTTAAAAACATGTGCATTGCCATAGACTTACGTGACGTCTGGTCCACCGCAGGAGTCACACGGTAACGTAGATATCGCGTTAGATAGGGTCCTTCTGGCGCAGTGTACTGCATGCAATGTGAACTTCCCCATAGACTTTCATTGCCCTAGCAGTAGGCTGTGGCAAAATACCGCTCGCAACAGTGTGAAAGGCCTCTCAGGTCTGCATTCTATACAGAGTATTAGATGTAACAGAGGAGAAAAACTACTTTTAACCAGGTAACAGAATTTATTTTTTTTAAATGACAAAGTTCAAAAACTGTTTTTCAATAAACAAAAGGAACTCAAACTACGCACAGTGATAATACAAAGCAAACATAATTTGTATTTATTTATTTTCCTTTTGCCACTTACAGCAATACAGAGCCTCTCACACTAGACACAACTCTGCAGCCAGGGGCGTAGCAAAAGGGGGTGCAGAGGTTGCAGCTGCATCAGGGCCCTTGGGCCAGAGGGCCCCTAAGGGGCCCACCCTCAACCACAGTATTAGCTCTTTATTGGTCCTCTGCTGATAATAATCACTTCTATATTTGCTTTGAATAGTAGTGATCATTAACAAACTGTTTCCCATCCCCTTCTTGCCCCTCTGACACTGTGGTTGTCCTTGGCAGGTTCTGGTGCACCGAATCAATTGTTATGTACGGTATGCTTGGGGACCCCAATGTAAAACTTGCACCGGGGCCCACAGCTTCTTAGCTACACCACTGTCTGCAGCAGTTGGAATTATAGATATTCTTTCTACCAAGACATGTAGAAAAAGAGAGAACTTGAATCTTTGCACAAGCCTTGACCTGCTTGCTTAAACCATGCACTGAGTTGCGCTACGCACACTTCCTGTGTTCTAATTGGCTTGCATGATAAAACACAATAGACTGAAATATTTCCAAATATTTTCTAGACATCTATTACAGTAATAAATAGTAATTAGAGGGCTATATTATTGCTAGGGGCATCCTTTACTCTTCAGTACAGTGGCGATTCTTGGCTGTGAATGGAGGTGCATAGTCTTGGTTTTTCCAGCCATTAGGCTCATTATATATCTTATGAGGCTGGAGTGTTAGCCTGTGAAATGCACTGTGGTGAGCTCAATACATTTTTTTTGTCTTACTCTGGCTATTGTGGGGTTTTTTTTGGTAGTAAATCCACCCTTTCCTTGATTTTACATGGTTTTGTATTATTTTATATTTTTGCCCCCTCCTTATTTAGTTATATTTGTGGCTTTTGCTCAGAAACATTACTACTGCTGTTCTGCTGGAATATTTGTATTTCTATTCTGCATGTATAGACTTTATTGGTCAAACAGTTGTTTTATTTCTTTTCACATAAAAGTATCAGACTGGATGAAATCTCAGCACTGACCAAGACTCAGAGTAGTTTGGTAGAAAATCCTTTCATCTGGTAATAACTGTGTCACTTGGAGTTTAAGGGGACCTTTACACTAAGGTGTTGCGTTTCCATGGACACTGTTTACCACACTGTACCTTGGTGTGACTCAAAGTCTATGAACACTTCACACCTCATCAGGTGTGATGCAACTTAAAGGACACCCCAAGCAAAAATAAACTAATGAAATAAACAACTGTATCTATCGTCCTTCTCCTAAAAATGACTTTTTAAGATATTCCACACTTTTATTTTATGTTTAAATCTAATTTTTAAGTTTTAACTGTTTTATTGTTTTTTCTCAATTACACATTCATTCAAGTATGCCAGAGCTAAAATCTATGAACTATTGAGCTTTATTATCTCTTTCCTGCTCTCAGAAGCCATTTTCTGCTAGGAAAGTGTTTTAACAGTGAGGGTCACACTGTAGTCACTTCCTGTCTGAGTCAGGACTGAGTCAGCCACTTACATACCTTATATTTAACTCTTTCAGGCAGAGGAAAAAAAAGGAACACAGCATAGTTATTAGTGCACTTGGCACTGTACATACCCATGTCTATCTCATCATGTCACACGTCACTTCGGGTATCCTTTAATCCATTATTACAATGCAGAACATGCAGTGCGTTTCTAGAATAGCACACGTCAACAAATGTCAATCAAAAGGGTTATATTTTGCCTTCTAGTTACTTTTCAGGAGATGTCTCAATTCACGTTTGAGAAGCTCATTTGCATAGAGAACCATGCTAGTTTTTAATTCTTCCTCTACCGGAAAAAATAATTCAGACATTTTCTTAGTAGGACTAGTACTGTATGTTTTCTCAACTTTGAGTCCTATAGTAATACTGCCACTTTTACTTCTACTAGTGGCACGCATTGAGCAATTAGTGCAACCCGCGGTCTATGGGTAGTAAACATGTTGCTATGGTAAGGCACACTACGCAATTAACGTAACACACGTAGCAATTACATTATCGTAGTAATTACATAATTACTGTAGCAATGCACGTGCTACACATGCGATGATTACACTACATGTGCTTCTCTAGTGGCATTAATACCTGTAAAAATGCGTGGCAGTTTTAACGTAGCATAGTGAATTGACCCCCATTCCACTTCAGGTACACTTTAAATTCAGAAGGAACATTACAGGACCTGCTGTAACATAAGAATAAATTGTCAGGCTTGTCTCGTCAATGACTATAGGTCAGGCTGTATGCCCATATGACTGACCTGTAGCCCAGCTCGTAACACCGGCACCAGGCTCCTACCTAAAACGGAGCTACAATAACCCTGCAGGTAGATGTAGCATACAGACTGACAGATATTAGTCACCAAACAGAACCAATAGTAATAATGCAAGGCACAGTGTTCACAAGTATAATAGTCACCTGAGGCCTGGAGGATGAGGCAATCCAGATGAGAGTCAGATGACTGCAAGCAGGTAGAATGGTTACACAGTCCAGGCACTTAAGAGATAGCATGGTCAGTACTAGCCAGATGTCAGTCCAGGCAGCGTTCATTTAAGTCCTTATCAAGGCAGAGGTCGATCCAGGTGGCAGACAGGAAAGATCCAGGTACAATAGCAGAGTAGGCAACGGGTAATCCAACAGAGCGTGATCAAGATACAAGCAGAGTCTGCAACAGGAGTCAGATAGTTTGTGAACGCATACCCAGCAACAAGCTATAAGCTAATGCTATCACGGGCGTTGTCTGGGTGCGCTCACCATGCTTAAATGCAAGGACTAACCAATCAAAAACAAACAGAATCGAAAGTAGCCAATGACATACCAGTGTCTCAGCAGGTCAGCTGACACGCAACACAAACACATGGCTAATGTTTACAATGGCGGAGCATGTACTGAGAGCGCGTCCGCCGCCTATCCCATGGGAGCTGACCGCCAGGCTGCGCTCTAGTGGCGTCATCAGCCTGCCGAGACCTGAAAGCTTGCGCCTCAGCCCGAGCCTGCTGCCATGAGTGCACCGATGATCTCACATAAACATTATCTACCCCAACAGAACCCAGTCATTCTATGGTTCTTCAAGATGACTTTAATTAACAAGAGAATATGCGCTAAGTGCAGTAATTACATGTTGAATCCCTGATTTGAAGGAGTAGTCTTATCTTGCACGGTGAATGGAAGTACAAGTAGATGTAACTCAACATGCAGGCTTCAATGCTTATTAGCAGCAGGGATCTAGGTAGCACAATATGTCATTGGATGCTGTTACCGGGGTCTGTCAAGGGGGTTTGGTCTTACACTGGGATATGCTGCTTAACGTAATTTTGTTCTTTTGGAGAAACGCCTGCCTAATTTTGATATTTGAGAACCTGCTGCTTAGTTGTTATTTAAGTAATATGGGGTTGCCTGTTTTTTGGGGGACTTGTATATACTGACCTATTTATTTGGCACTGTATGACTGAAGTTTTCCCAACACTTTAACTGGCTATGGCCTCAATTCACTAAGCTTAACTCCTGTCTTTAATAACTCTTCAGAGCTGTTTTACAGTTATCACAATTATATCGCCATGGTGATAACTGTAAAACAGCTCAGAAGAGTTATTAAAGACAGGAGTTAAGCTTAGTGAATTGAGGCCTATGACACAGTTCAAGTTGGACACACCCTCTCCAAGTTTTAGCCTTGATTCCCTGTAGGGAGCAGTGTCATTGCTTGCCCTGCGTGCTAAGTAGGCTAGAGAAGGGAGTAGGGAGTTTTCAGTTTCTTTTTAGTCCCCTACACAAGACTCTTGTGGTTATGGATTTCCATGATTTAAAGCAAACATATAGTGAATGCAAACTGATCAGATAAACAATGTTAACTCTAGTCCTAATCTTAACAATTTCGGTACCAGCAGCCTCTGCCCCCTTAAGGACCAGAGGCTGTTGGTACAGTAAAACGCCGTTCTGTCCCCGCCACAGGCTCCTCTCTCTGCTGTCTCTATGATGGCAGAGCGTTGTGCGCCGTGAGAAGCCGCTTTCATTGGCTCCTGACCCTGTCAATCAATGTAAGCCAATGGGATTGACTTACAGTGGTGACAGGGCTAGGAGCCAATGAAAATGGCTCCTGACCTGCTCATAGAGCTCTGCCGTCATAGAGACGGCAGGGCAAGCGAATTGCGACGGGGACAGAGTGGCGATATCGGCGGTCAATGCGACGTAGAATCTACGTCCAGTCAGGGCCGCAGCACCCCACTGGCTGCAAATCAAGTTGCTGTGTATTACTTCGAACAGGAACACTACATGTTACGGAGGAACCTCCTCCTTCATCAGGTGTAAACAGCAATGAAACATAACCAGGCATATTTATACAAACACATGTAAAGGACCACACCCTTAGTGGATCCACCCACCAGTCAATTAACCCCACAAAACCAGATTGTATAATTCAAGCGGTCATATGGCACTCCTCATCGGCTACCGATAAAAATAGTGAAGAAACTGACCGTATACAGGCACTTCCGATCAAGGACTGCCACAAGACCACCTGTGAATAAAACATACAATAAAAATTAATGTACATATCAACAGCAATATTAGATGACATGTTTAGCAAACTGAATCCTGGCTCTACAAAAAACATTTGAGCGGCAACCGTTCATTCATCCCCCTAGGGGCCACTACGTCCAAACTGTGGATCCAGCGTGCCTCTTTTTGTTTTAATACCTTCTCTAGATTCCCTCCTCTGCTCGTGGGTGTCACAGCCTCCAAAACACACCATCTAAGCTGTGCTGCATTGTGCCCTGCTGCATCAAAGTGTCTGGCTACCGAAGTATCGTAGCTACCTCGCTTCCCTTCTGCGAAATTGCTAATGGCTCTTTTGTGCTCCTGTATACGGGACCTTACCGCTCTAGTAGTCTCCCCTACGTACATGAGCCCGCATGGGCACTAAAGCCCATAGATGACCCATGCAGTAGAACAGTAATGTCTCCCTTTGATCACAATGTTACGGCCTGTATGTGGATGCCCGACTGTGCTACCTCTAATGATGGCATTGCATACGTTGCAGTTAAGGCATGGGTAGGTACCAGCTTTGCCTGTGCTAATCGTTTTCTTAATCGGGGCAGTGTCGGTGTGTCTGACCCTATCATAAATGGTTTTGCCCCTCCTAATGGAGAATATGGGTTCCTCTCTAAACAGTGTTCCCAACTCGCGGTCGTTACTGAGTAATGGCCAGAACCTGCGTACCGTGTTTTTGATCAGCTCGGTGTTCTTCCCCAAGTTGGTGACAAAGGGTATACCTTTAGACCTAAAGTGTCTACCTGTACTATGTAGCAGAGCTGATCTTTCAATACTGCCCACTTCATCTCTTACAGCATCAATCCTTCTAGGGTTGTAGCCCTTCTGTGTAAACTTAGAAGTCAAAGAACGGCCTGCTTTCTCATAGTCTTCATCTAACGTGCAAATGCGTCTTGCCCTGAGGAACTGCCCTCTTGGAATAGCTTTAACAACATGTTTATGGTGGTGGCTATCCGGGCGCAATAGGTTGTTCTGATCCGTGGGTTTACGGAACAACCTCGTCACGAAACGACCGTCAGAGACCTTAAGTGACACATCCAAAAAATTGATGGTGTCCTTAGACACTTCTAATGAAAATTTAATGGTGGAGTGAGTGCGATTAGCCTCGCTTACCATTTCAAGGAGCAGCTCCTCAGGGCCCTTCCACAACAGCAACACGTCATCCACAAAACGATAATATTGAAAAATGTGACTGGTGTATTTAGGGTTACACAGAAACATTGTGCGTTCCAGGGACTCCACAAAGATATTAGCAATGGAAGGTGCGGCCGGAGAACCCATGCTCGCCCCCTGTCGTTGTATGTAAAACTGGTCATGAAATTTAAAGTAATTAGACTTCAGGGTTAATTCAAGGATATCCAACAGGAAATACACCAACCCATTGGGGAGACTGGTTTCCAACAATCTGTCCCCTATCACCGCTATAGCCTCGTCTTGGGGTATCGCGGTGAAGAGACTCTGGATGTCTAAACTACAAAAAATGATGTCGCTAGGAACATCACCAAGTGCTTCCAGTCTCGTCAAAAGGTCAGTGGTGTCTTTTAAACAGTGTGCAAAAGATTTAACAATCGACTGAAAGTGCACATCCAAAAAACCTGCTAACGGATACAATACTGACCCCCTACTGGACACTATGGGTCGCCCTGGGGGGTCTATCAGCTGTTTATGGATTTTGGGGAGTAGGTATAGCAGGGGGATGCTGGGAAAATCTACCGTAAGCCCCCTCACTAGCTTCTCATCCACCACCCCATCTTCTAGTGCACAAGCTAATAAACGGTCAACTTTCTCCTTCACACTACTGGTGGGATCACATTCACATTTGCTGTAATGAGCTATGTTGGAAACCTGTCTAAGACCTTCCTGTAGGTACCCCTGCATATTTTGTACCACCGTAGCCCCCCCCTTTGTCAGCTTTAGTGATGATGATCTCAGGATTGTCTGCCAATCCTTTCAGTGCTGCACTTTGTTGAGTCACGAGCTGTTTGAGCAGTCCAGCTGAGGCAAGGCACCGGCATTGTGCCCCAAGTAGAAACTACTTGGATTGCTGCTTTCCCTGCATCCATTTCCTTTGTTGCAGGGCCGCAGCACCACCTGCTGGACGCAGATTCGTACTGGGTCGGTCCAGGAACGGTTAAATAGAGGCTGGCATGTTTATTTTCCTGTGAATGATGCCAGTTGCCTGCCTGTACAGCTGATTATCTGCCTGAAATACGTTTAGCCATAGACCCTGAACAAGCATGCAGATCAGATGAGCCTGTGCAAGGAGCTTTCGCCGACGTCTGCCAGGGCTGCACAGGCACAGTTGTTTGCAACATTAAAGTTGCAAAAAACAGAAAGAGAGCCGCGGCAGTAACCGGAGGATCATTTTGTCCTGGTGCAGACACAGGACGTGTGCGGGAGCCAGTAGAAGGCCCCAGGTAAGTTGAACGTATTTTTTTTTTTTACAGATTACAGTACTCCTTTAAACTTACAGTGAGAAAAAAAAAGAAAAGATAAAAAAGGAACAGAATATAATTATAAAGACTGGAACTGTTCATACACTTGTTTATTACATCATGTTATAAGCCACTTCAGGTGGGTTTCCCATAAATAAACACATGACTCAAATTTATAACAGCATTTTACAGATGAGTGAATGCTTTACTCGGGATCCCTTTTTCAGAATATTCTTATCCAGAAGTATTCTTAATCTCTGATTGATAGGTGGCAAACATAGTAAGGTATTCTGCCAAGGGGTTTTTTTTTTGTTTGTTTTTTTTTGCCACAATAGTTTGTCAGTAGACACAGTATGCACGAGTCTGAATGACAAGCCTGTAGTACTGTTTGTCAGTGTTCTGTTCCGACAGTAAACAACATCAGTGGCTGCCTGGCTGATATTCTAGTCCCTTTTCCTTATGCACATTGTATGTAGAGGTGATTGATACTGTATGTATGTGTGCTTGTGCCCTGCACCTGCTGTGCAACGTTCATCGCCTTGAACAAAGGATGAAATATGTGGAGATGCTTGCTTTCTGGAAGATGGTTGTTAATGCCAACCACGGCTGTCAATATTTTGCTTTTTACTGCTGCTCTCAATGACTGCCAGTTGGTTGAGTGACTCTGACAGTCACAATAAATAAATGTAATGGTTTCCCTCAATGCAGCTAGCACCAGTACAGATGATGATAGGGCTGTCTATGCTGTTTGCAGAGCTAGTTCTATATTGACCACTGCAGATGGTGCCATACACAAGACATGTAGAAATCTGTTCTTACATTTAGGCTTAGGTTTTTCCCATTTTCTGCCCTTAAAGCAGTGGTGTCAAACTCAACCATGTCATGGGCCAAAATCTAAAACATCGTCTAAGTCACGGGCCAAACTGCTCATTAAGATTTAACATTTATTGAACAGTCTCCACCCCCTTCTGTAGGGTAGCGCAGTGGAGCAGCTTAATATTTACCTGCTCCAGTGCTGCTTTGGGTGTCTCCTCTAATCTCCCTGATAGACACATATTCTATTAGGCATACCTCTGGCTCTGAATGCATGCCACGTGATTGGGAGCCGGAAGAAAGTATAGAGTGTGCAGCGGCCAGGAAGAACAGAAGAGACAGCACTTATTGCTGGAGCAGGTAAATATTACACTGCCCTGCTGCGCTACTCTGCCATGTGGGGAGAGGGTGCCAGGGGGAGACATATGTAGTTGTGATATGTTTTATCAGCCATACAGAGGGATTTGGATCTAAGGAGGGGGGCCCCATGCTAATTTTGCAAGGAAGGGGGGTCCCAGGGTTGTGACTGCACTTAGGCTCAAACTGTCATCCTCTGGATGGGAAGGCAGTGTACTACTGTTCTTTTACACACATGCGCATGGCCGCATGTGTTGGTTCACAATCACGGCCCAAAGTCTGCCCACATGCTGCGCATGCGCACTAGGCACAATGGACATGGATACAGGAGGAGGTAGTGAGAGGGGTCTTATTATATAGGATTGGATTTATATGGCACCAATATATTACACAGCGCTGTACAATAAATAAGATTACGGACAATGATAATAGGTATGACATACAAAACAATACAGGTAATAAGCAGTAAGACACACAATTCCAGATCATACTCTGGAGTGGTAGTCCCAAGTAATTTCAAGTTCACATTATTCTGCGAACTGGATGCATTATCAGGTAGAATACACAAGGAGGGAGAGCCCTGCCAAAGGCTTACAATATAAAGGGAGGGGCTTGATTGACCATGACAAGATAAAGAACCAACATGGCCCTATTAAAGAACCCTCTGGGGTATGCATACCATGTGTTGAGTACCTATGTGTAATACTATGAAGAGGTAAGGGTAAGGAAGGGAAGAGAAGGATTTCTCTAATTAAAAGGGAATTTAATAGAAAGCAGACAAGAAAATTGATACAACCAACTCATGTTCCCATGAGCTGGGTCAATTTCACAAACATTGAATTGTCATAATAATAATAATAAATGACTGTTTAACACGGCTACCTGGACATAAGTAGGATAGACGGGAAGCTTGAATGCTAATGGGTTTTAGAGTTTTGTATTTTCATCTCCTCCCAGTCCCCACCCACATCTACCACCACTCCCCTCCTCCTTCCCTCAGATGCAGAGGCTGACACAGGGTAATGCAGGAAGTTTAGTCAATCCTTTTCAACGAGTCTTCTCCAATGCTCCACTGTATCCAACCCTGTTCTCAGATATCTCACAGAACAAGTGCTAAAAGTAAAGTGCGTTTCCCAGTTAAAAAAAAGTCTTGTGCAGGGCCATGGGAGTGCTGGGAGTATATTCTCCCATCTGTACTTAACTTAGCTGCATGATTCATTCATCTTTCTCCTCGCTCCTTATCGGCTGCTCCTCTCTGTCAAACTCTTCATTGGATGACAATTAACCAGAGCATTCACCTAAAATGATTAATTCCAACCTACAAAGCTCTCCACAATCTCTCTCTCCTGTACATCTCCTCACTAGTTTCCAGATACCAACCCAACCACAATCTCCGCTCTGCATACAACCTTCTCCTGTCCTCCCAGAATGAACTTCTCACATTCACGTATACAAAATTTTTCATAAGCCTCACCCCTCCTCATTGGCATCCCCTTCCAAAACACATCCGTCACTCTTCAATCTTTAAATATTCCCTCAAAACTCACTTTTACAGACAAGAATGCGCTCTACTTAGGCCATTTCCTTTCAACCTCTGGCCAAGTTGTGCTCCTTACTAAATATAACCTAAAAACATACTGCCTCTCTGTATACATATTGTATACTAGATGATGACCCGGTGTTGCCCTGGCATGTGTTTGGCTGCTGTTGGCTATGCCCAATTTTTTTAACCCTAACACATAAACACCCAATGACCAAGTTTGTGAGCTTTGGGGTCCTTGGCATCAATAATTTGTATTTTCACATTGAAATGAAAAAATCTAATTAGCTGTTTAGTGACTCCACCCCTTTTCTGAATTTGCAATCCCAGTCACCTAATGACCAACTGTACCAAGTTTGAGGCTTGTGCCACTACCAGTGCAAGAATGCTAGCAATTTAAATATTCCCCTTGAAAATCAATAGGTGAATTTTGATTGGCTTTTGTAGGCTCCACCCACTTTTCTGAATATTTATCACAGTCACCCAGTGACCAACTGTGCAAAGTTTGAGAACCCGACCATTAACAGTGTAAGAATGGCTGCAGTTTATATCTTCCCAGTGAAATTTGTTATTGGCTCTGCCCACTTTTTCTAACCTTGACACACAGTCACTCAATTACCAAGTTTGTGGGCTTTCGGGTTCCTGGCATCAAAAATGTGTGAATGGAAGCAGTTTACATAGGAGACTTGCGCCTGCGCAGTAGAGCGGCCCGACGGAGATTGGCTATTTTTGTCTATCTCCGTGGGAAGAGCGGATACTGCGCCTGCGCTGGATCCAAAAGGTAAATACTGTATTTACATCGCCACCGCTCCGGGAGGATTTTCTCCGCTGCCGTGGGACCGAGGAGGACAGGGGAAGCCTCAATAGGATCCGGAGGCTTCCCCTACCCGAGGTGAGTACCCCCAGGAGAGTTTTTTTCATTACAGATTTTCTTTAAAAAAAAAAAAATACATATATAGTTGCCTTAGGGACTCTGCTTTTTTAATATGTATTTTATAACGGTATAGTACTGTTATTTCATTTCATAAGGGCTTGTAATTATGGACCGCCCCCCCCCCCCCCCCCCCCAAAAAAAAACAAAAAAAAATGAAAAATGACACCTATATTTCCAAATAATATATTGTCACCATACATTGTGATAGGGACATTGTTTGAATGGTTTAATAACCTAGACAAATGGGTAAATAAAATGTGTGGGTTTTGACCACAGAAGAACATTTTATTTTAAAACTATAATGGCTGAAAACTGAGAAATAATGATATTTTTCCATTTTTTTCTTATTTTTCCAGTTAAAAAGTATTGAGAATAAAATAATTCTTAGCAAAATGTAGTACCTACAGAAAGCCTAATTGGTGGTAAAAATACAAGGTACTGTATAGATCATTTTGTTGTGATAAGTAGTAATAAAGTTATTGGTGAATAAAAGGGAGAAGCGCTGACAGGTGAAAATTGCTCTGGTCCGGTAGAATAAAAACCCCTTGGGGATGAAGTGGTTAAAGAGAACCTGTACTGAGTAAAAATATTTAAAATAAACAAAGAGGTAACATCAAATGAACATTACATAGTTAACCTTGCCATCAGTTCCTCTCAGAAGCTCACCATTTTCTTCTGACAATAATCCCTTCCAGTTCTGACAATATTTTGTCAGATCTGAAATATATCACTTGCTGTCAGTAAAATATCAGTTGCTGTCAGTTATAGCTGAGAGGAAAACTGATGTACCAGGTAATGTCCATGTTTCCCTATGGCTCAAGTGGGCAATGCTACAGTTTAACTGTGTGCTGACCAGAAAGTTGTTATGGGGAATAGCCATTTTCAAAATGGAGGACGGAAAATTCCCTTGATCACAGTGAACAAACAGGACGCGGGACAGGAGAAAGACACTGAGGAGTAGACTACATGAAAGGTAAGTATGACTTGTGTATGCTTATTTTGACTGTTAATTTTCAGTTCAGGTTTTCTTTAAGTAAAGGTTTGTTTTTAAACTACTAAAGTCCTGCTTTGAATGTAGCACCTACTTAACACAGGAACAGCAAAATGTTCCTCTGGTCTCTGCCGCGGCTTACTTCCAGTTTCCGCAACTTTAATGTCATGGGCTACTGCACCTGCGCGGTGGCCTACGACATTAAGGTCGCGGAAACCGGAAGTAAAAAAAGGTGGGGACTGGAGGATCGTTTTCTCCTGGCGCGGGCATAGGATGTATGCAGGGGGCCGGTAGAAGCCCCAGGTAAGTTAAACTTTTTTCTTACAGCTTACAGTTGTCCTTTAAAGAAAAACATTTCTTTGTTACAGCTGATACAAATCCTACAATAAATCTGCAGTGTTTCTATTTCCTGCTTTCATGGAAGCAGACATATTGTTAACATCCTGTGCTTTCAAATAAGCTTATCTGCTTTATCTGCCGTGGCAGTCAGGTGCCACAGGGGTGAGATCAAATTACAACTTGTGATGGGGGAATTACACAGGCTCTCTAAAAGATACAGGGTGCATTTAGCTATGTTTTCCTTCTGCCCTGTGCAAGAGTTCAAGTCCACTTTATACAAATACCACATGCAAGCTCATTATTAGCTCTTGTGTGAGATGAGGAAAAAGCAGCCTTCATACTCCAATACAAAACCTGTACAGCTCTTCAAGAGACATAAAGCACCTTTAAAGAGAATCTGTATTGTTAAAATCACACAAAAGTAAACATACCAGTGCGTTAGGGGACATCTCCTATTACCCTCTGTCACAATTTCGCCGCTCCTCGCCGCATTAAAAGTGGTTAAAAAACAGTTTTAAAAAGTTTGTTTGTAAACAAACAAAATGGCCACCAAAACAGGAAGTAGGTTAATGTACAGCATGTCCACACATAGAAAATACATCCATACACAAGCAGGCTGTATACAGCATTCCTTTTGAATCTCAAGAGATCATTTGTGTGTTTCTTTCCCCCATGCACTGAAGTTTCAGGCTGCTCTTTTCTTCCTGCAAACAGCTTTGCCCTTGTTTGTAATTCCTCAGTATGTGAAAGCCCAGCCAGCTCAGAGGACGATTTATCCAGCTGATTAGAGCAGCTTCTCTCTTCTCTCTTATCTAAATAACACACAGGCAGTGTGCATAGAGGGGCCAGAAAGGGTGAGTTCATAGCAGAACCACAACACTGAAGAACTTGGCAGCCTTCCAGACACAGGCCGACAAGTCTGACAGGGGAAAGATACATTGATTTATTACAGAGACTGTCATAGTAGAAAGTGCTGCAGTTAGCTAGTGTTGGGCGAACAGTGTTCGCCACTGTTCGGGTTCTGCAGAGCATCACCCTGCTCGGGTGATGTTCGGGTTCGGCCGAACACCTGATGGTGTTCGGCCAAACTGTTCGGCCATATGGCGGAACTAAGAGCGCATGGCCGAACGTTACCCGAACGTTCGGCTAGCGCTGTGATTGGCCGAACGGGTCACGTGTAGTGTTGGGCGAACATCTAGATGTTCAGGTTCGGGCCGAACATGGCCGAACTCCGAACATAATGGAAGTCAATGGGGACCCGAACTTTCGTGCTTTGTAAAGCCTCCTTATATGCTACATACCCCAAATTTACAGGGTATGTGCACCTTGGGATTGGGTACAAGAGGAAATTTTTTTTTAGCAAAAAGAGCTTATAGTTTTTGAGAAAATCGATTTTAAAGTTTCAAAGGGAAAACTGTCTTTTAAATGCGGGAAATGTCTGTTTTCTTTGCACAGGTAACATGCTTTTTGTCGGCATGCAGTCATAAATGTAATACATATAAGAGGTTCCAGGAAAAGGGACCGGTAACGCTAACCCAGCAGCAGCACACGTGATGGAACAGGAGGAGGGTGGCGCAGGAGGAGAAGGCCACGCTTTGAGACACAACAACCCAGGCCTTGCATGAGGACAAGAAGCGTGCGGATAGCAATTTGCATTTTGTCGCCATGCAGTCATAAATGTAATACAGATGAGAAGTTCAATAAACAGGGACCGGAAACGCTAACCCATCACAGACGTTCATTGTTCATGTTACTTGGTTGGGGTCCGGGAGTGTTGCGTAGTCGTTTCCAATCCAGGATTGATTCATTTTAATTTGAGTCAGACGGTCTGCATTTTCTGTGGAGAGGCGGATACGCCGCCGATCTGTGACGATGCCTCCGGCAGCACTGAAACAGTGTTCCGACATAACGCTGGCTGCCGGGCAAGCCAGCACCTCTATTGCGTACATTGCCAGTTTGTGCCAGGTGTCTAGCTTCGATACCCAATAGTTGAAGGGTGCAGATGGATTGTTCAACACAGCTACGCCATCTGACATGTAGTCCTTGACCATCTTCTCCAGGCGATCGGTGTTGGAGGTGGATCTGCACGCTTGCTGTTCTGTGTGCTGCTGCATGGGTGTCAGAAAATGTTCCCACTCCAAGGACACTGCCGATACCATTCCCTTTTGGGCACTAGCTGTGGCTTGTGTTGTTTGCTGCCCTCCTGGTCGTCCTGGGTTTGCGGAAGTTAGTCTGTCGGCGTACAACTGGCTAGAGGAGGGGGAGGATGTCAATCTCCTCTCTAAAGTCTCCACAAGGGCCTGCTGGTATTCTTCCACTTTGACCTGTCTGGCTCTTTCTTCAACCAGTTTTGGAACATTGTGTTTGTACCGTGGATCCAGAAGGGTATAAACCCAGTAATTGGTGTTGTCCAGAATGCGCACAATGGGTCGCGTTCAATGCAGTCCTAGGCCGAAGAGGTCATAGCCTAGGGTCACAAAACCTGTTTATTTGGGCAATTTCAATGGTGGCGAGTCTGACGTACATAAATCGCAGCAATGGCCGTTAGCAACGTCTGAATCTCATGAAATGTCTCATGCAGGTAGAAGACACCCAAAGATGGGTTCCCTACATCTCTGCAAACCAGAGTTACAGGGCTCCAAATTTGGTAAAATCCCCCATAGGCTTTCATTGGGCCTCCTATTTACAGTTCCAAAATCTCACATCTTTTCAAAGGGCAATTACTCAGCAGTGGCAAATTTTCTAGCATTGTAGGGACCCTTAGGGGGAACATGACTGGTGAGTTTCGGGCCCCTAGGCCAAAGAGGTCATAGCCTAGGGTCAAAAAAACCTGTTTATTTGGGCTATTTCAATGGTAGTGATGGTGGCGTACATAAATCTCAGCCATGGCCGTTAGCAACGTCTGAATCTCACGAAATGTCTCATGCAGGTAGAAGACATATTGTTAGACTTGGATTCCAAAGATGGGGTCCCTACATCTCTGCAAACCAGAGTTACAGGGGTCCAAAATTGGTAAAATCCCCCATAGGCTTTCATTGGGCCTCCTATTTACCGTTCCAAAATCTCACACCATTTCAAAGGGCAATGGCTCAGCAGTGGCAAAACTCACCAGTCATGATCCCCCTAAGTGTCCCTACAATGCTAGAAAATTTGGTACTGCTGAGCCATTGCCCTTTGAAAAGATGTGAGATTTTGGAAAGTGAAATAGGGAGGCAATGAAATCCTATGGGGGATTTTACCAATTTTGGACCCCTGTAACTCTGGTTTGCAGAGATGTAGGGATCCCATCTTTGGAATCCAAGTCTAACAATATGTCTTCTACCTGCATGAGACATTTCGTGAGATTCAGACGTTGCTAACGGCCATTGCTGCGATTTATGTACGTCACCATCACTACCATTGAAATAGCCCAAATAAACAGGTTTTTGTGACCCTAGGCTATGACCTCTTCGGCCTAGGGGCCCGAAACTCACCAGTCATGTTCCCCCTAAGGGTCCCTACAATGCTAGAAAATTTGGTACTGCTGAGCCATTGCCCTTTGAAAAGATGTGAGATTTTGGAAAGTGAAATAGGGAGGCAATGAAATCCTATGGGGGATTTTACCAATTTTGGACCCCTGTAACTCTGGTTTGCAGAGATGTAGGGACCCCATCTTTGGAATCCAAGTCTAACAATATGTCTTCTACCTGCATGAGACATTTCGTGAGATTCAGACGTTGCTAACGGCCATGGCTGAGATTTATGTACGCCACCATCACTACCATTGAAATAGCCCAAATAAACAGGCTTTTGTGACCCTAGGCTATGACCTCTTCGGCCTAGGGGCCCGAAACTCACCAGTCATGTTCCCCCTAAGGGTCCCTACAATGCTAGAAAATTTGGTACTGTTGAGCCATTGCCCTTTGAAAAGATGTGAGATTTTGGAAAGTGAAATAGGGAGGCAATGAAATCCTATGGGGGATTTTACCAATTTTGGACCCCTGTAACTCTGGTTTGCAGAGATGTAGGGACCCCATCTTTGGAATCCAAGTCTAACAATATGTCTTCTACCTGCATGAGACATTTCGTGAGATTCAGACGTTGCTAACGGCCATTGCTGCGATTTATGTACGTCACCATCACTACCATTGAAATAGCCCAAATAAACAGGTTTTTGTGACCCTAGGCTATGACCTCGTTGGCCTAGGGGCCCGAAACTCACCAGTCATGTTCCCCCTAAGGGTCCCTACAATGCTAGAAAATTTGGTACTGCTGAGCCATTGCCCTTTGAAAAGATGTGAGATTTTGGAAAGTGAAATAGGGAGGCAATGAAATCCTATGGGGGATTTTACCAATTTTGGACCCCTGTAACTCTGGTTTGCAGAGATGTAGGGACCCCATCTTTGGAATCCAAGTCTAACAATATGTCTTCTACCTGCATGAGACATTTCGTGAGATTCAGACTTTGCTAACGGCCATTGCTGCGATTTATGTACGTCACCATCACTACCATTGAAATAGCCCAAATAAACAGGTTTTTGTGACCCTAGGCTATGACCTCTTTGGCCTAGGGGCCCGAAACTCACCAGTCATGTTCCCCCTAAGGGTCCCTACAATGCTAGAAAATTTGCCACTGCTGAGTAATTGCCCTTTGAAAAGATGTGAGATTTTGGAACTGTAAATAGGAGGCCCAATGAAAGCCTATGGGGGATTTTACCAAATTTGGAGCCCTGTAACTCTGGTTTGCAGAGATGTAGGGAACCCATCTTTGGAGCCCAAGTCTAACAATATGTCTTCTACCTGCATGAGACATTTCATGAGATTCAGACGTTGCTAACGGCCATTGCTGCGATTTATGTACGTCAGACTCGCCACCATTGAAATTGCCCAAATAAACAGGTTTTGTGACCCTAGGCTATGACCTCTTCGGCCTAGGACTGCATTGAACGCGACCCACGCATTGTGCGCATTCTGGACAACACCAATTACTGGGTTTATACCCTTCTGGATCCACGGTACAAACACAATGTTCCAAAACTGCTTGAAGAAAGAGCCAGACAGGTCAAAATGGAAGAATACCAGCAGGCCCTTGTGGAGACTTTAGAGAGGAGATTGGCATCCTCCCCCTCCTCTAGCCAGTTGTACGCCGACAGACTGACTTCCGCAAACCCAGGACGACCAGGAGGGCAGCAAACAACACAAGCCGCAGCTAGTGCCCAAAAGGGAATGGTATCGGCAGTGTCCTTGGAGTGGGAAAATTTTCTGACACCCATGCAGCAGCACACAGAACAGCAAGCGTGCAGATCCACCTCCAACACCGATCGCCTGGAGAAGATGGTCAAGGACTACATGTCAGATGGCGTAGCTGTGTTGAACAATCCATCTGCACCCTTCAACTATTGGGTATCGAAGCTAGACACCTGGCACAAACTGGCAATGTACGCAATAGAGGTGCTGGCTTGCCCGGCAGCCAGCGTTATGTCGGAACGCTGTTTCAGTGCTGCCGGAGGCATCGTCACTAGAGTTGGGCCGAACGGTTCGCGGGCGAACGTGGTTCGCGCGAACGTAGGTGGTTCGCGTGCGGGTACCGCACGCGAACCTTTTGCGGAAGAAGTTCGGTTCGCCCCATAATGCACTGAGGGTCAACTTTGACCCTCTACATCACAGTCAGCAGGCCCAGTGTAGCCAATTAGGCTACACTAGCCCCTGGAGCCCCACCCCCCCCTTATATAAGGCAGGCAGCGGCGGCCATTACGGCCACTCGTGTGCCTGCATTAGTGAGAGTAGGGCGAGCTGCTGCAGTCTCTCATATAGGGAAAGATTAGTTAGGCTTAACTTCTTCCTGGCTGCATACCTGTTCTGTTCAGTGAGCCCTCAGCCCACTGCATACCTGTACTGTGATCCTGCCACTGCATACCTGTTCAGTGATCCTGCCACTGCATACCTGTTCAGTGATCCTGCCACTGCATACCTGTTCTGTTCAGTGAGCCCTCAGCCCACTGCATACCTGTACTGTGATCCTGCCACTCCATACCTGTTCAGTGATCCTGCCACTGCATACCTGTTCTGTTCAGTGAGCCCTCAGCCCACTGCATACCTGTTCAGTGATCCTGCCACTGCATACCTGTTCAGTGATCCTGCCACTGCATACCTGTTCTGTGAACCCGCCACTGTATACCTGTTCTGTTCAGTGGACCCGCCACTGTATACCTGTTCTGTGAACCCGCCACTGTATACCTGTTCTGTTCAGTGGACCTGCCACTGTATACCTGTTCAGTGGACCCGCCACTGTATACCTGTTCTGTTCAGTGGACCCGCCACTGTATACCTGTTTAGTGAACACGCCACTGCATACCTATTGTGTTCAGTGATCCTGCCACTGCATACCTGTTCTGTGAACCCGCCACTGTATACCTGTTCTGTTCAGTGGACCCGCCACTGTATACCTGTTCTGTTCAGTGGACCCGCCACTGTATACCTGTTCTGTTCAGTGGACCCGCCACTGTATACCTGTTCAGTGGACCCGCCACTGTATACCTGTTCTGTTCAGTGGACCCGCCACTGTATACCTGTTTAGTGAACACGCCACTGCATACCTATTGTGTTCAGTGATCCTGCCACTGCATACCTGTTCTGTGAACCCGCCACTGTATACCTGTTCTGTTCAGTGGACCCGCCACTGTATACCTGTTCTGTTCAGTGGACCCGCCACTGTATACCTGTTCTGTTCAGTGGACCCGCCACTGTATACCTGTTCTGTTCAGTGGACCCGCCACTGTATACCTGTTCTGTTCAGTGGACCCGCCACTGTATACCTGTATGTCATTTAGCATTCAATGTGATTTCTGCCCTTAAAACGCTGCTTTGCGTCAAATCCAGATTTTTCCCGGGGACTTTTGGCGTGTATCCCACTCCGCCATGCCCCCCTCCAGGTGTTAGACCCCTTGAAACATCTTTTCCATCACTTTTGTGGCCAGCATAATTATTTTTTTTTCAAAGTTCGCATCCCCATTGAAGTCTATTGCGGTTCGCGAACTTTAACGCGAACCGAACGTTCCGCGAAAGTTCGCGAACCCGGTTCGCGAACCTAAAATCGGAGGTTCGGCCCAACTCTAATCGTCACAGATCGGCGGCGTATCCGCCTCTCCACAGAAAATGCAGACCGTCTGACTCAAATTAAAATGAATCAATCCTGGATTGGAAACGACTACGCAACACTCCCGGACCCCAACCAAGTAACATGAACAATGAACATCTGTGATGGGTTAGCGTTTCCGGTCCCTGTTTATTGAACCTCTCATCTGTATTACATTTATGACTGCATGGCGACAAAATGCAAATTGCTATCCGCACGCTTCTTGTCCTCATGCAAGGCCTGGGTTGTTGTGTCTCAAAGCGTGGCCTTCTCCTCCTGCGCCACCCTCCTCCTGTTCCATCACGTGTGCTGCTGCTGGGTTAGCGTTACCGGTCCCTTTTCCTGGAACCTCTTATATGTATTACATTTATGACTGCATGCCGACAAAAAGCATGTTACCTGTGCAAAGAAAACAGACATTTCCTGCATTTAAAAGACAGTTTTCCCTTTGAAACTTTAAAATCGATTTTCTCAAAAACTATAAGCTCTTTTTGCTAATTTTTTTTTCCTCTTGTACCCACTCCCAAGGTGCACATACCCTGTAAATTTGGGGTATGTAGCATGTAAGGAGGCTTTACAAAGCACAAAAGTTCGGGTCCCCATTGACTTCCATTATGTTCGGAGTTCGGGTCGAACACCCGAACATCGCGGCCATGTTCAGCCTGTTCGGCCCGAACCCGAACATCTAGATGTTCGCCCAACACTACAGTTAGCCAGAACACATTAGAATAGCTTTTGGAACATGTAGGATGATAAAAAACAGGATGCAATTTTTGTTACGGAGTCACATGTCCTAGCCCATAGGATGCCTTAGCACATACGTTGCCTCATTTTTTCTTAAAAAATGTTCTGGTAGTTAAGTTATCCAGAAGGATCATCTGGGAATCTGCAAGTGAGGAAAACTGCTGAGTGCTGCGGTAATGTAATGTCAGATTGCGCGGAAGGGTGATCATGCAAACGTTCACTATATAAAAGACATAATATTGCCAACCTTTTTGCTTTTATTAATACAAAGTGAATTATCTGGTGTACCCTACCTACTGACTGGAATAGACAAACTCTGTAGACAGACCATTAATTTCTGTACAACTGGGGTTTTCTGCCGAACGCTGCTTATAAGTAGGTTTAAATCTTCCCAGTTCTGTGGCTAGCAGGCTAAACCTAAGAACAGATGATAATAAAATATGCATGGTATGGTCAGATTATCATTGATATTCCATTCAAGAGACTGCTTGTCTGAGCATGGAGGTCATCTCTATTTGGGGGAAATTATGACAGGAAATAGGGGGAAAACAATAATGCTGCGCAGGCAGAACTATTGGTTGGCATTTGTGCCCTCTGACTACATACATTGCTTTTTATATGTTTGAATGTATATTGCTTTATCATGGTAGAGGAGAAAGAGAGGGTATCATCATTCCAGTGCGTCTAGATTTGAGGGTTCTTTCAAAGCTGGGCAGTATTTTGTTGACTGCACATCTTCGGGGGGGGGGGGGGGGGGGGGATTATTGAAAAAAATCAGTTAAGGCCTGTACACATGCTAGATTCAGCTGAGGCACCTGATAAGGACAGTCTCTACCGATAATCCGACATGTGTACAGCACCCCTGACTGTCGCCTGGCCAGGGATCCAGGCAGATCAACTCCACCGAAGTGACTGCTTTGTTCTTGATGCATCTCCCAAATGCGTGATGTCACATATGTGGCGCTCCATCGACACTCGGTCCCCCTGCATTGCAACAGAATGTGTCTTTGGTCTGCAGGCCAACCACACGTCTGTACAGACTCAGCCCAGCGATGTCACCCAAGGGATCAGATCCCGATCCCCACCGAGCACCATTCACACAGCGTGTACGTATTTTTAGGGAAGCTGCAGAATGGTGTTCATCTTTTGCAGGGCATGGCACCTGCTCATAAGGCCAGCAAGGTGATGGATGTTTCAGAGAATTTGGGGTTTGAGTACAGGTAGCTATTTAAGGGCTTATTTACACGAGTATCAGGCTGCTCTTTTTCTTCACAGTCTTTCAGTATAACTATGTCACCAAGCTACTGGCCACCATAGCACACCAGCGTATTTGCCGTTGTGTCTACTGAGTGGTAAACAGTGTTGCTCTCTACGGCCTCGTGATCACGTGCTGTTCTTCCTGATCACGAGCAGGAACGGATCTAGACCAAGTTGCGCCTGGGGCAAGGTCAGGTTTTGGCGCCTAAACTGCCATTCCCCATAGAAATTTTGCCGCCTTTTTTAAGAATTAAACAAACTGCGCCTGGGGCAAGAAAAACTCCATTGCACACCCCCCCCTCCTTTAGATCCGTCCCTGATCACGAGGTCAGATTCCGAATTCATGATCACCTCTCAATCACAGATTCAGTTCCGAATGCACTCGTGATCGTGGTCCAAATCCATCTCGTGATCACGGCCGTGATTATAACCTGAAAACCCACCGACTTTATTGGTTAATAACAAAGCCCCCTTACAAGATATAAACACCAAATGTGCCGGATATGTTAAGTAGAACAGTGAGAACAAGGGGAATTTTTTCTTTAAAAAAAAACTTTAAAATCGATTTTCTCAAAAACTATAAGGTCTTTTTGAAATGTTTCCCCCCTTGTTCCCACTGTTGTACTTAACATATCCTGCAAATTTGGTGTTTATATAATGTAAGGGGGCTTTGCTATTAACTGCTAAAGACGGCAGGTTTTGGCGGTTTTTAATCACTAATACTTTTTTCATTTGAAACTTTAGGCCTCTTTCACAGTGGAACGTTGCGTTTGATGCGATCTTAAAGTCGCACAATGTGCCCCTAATGCAGCTCATGTAGGTTATAAAATTGGACATTATTTTGCACTGTGTTATGTGTCTCTTGGTGCGCCACTTTCATTGCATACTGATGGAACGAAAACGGCGCATGCGTTACATTTAAAAAAAACCAACATTATTGAGCATGTGCAACACACAACGCAGCAAATGTATTGCTAAACGCACAGCATGCAGCACTTTCTAAATATTGCTACACGTTACACATAACACAACGTGTGCACTGTGAATGTCGCACAGACTTTGTATTGCTGTGCGTTAGTTTGTGTTATAATTTTTTATAACGTGCGACTTTAACGTCCCACTGTGAAAGAGGCCTTAACCACTTGAGGACCGCAGTGTTAAGCCCCCCTAAAGACCAGGCCATGTTTTGTTAAACTGGCCACTGCAGCTTTAAGGCCTCGCTGCAGGGCCGCACAACACAGCACACAAGTGATTCCCTCCCCTTTTCTCCCCACCAACAAAGCTCTCTGTTGGTGGGGTCTGATCGCTCCCCCAGTGTTTTCTTAAAATAAATATTTATGTAATTTTTTTAATACATTTTACTAATTTAAAAAAAAAAAAAAAAAACTCCCTCCCCACAGCCAGCCAATCATGGTGATCGGCTGTCATAGGCTTCAGCCTATGACAGCCGATCGCTCTCCTGTGTCCCAGAGGGACAGCCGTGTCACATGGCTATCCCCAGTACAGTGCTGCCATAGGTCACAGTGCTGTACTATGTTTATAGACGACAGTTTTGCAGTCTAACAGTCTCCTAACGGCGATCGCCGATGGGAGACAGAAGGCTGAGCGGAGCTCCGCCATCCAAGCAGGGATGCGTGCGCAACAGCGTTTGCAATCTCCTGCAAAACAGGCTCGCAGGACCTTACGCCAATCGACGTTAGGCGGTCCTGAGGCTGCCGCCACGCTCATCGGCGTGACGCAGTCGGCATGTATTTCCCTCCAATGAAAGCAAAAACCCCTCGCCCACTTCCCCCAGTGTCCTGATAGTATACAGAGGAATGTCACATGTGGTTGACCCTCCTGCTGAGACCAGTTGCTGGCACAGCATTCCCAAAAAAACAGATAGGACGAGTAGAGATAAGGGATTCCCTCCAAATCTTAGAATCAAACAAAGCGAAATTTAATGTATTTGTAACTCAAAATAGGCTTGTCACAGAAAGACAAAAAATAAATTTTCTGATACCCATAAACCAGTTCTATCATCCACCGGAATTACAATTTTCCAACTGTCAGGGGTCAGTCGGGAAACTGCTTTATTCAGCATGCGCAGATCGAACGCGATAGAATAGGCATGTGTAGCCTCAATTGATACAGGGTCGCAGGCCCCTTATGAATATAGTCTCGTATTTGTGATACGCCAATCTGGGGTAGAGTTAACCAGATGATTAATACATGTTACATTTTCTGCTATGAGTTCTGGGGGCGGCAACCTTGCTGATTAGGAGGTAACCCCGCCTGAAACACACCTACTTTCCAGGTAAAGACAGCCCAAATCTCAGTTCCTATAAAAGTTGGGGCAGGAACAAACCTGCCCAGTTCTCCAAATTCCATCGACCAGGACTGTCCATTCATGCGTTCAAGGAGGACCGAACGCATGCCATGCTTCAAGGACTCTTAACATTAATGCCTACTTTAAACCGGACTCTGTTTCTTAATTCTCCAAATGGACTGCTCAGCCGTAACTAAAGTAAGAACTTTCTGATTTTATCCCTTTTATTTTTAAGCTTTGTGTGTATATGTTAATTAGTGTATATAAATGTATGTAATGCATTTTTGTTATTAAACGTTTAAAAATCGTTTAGCGGTTATGACCTGTTGCTTAACATACACAATCGTACCTATTCTCCTGAAACCGCTACCCTGTGTTTAATAGAAGTGTACATTTCTAACCCGTATGCGTGGATCCGGCTCAGATATTCAGATCTGACCCAGATTCCTGCATACTGCAAAGGGTTCACAGAGCGTTCTCGAAGTATTAGCATAATTACAGTAGCGGGCTGTGTAACCCGCTTGGTGGCAGATCTTTGAATTGTATGTGTGTGGTGAATCCTTTGGCGTCTGAACGCTCCCTCTGCTAGTCGGCTCATCAACTTGCAAAGTCAGGTTACGCTTCGTGATGAGCAAAATGGCATTGTGAGAGGATTTCTGATGCTGATCGATTGACCTTGATCGCAGACCGTCCCCTTGCGGTCTGTGACACCCGTGATCACGGATTGTACATGTGATCATGGCTAAAATCCGAGTCGAATTCGGAGCTCTGATTCAAATCCGGATCATGATCACGGCGTATCCGGATTTCAATTCTGCCATGACCGGATTTTCTCAAATTTGTGATTAGGGGTATCCGAGAGTCACTGGTGGTAAAAATGCACCCCAAGAAGCATTTCAAAAGCAAGGAATGCCTTCTAAGCACACAACAATTTTTTTGCTGATTTTCCACTGTTTGCTGTTTGTGTTTGAACCTGCAGTTGCATTGCATTTTCCAAGTGATGGAACCCAATGTGGTTGTGAAGTGTTACACAGTGGTGTTGAACCATAAATATGATCCCTGTAACTGTGTTCACATGAATAAGCCACTGAAGCGAGAAAAAAAACTTATGATATGATGAATTGTATATGTAGTAGAGAGAATTAATAGAACATTAGTAGCAAAGAAAAGAGTCTTTTTTATTTTCAGTTATACTGTAGCTTTTCTTATAACATTGCATCATTCTCTAATATTTGTAGTTTACAAAGTACACTCTATTTTAAACTATGAGACAGAGCAGAGCTAATGACCCTTTAAACTTCCCTGCAGTAAAATCTTATCCGAAGTTGTCTTTCACTGTTTCTTTGATGTATAAATGCTTCAAAAATAGCCCTGCTCTCTGACTAAATTAGTAGGAGAGCTCAAAGCAGCTCTTTTGCATAGAGAACAACTGAAGTTTCTTATGTTTTGGCCCCTTTTGGGGCTAATTGGGTCATGCCTTGTAAGGGTTTTTTGCTTTCCTCTGGATCAACAGGGATATGTGAGGGAGCAGGCTGGTGTTGTACGTTGTTTTCTAGTTGAACGCGAAGGACATATGTCTTTTTTCAACCCAAATAACTATGGAACTATGTAACTCTTCGTGTACTAAAAACAAAATGAGACTTATATTTTTGCTACTAATGCTCTTTTTCTTAGCTGTACTACACATACAAGTCATTACAGTATATCATAAGTTTATTTTCCCTTCAAATTTACTTTAACCTCCTTAGCGGTAACCCCGTGCTGGACACGGGGTAAGCCGCGCAGGAGGATTTCTCAGGCCCCGCTGGGCCGATCTGTATAAATTTTTTTTAATACATGCAGCTAGCACTTTGCTAGCTGCATGTTACTCACGATCGCCGCCGCCCCGCGCCGATTCACCGCTACCGGCCGCATCAGAGGGTGCCCCCCCCCCGAGACCCGTGCGCTGTCCGGCCAATCAGTGCAAGGCAGCGCTGAGGGGTGGATCGGGACTCCCTCTGACGTCACGACGGGGGAAGCCCTCATGGAAATCCCGTTCAGAACGGGATTTCCGGATGGGCATATGCGCCGGCGGCGATCGGCGCATACGGGGGGACGCCGCAGGGAGGGGGGAAACATGTAGCTAGCTACATGCAAAAAAAAAAAAGTTAAAAAACCGCCAGGGAGGTTAAAGTGACACTTAAGCCTAAAAAAAATAGTTTTACTCACCTGCGGCTAATTTGGCCTCGTAAGTCCTTTAAAAACTTCCCTGGAGCTTCCTTCAGCCCACCATAGCCTGCGAGGTCCCTCGGTGTCCTCCTGGCTCCTCTCTCGGTCCCGCAGATGGCTCAGTTAACCGGCGACTTCCACGTGAAGTCGCCAGTACGAGTCCCCGCCGTGCATGCTACACGTTATCACGCCGGCCGTTACGTGTCATCACGCTGGTCGCTACGTGTCATCACGCCGGTTGATACGCTATGTGCAGATACGATGGATCCAGCTTATAGCTGGGAAGTTATAATGACCAGTTTTGTAACCATGCTGATCCTTTTCCTCATAAATCCACAAGTGTCTGCATGAAATCCTGATCCAGTAAGAAAAAAAAGCTCTGTGTGCCTCTCTAATGCAGACAAAAAGTATCGCCGCAAAATACATTGCATGGCATGGCTATAAAATGTCATTTATATGTACAATTACTGGTTGTCTTTGGCAGTACCACAACCTGAATAGCACATGTTTCAGTAGAGCATGCTAAAACTAGCCAAGGGCAGCATACAGTGGCAATCTACGTCAGTGCTGACTGAATTTCCATGTAAATCAAAACAACATAAACCCCCCATTGCTGTTATCTACCTCCAAGCTATCCTATACAATAATCAGTAATGAATAATAATAACCATAATGAACCAATGTGCTACTTGACTGCAAATTGACACTAATGACTATCATATAAGAAATCGTGCTATTGCGTGCGCATTGATATTCTTCACAGACTACTAGTGCATCATATAAATTGACATATAAACTACTTTATTAATACAAAAAAAGTTCCATAATAAAAAATGCAATAAGATCTTTATAAGATGTTGAGAAATCTGCTCAGACTGCCTCTTTGCACATGTTATCCTGAAGTCTGGTTATATACAGTATAATCATAGTGGTTTTGGAGTTACTGCTGTACATCCACCGGATAGTGTGCAAGGCACCAAAGTTGTTTCGGAGAGCCGTGTATCTCATGTTAATTGTAATATCCCTCATTCACAGATGAGCTGTGTAACTATCTGCTCCAATCTATGGCTGCCTTGAATGATATACCCATCAGATCCATATATCATATCTGAGAGGGATCTTCAAAAAAATTAAGGTGGTTGTACATGATTTGATTTAAATGTATTTATTGATATATTTTAATATGATTGATCTATAACCTTTCCAGCTCACACAATCAATACATTTATTCCATTCAGAGCCATTTTTAGGCATAGATAAACCAGGCAGATGCCTAGGGTGACAGCTTCTTGAAGGCACCAATGAGCTATTCTTTTACTAAGTCTTTATTGCAGTCAAAACAAGGGTAAGAGTGTTTACAACTCATCATAGGAACACAAGTAAAAAAAAGTCCCATAACCATTTATAGCATAGTGAGATACAGTATGTAAATGAGACAAATATTAAACCCAAAAACAGCTATACAACAAAATGCCAGTGAGCAATACATAAACAATAGTAAAACTATACGCATTACCCTCCTTCCCCATTAAGTACAAGACGACTCTTGTTTTTTTAACAAATACCTGCCCACAAATATAAATATTTTACAAAAACGACAGCTTCTTATGTATCGGGAAACATTCTTGAACTTGACCAAGCTTCCAAATCCGCATGGTATTTAATTATTGAGTTATACATAGTATGATGTATAAAATCCATGAAACGAATATACTCACCTCTACTTAACACTTAATTAAAAGACACAGAGGATTGTTTCCAATTTTGGGCAACACCCCAAAGAATTGAGCATATAAATGTGTAGTACACTCTGATCAATTTCTTAGGTATACTAGAAATGGGAGCAAATAACATACTCTAACCAACCTGGGTTAGAGTAAGCGCCATTGCCAGTTTTTAACTGATCCCAAAGCAGCTGCACAACAGGGCATGCCCAAAAGATGTGGAAAAGAGAACCATCTTGACAGCCCCAGAAACAATATGGAGACACCGTTGGGGAGATCTTATGGAGATGTAAAGGGGTCCTGTACTATCTAGTGACAAGTTTTAGCGCTGTATCTTGGCTGACAGGCGTTCTAGTGGCAGCTAACATATTAAGGCTCAACTACTGCCATTCCTGTATATCATGGTTTATTTGCAGGTCTGTTTCCCACTCCAAAAAATGTATAATTTTGTATTCAGGAGACAGGCCTATGAGGTGGTTATAAAGGGTAGTGATTAAACCAACCAGGGGGTTGGAGGACAGATACAGGTTCTCATAGAACATGCAATTTAACACAGCATTTGGACTAGAATGTTGCAATCAAAAGTGCTTGAGTTGAAAATAGGTGTAGTGCTCAGAAGAAGGGAGATTGCAGATACATTGTAGCAATGGTAAAGGCATAAAACAATCCCCCGGCCAAAATCTGTTTAAAAGTGGTTAGGGCTTGGTCAATCCACCATCTGCGAGTAGTCAAAAAAAGCTGGCGGAAATTCTGGGTGACTTATGAAAGAAAGTTTTAGCGGCCTGGCCGAACATAGCTTGAAGGTTTCTTTTTATTTTTTTTACCATAGTCTCAGGTTATCACTAGCAATCAGGTTCAGCTGTTTGAGTGTTTTATTATGTATAGGGTCAAACGATGGGGTAGAGGGTAGATTGTAGGGTTAAAATGAATCACTTTCAAATTGTGTCCATAAAGCCTGACAGTCTGATCTCATACAGTAAATTATCTGATACTGGTACCAGAGCTGCAGACAGCGGAGGGCGGCGGAGTGGGAGCGATCTGAGCTTATGGGGCTGGAGGAAGCCCGAGGCATGTATAAAACTTTTTACTTCCAGGAGCTCTGGTTTCCTTTAAAGCGGACCTGAACTCAGAACTTCATCTTAGCTCTAAAATATAGGCAACAGCATAATTACCTTTGAATAAAACATTTTTGTTACAGCTGACACACATCATGCAATAAATCTGCAGTTTGTCTACTTCCTGCTTTCTTGGAAGCAGACATATTGTTAACATCCTGTGTTTACCAATTAGCTGCTCTGCCGTGGCAGTCAGCTGACACAGCTAAGGGATCAAATTACAACTTGTCATTAGTCACTAGAGATGGCCCGAACGGTTAGCCGGTGAACTTGTTTGCACAAATTCCGTGGGTTCGTGTTTGCGGATAACCGCGAACCTTTAGCGAGTTCGACCCGCTCCCTATACCACATAATTGGGCTAAACTTTGACCCTCTACATCACAGTCAGCAGACACATGGCAACCAATCAGGCTGCACTCCCTCCTGGATCCCCCCTACCCCTATAAAAGGCAGCAGCATCGCCCATGTTCTCACTCTGTGTGCTGCTGTGTTAGAGAAGGCAGAGAGGTTGCTGCAGAGATAGGGAAAGCTTAGTTAAAGGACTCATGAGGCGAACACACCAAAAAAAGTTAATTACCTCATGTCCATTGCAGTCCTCCTAGCAGAATATCAGCACCTCCCTTGTCACTGTCTGGCACTCTGTTAGCATAATCCAAGCTGTAGTGCAGTCCCTGACCCTGCCTAGGGTCGCCCTATCAGTTTGTGATTAAAAATGCTGCTTTAAAAATCCTGCGTCTGCGCACTTCTTAGCCGCTAGTGCGGCTGCGCAGGTTCTCTGTCCTGTCCCCAGCCCGTCCTCGCTCCCTTCACTCAGCTCTCTACGTCATGTGGGCGTGCCCGCACTGCCGCCCACATGACTGATTGAGCGACAAGTCAGCCTCGCCCCCTCAGCAGAGAAAAGCAGCGCTGAGCGTGGGGAGATGCGACTTATCCCTCAATCAGTGCCCGCACGGCCGCCCACATGACGTAGAGAGCTGAGTGAAGGGAGCAAGGACGGGCTGGGGACATGACAGAGAACCTGCGCAGCCGCACTAGTGGCTAAGAAGTGCGCAGACGCAGGATTTTAAAAAGCGGCGTTTTTAATCACAAACTGATAGGGCGACCCTAGGCAGGGTCGGGGACTGCACTACAGCTTGGATTATGCTAACAGAGCGCCAGACAGTGACAAGGGAGGCGCTGATGGTCTGCTAGGAGGACTGCAATGGACATGAGGTAATTCACTTTTTTTGGTGTGTTCGCCTCGTAAGTTTAAGCTCTTGTTAGCTTGTTCCTTGCTGATATTTGTTGCTGAAAAGCACCACCAAAACAGCTCTTTTGAGAGCTAATGTTCTTGTGATGTGTTTTTTTTTGTGTGGCCCACTGACACTGCATATACAGCCCTGTCTGTCGCAGCTGACCCTTGCTAATTGCTATACTGTGCAGGCCCAGCACATTCAGCACACCTTTTCACTGCACCTGTGTGACTGCTGCACAATGTATTATAATACCAGTGACTGCATACCTTTCACTGCACCTGTGTGACTGCTGCACAATGTATTATAATACCAGTGACTGCATACCTTTCACTGCACCTGTGTGACAGCACATTGTTATACCAGCAGTCACTGCATACCTTTCACTGCATCTGTGTGACCGCACACTGTTTTATATACCAGCAGTCAGTGCATCCATTTTCACTGCACTTGTGTGACTGCATATTGTTATGCCAGCAGTCACTGCATACCTTTTCACTGCACCTGTGTGACTGCACATTGTACCATACCACCAGCAGTCACTGCATACCTTTTCAGTGCACCTGTGTGACTGCACATTGTTATACCAGCAGTCACTGCATACCTTTCACTGCACCTGTGTGACTGCACAGGTATAACCCTGTTAAGCAATACTGAAAACAATTAAAATATCCTCTCCACAGCAAATAACTCTGATAATAACCATAACAAAGCATTAAATAACACTGTGTTGTATGCATGAACAATCGCCATCAATAATAACTATCGACGGTGGTGCTCATGATATGAGCTCCCAACAGGAAATGAACCCGGGTTTTGATACTGCTTAATACTTAATAAAGTGCATAAGTGATAATCGATGTTGTAAAGAATCCTGGGACCCATATAAGAAACATACAAGTGAAACAATCAAGTAAGTACATCTAAATAATCAATCAAAATTCAGCTCCTAAATAAAGTGAGCTGGCAAGGAGATGAGGAGGGAGCACCCTGGCGGACGGCTACACCAGTGTCACTGCAGTTGCCAAGAGAGGCGGGGAAGGTCCTGGTAGGGGGGAGAACAGCATGTAATGCTGGGCTAAATTGTACCAGGAGGAAGTCATGTGCGCGCGTAGAAACCGCGTCATTTCATGACTCCTTCAATGAGCCAGTTGCCAGCTGCAACAAGGGACTTCCTAGATTGACGGAACCATGCCGGAACTCAGGAAGTAAATATATTGACCCCGTAAAAGTATGTAGTACCATGCAATAATAACAGCGATTACTGGAAAATGATAAATAAAGCCTATAGGGGCTCAAGCACTAAGTGCCTTCCTGCTGCCTCTTACCACTCCCAGACGTCTCCGTACTGCACACTCAGGATCTCAGCTGCTGGCTGCAGCTTCCTGTGGAGTTGGAGTTAAAGCATGTTTTGGGTACCTGGAGTCTGAGTCATAAAAAAAGCACCAAGTCCTAATAAATTTAAATTGTAATTAAAATATGATAAAATGTCCTTATTTGTCAGATAAAAGTCAACATAAATAACTGGTATATACAGTAATAGCAGTGATTAGTCCACAAAAATGAGATAATAAACCAATCAAAAAACTATTTACTTGAGATGCTGCAATAAAGCAGTCACCGTAATTTTAAAATCATATATCTATCTACCTATCTAGTGGTTTGCAAAAGTATTCGGCCCCCTTGAAGTTTTCCACATTTTGTCACATTACTGTCTGCCACAAACATGAATCAATTTTATTGGAGTTCCACGTGAACGACCAATACAAAGTGGTGTACACGTGAGAACAGGAACAAAAATCATACATGATTCCAAACATTTAAAAAAAAACAAAAAAAACTGCAAAGTGGAGTGTGCGTAATTATTCAGCCGCCTGAGTCAATACTTTGTAGAACCACCTTTTGTTGCAATTACAGCTGCCAGTCTTTTAGGGTATGTCTCTACCAGCTTTGCACATCTAGAGACTGAAATCCTTGCCCATTCTTCTTTGCAAAACAGCTCCAGCTCAGTCACCTTAGATGGACAGCGTTTGTGAACAGCAGTTTGCCACAGATTCTCGATTGGATTTAGATCAGGACTTTGACTGAGCCATTCTAACACATAGATATGTTTTGTTTGAAACCATTCTATTGTTGCCCTGGCTTTATGTTTAGGGTCGTTGTCCTGCTGGAAGGTGAACCTCTGCCCCAGTCTCAAGTCTTTTGCAGTCTCCAAGAGGTTTTCTTCCAAGTTTGCCCTGTATTTGGCTCCATCCATCTTCCCATCAACTCTGACCAGCTGAAGAGAAGCACCCCCTGTCCTTGTCCCTGCTGAAGTGAAGCACCCCCCGAGCATGACGCTGCCTCCACCATATTTGACAGTGGGGATGGTGTGTTCAGAGTGATGTGCAGTGTTAGTTTTCTGCCACACATAGCATTTTGCATTTTGGCCAAAAAGTTCCATTTTGGTCTTATCTGACCAGAGCACCTTCTTCCACATGTTTGCTGTGTCCCCCACATGGCTTGTGGCAAACTGCAAACGGGACTTCTTATGCTTTCTGTTAACAATGCCTTTCTTCTTGCCACTCTTCCATAAAGGTCAACTTTGTACAGTCCATGACTAATAGTTGTCCTATGGACAGAGTCTCCCACCTGAGCTGTAAATCTCTGCAGCTCGTCCAGAGTCACCATGGGCCTCTTGACTGCATTTCTGATCAGCACTCTACTTGTTCGGCCTGTGAGTTTAGGTGGACGGCCTTGTCTTGGTAGGTTTACAGTTGTGCCACACTCCTATTTCTGAATGATCGCTTGAACAGTGCTCTGTGGGATTTTCAAGGCTTTGGAAATCTTTTTGTATCCTAAGCCTGCTTTAAATTTCTCAATAACTTGATCTCTGACCTGTCTTGTGTGTTCTTTGGACTTCACAGTGTTGTTGCTCCCAATATTCTCTTAGACAACCTCTGAGGCCCTCACAGAGCAGCTGTATTTGTACTGACATTAGATTACAGATTACACACAGGTGCACTCTGTTTAGTCATTAGCACTCATCAGGCAATGTCTATAGGCAACTGACTGGACTCAGATCAAAGGGAGCCAAATAATTATGCACACACCACTTTGCAGTTATTTATTTGTAAAAAAAAATGTTTGTAATGATGTATGATTTTTGATCCACTTCTCTTGTGTACACCACTTTGTGTTGGTCTTTCATGTGGAATTCCAATAAAATTGATTCATGTTTGTGGCAGTAATATGACAAAATGTGGAAAACTTCAAGGGGGCCGAATACTTTTGCAAGCCATTGTACATGTACCCACTGTTAGGTTGCCTAGGACTCGACCAATCGTTCTTTGTTCTTGTCTGCATCCTCAGATATAGAAAAGGCAGATGCCTTTTTCTGCAAGGTGGCAGAGCTACACACCAGAACCTGGCTGATATGGTGTGACAATCCAGCCCCGCGATCCCGTCGAGATCTGCTCCCGTTAGCGTACGCAGGAAGTACGGGCGCAGACTGACAACGAGACCGGTTGCTGGATCGTCAGAGGGAAGAAGAAAAGGGCGACAGAGCGTGCCAATCCCGTCTAATCTGCTCCCGTTAGCATACGCAGGAAGTACGGTGAACAGACTGACAATAAAGATTGGTCGCGCAGCTGCCGACAATATGTAATGGGACAAACATCCACCAATCCCGTATTACTAGGCCACTGTTGCCATGCAGGTCTCATGCACTAGAGACTGCTGGAGGCAAATTCACTGTGTGCGTAGTAAACGGTTAAGATTGGTTGGAGGTGCCCATACATGTACAATTCTGATTGTATATACAATCGGTAAACTAAAAATATCGATTTCGCGCTGGAAATCGGGTAAATAAAGTAGACTGCCACCACTCTCTCAAGTTCAGGGAGGAAAGAGACTCCCGCTATCATAATACGGTAGCCAGCCCAATCACGTTCAACACGCTCAAGTCACCGTTCGGGGAATAGTCACTTCCGACGGCTTAAAGACTGTGAGCAATGTGACGTTAAAGAAAGGTTACTGGGTCCCTATATGATGCAATCTCGAATTGTATTTATAATCGAGAAACGAAGTTATCGATTTCGCACAGGAAATCTGGTACTAGCTAATCCTAGAAGGAAGAAACGGTTATTTACAACCTAGCTAGCAAATCAACAATCATAAGCAAATCATAAAACAATGCGGTAGTATGACTGACTCTTCAGAGGGCAGATTCGTTATAGCAGCAATCAGATGACCAGAACAGGCACAAGACTGAACGATAAAATCGTTAGTTTATTTCTAAACTACATACACACAGCTTATTTTAGAACAGATTGATTGACAGAGAGAAGGCAAGAAAAGGAACAGGATGTCTGATGGCGTGATAAGGATCATTCCTGTCTCCTTTCAACTCAGGCCACAAGGCAGCTAGGTGTCGGACTCCTGGTGGGTCGGTGCCGATCAGGCTGGAGAAAGCTACAATTTATGAGCTTCTGTCAACTGATATCTACCCTTCACCTGATGGATGAGGTCATAAACACCTCAGGGGGTCCCCTGTGCTGGCAGAGAATCTTTTCAACAGGAGGCTAATTAGCTGACCATGAAAAGATTTCTCCAGCCCTTTGGTGAAGGGAAAAAAAAGTGTATTTAAACCAAAAACTGTCAGCTTGGGTGGTTTGCGAAGAACTAGCGTTGGTAACTCCATGACGCATTCGATATGTCATATCGACGGCGTCACATCTCCCCCCTTTACAAGATTGGGGAAGGAGCGGTTAGCAGGACCTTGACTGAAGCAATACCAACTTGTTACTTGGGCTCCGTACAGCGGGGCAGCCTGGGTTCCACATGACCTTGGGGGTTGCCCTTTTTGTGTTGGTCAGTGGTTTAGCCAGGAGGCTACAGGGCTTCGCAAACGTCCTGTAGTATCCCGCTGTTCCCAGAGAGGCCTGTACCTCTGTCATGACAATCTGATATGCGTCTGGTTCAACGGTCAGATTGTCAGCTGACAGCTGTCCTAGTACCAGGGACGAGTGATCGCAGTGTTGCTCCCAAGTCGGGGGGAACACAGGGATGTCATCCGGGTACGTGACTGTACAACCGTGCTTGCTTTTCCACAGGTCGTTCCACGCCTGGAGAAAGGTGGCTTGGGCATCCATCATGCCAAAAGACATCCGCATCGAGGCGTTTAAGTCCAAGGGCAGGGTGAATGTGGATTCCAGGCGTGCCTTGGGCACGGTTGGAATCTGCCAGTATCCGTAGCTCCGATCTATGATCGTTAGGTAGTTGGCGGATGCCAGCCAATCCAACAGATCACCGAGGGGAGTCATGGGATACGCAACGGTTATTGGGATGTCGTCCGGCATCCTATAGGCCTCACAGAACATGGTGGTCTGTGAGCTAGAGGATTTGCGGAGGACAGCCATCTGTAACATCTCCTCATACTTCATCTTCACTTTTGCTTGCACCTCCGGAGAGGCGCTGTAGGGGATCTGCCATAAGGGCTTGTGAGTCCCCGGGTCCCTTCTGTGAACTGCTGTATCCTGCCCAGGGTTGCTGCGAAGATTTCGCTGTGGGGGCGCAGTGCGCTTCAGCGAGGCCTTCGGGGAGTACGAGAGGTGGGGGGTGACTTTCACATCATCCGCCAATTCTCGTGTGGGAGCTATCAAGCCTGGCAGGGGACCTGTGTCTTCCTGTTCTAATTGGCCGTGCTCTCCCAGAACTAACTGCGTTCTATCTGACTGGGCTTCTAACAGATCCACATGGACCGTGCTTTCACCTGGGGTGTCAGTTACATGGGGAATGGGCTCACTGGAGTAGTTACCATTCTCCCTGTACACCTGTAGTGGAGCTTCCACTGCTGGCGGCTTAGCGGTCTGGCCACTAAGCGCACGCAGGTTGGAGTCGCTCTGTAGTATCCTCACGGATGTGGGACTACAAATCTCAGCCAGCTGCCTAGTGCGATCTGAGGTCAGCTGCTGAAAATCAAACTCTCTGGGGTCAGAGCTGACTCTGAGCTAAGGTTAACAGTACTGTGTGTGTCTGTCTGCACAGGTACACTACAATAAACATCACCTTTTGGGTACATCAAAATCACGTCAATATTGACATTGGTCTGAAGGTCAGAGATATCAGGGGAAGTCGAGACTTCTCCAGATAGTCCTGAGTCCAGACTGCCGGTGACACTGAAAACGTCATCCAGCGTACTCTCACAAACATGCACAACATTATCAAAAGCATTTGCATAACATGATATGTCATTTTTAGCATGAGTGTCACCCGCCTGAAAGTCAGAATTGTCAGAGGGAATCCCTGCTGTCAGCTCTGAGTTCATGCGGCTGGCCATAGAGTATGTAATGGCCAAAGAATGTACAGCGTTTCTATCACAATTATCACTGACGCATGCAATTTCATTAGTAATAACAGGTGCAGAAAGAGATAAAAGACAGTCAGTTGCTGGTACATGTAAATCTGAGGGTACCTCCCGCCCAGCGGCGTTAGGTACAGTAGCATTAGCAGGTAAGGGTTTGACATCTCCCTGTTTTCCCAAAGGCTTGTACAGTACCTGGTGGTCAGGGAGTCCTGCTGGGAACTCCTGCATATCAGCAGAAAATTCAGAAGGGCACACAAGCGTGCCTAGACCAGTGCCAAGCACAGGAGGAGAGGGAAACTCAGCAACAGCCCACTCTGGAAAACCCACCCCCCATCCGGCCTTCTGGGGACCTGGGATAACAGGGTTGTGGTGGTTGGGCCTGACTTCAGTCAGGGTGAGGAGCTTTTGTGGGAGAATATCTTCCTCTGTGGCAAGGTCGGAACAGACCAAGGAAACATCTGCTTCTGGAGCACTGGAGCAAAAGATGATCTGGTCGTCCACTGGAGCACTGTGAAGATTTCCGGTACCGTAGAGCATCTCTGACACGCTGACAGGCAGTGCAGAGGGTGATGCAGGTGACGGATCAGGGTTGCTAGCCATCTTCGTGCTAGGGACGGTCGTTCTCTTCCTCTTGGGACAGAAGAACTTTATGTGACCAGTCAAGCCACAAAGATTACACGTGCGAATCGCAGGTGTGTCAGACTGGGATGCAGCAATAGCAGAAGCTGCAGGTCTCGGTGGCGCAACGCTCACCGGACCAGGAGGAGCGAATGCAGTAGGCTTACCTCCTTCCAAGTCTTGAGACAGGGTTATGTGACTGTCCAGCACCAGAGTTCTCTGGCTGTCAGGTACAGGAACCTGATGGTACGCCCTCTCAGAGGTGCGCACAGGAAAGTCTCGTTCCGTGCCCTCTTCCATGGCAGGAAGTTTTTCTGTGGGGGTCACGGGTAGAAGTTCGCATCTCTCCACCGAAACACATAGTGAAGAGTGCTGATTTGATTGGGTTAGCTGGGCCAACTCCAATTCACGCTGGAGCCGTAGCTCTTCGATCTGGAGATCCCGCTGGCGCAGACACTCTCGGTGCTCCTGGTATCGGCGCAGTTCCTCGCCGGTCAGGTTTGCCAGCTCCAATTCCCGCGGAGTCGTCGCTCCTTGGCCTGGAGATCAAACTGGCGCAGCCACTCTTAGTGCTCTGCTTCACGTTGGAGCTCCTCCGCCTCATGCTGGAGCATCGCTGCCTCATGCTGGCGCTGACATTCTCGGAACTCCTGGTACAAGCGCAGATCCTCGCCAGTCAGGTTTGCCAACCACTCCGGGGGTATCAGGATTGCAGGGAATAGAGGCATTAAGCAAGGTGGCAACAAGGATTCCATCTCTGGGGTAATGCCACCAGCTCAGCCTTGTTTGTGCTGCAAGCAGCAATGCCGTGCGATTCGCAGAGGGCATGCAAGTTAGGAACTGACCAATTCTGGTTAAACTGAACTGAATCAGACATTCAGAAGAGAAGAGTACAAGAAAGAGTAGGATATAGCAAAGAAAAAGTTAGGAAATGTAGACCAATCTATTGCTATCAATGTGTACCGTTTTGTGCCCAGAACTTCGGTTCTGCAAGACAGGATACTTAATGACCACTGTCTTATTGTTCTGGTTGCAAAGACTGAGTTTGTCAGATCTTTGCGCTCTGATTTCCCAAAAGCTGGCTATGCCTGGTTTTGGGGTGTGCTATCACCACCACTGCCAACCAAAGTGACAATCCAGCCCCGCGATCCCGTCGAGATCTGCTCCCGTTAGCGTACGCAGGAAGTATGGGCGCAGACTGACAATGAGACCGGTTGCTGGATCGTCAGAGGGAAGAAGAAAAGGGCGACAGAGCGTGCCAATCCCGTCTAATCTGCTCCCGTTAGCATACGCAGGAAGTACGGTGAACAGACTGACAATAAAGATTGGTCGCGCAGCTGCCGACAATATGTAATGGGACAAACATCCACCAATCCCGTATTACTAGGCCACTGTTGCCATGCAGGTCTCATGCACTAGAGACTGCTGGAGGCAAATTCACTGTGTGCGTAGTAAACGGTTAAGATTGGTTGGAGGTGCCCATACATGTACAATTCTGATTGTATATACAATCGGTAAACTAAAAATATCGATTTCGCGCTGGAAATCGGGTAAATAAAGTAGACTGCCACCACTCTCTCAAGTTCAGGGAGGAAAGAGACTCCCGCTATCATAATACGGTAGCCAGCCCAATCACGTTCAACACGCTCAAGTCACCGTTCGGGGAATAGTCACTTCCGACGGCTTAAAGACTGTGAGCAATGTGACGTTAAAGAAAGGTTACTGGGTCCCTATATGATGCAATCTCGAATTGTATTTATAATCGAGAAACGAAGTTATCGATTTCGCACAGGAAATCTGGTACTAGCTAATCCTAGAAGGAAGAAACTGTTATTTACAACCTAGCTAGCAAATCAACAATCATAAGCAAATCATAAAACAATGCGGTAGTATGACTGACTCTTCAGAGGGCAGATTCGTTATAGCAGCAATCAGATGGCCAGAACAGGCACAAGACTGAACGATAAAATCGTTAGTTTATTTCTAAACTACATACACACAGCTTATTTTAGAACAGATTGATTGACAGAGAGAAGGCAAGAAAAGGAACAGGATGTCTGATTATATACAGTTCAAATACCGTTATTGGTAGTCCATGCGGCAATCGCAAGTCTTTGGCGAAAGTCCCAAAATGGCGGTTGCCATGCGGCCAAAGGGCCTTTGTTAGAAAGTTCAAAGATGGAGGTTGGCCCGTGTCCCTGCGGGCTGCCAGGATGTTACTAGGCATCAGATTGAAGGGAAAGGACACTGGAATTTTGGATCATGTCAGTTTTGTTCCTCACTGTAGGTGGGAGGAGTTATGACACATACAAGTCCAGCCTTGCAATTTGAATAAGGCAATGCCCCCTTAGGCAGGGAGAGGTTTTGGGCCAATTCATATTTTGCCCGCTCTCAGCATGCCCGTAGGTAATATCAAGAACCCGAATGAATATTCACAATCAGCGTAAGTGTGTGAATCTGCTAATACCAAACACGAGGAGTCCGGATCGCTAATAGCACCGTCCCCCCCCCTTTCACCTTACTGGCACTGGTTCCGAAAGATCCAGAGGGCTGAAAATCTCTCAGGACCAGGGTCATGTGGAATCTAATAAACTCCGTGAATTTGAGGGAACTGCGATCTTGGGAACACCAGAAATATTACCAAATTGTGCCTATTTATTAAATACAGTTTCTACAGTTTGGTTGAATCTTTGGGTGCCCAGATGGCGTGATAAGGATCATTCCTGTCTCCTTTCAACTCAGGCCACAAGGCAGCTAGGTGTCGGACTCCTGGTGGGTCGGTGCCGATCAGGCTGGAGAAAGCTACAATTTATGAGCTTCTGTCAACTGATATCTACCCTTCACCTGATGGATGAGGTCATAAACACCTCAGGGGGTCCCCTGTGCTGGCAGAGAATCTTTTCAACAGGAGGCTAATTAGCTGACCATGAAAAGATTTCTCCAGCCCTTTGGTGAAGGGAAAAAAAAGTGTATTTAAACCAAAAACTGTCAGTTTGGGTGGTTTGCGAAGAACTAGCGTTGGTAACTCCATGACGCATTCGATATGTCATATCGACGGCGTCACATATGGAGCACTGCCCCAGCTAAATGATGGGGCATTCACATTGGCAATGACAGGATGGGGGCATTCACATTGGCAATGACAGGTTGTGAAGGTCTACAGGTAGAGTGTAAGCTTCCTGGACAGGAGCTTTGTGTTATTCCCAAAAGCAGATGCCATCTTAATAAAGCTTTAAAACTGCCAAACAAAGTTTTGGCAGTGATAAAATGCCTTTTATGTAACATACTTTCAGTCAACAAGATTGTTATATGCAAATTAGAGTCAAAGGTATCATAAACTGAAGAGTCGGAGTTGGAGGACCTAAAGTTCACAGCTACCAGCTGTAGCTCCCCGCGAAGCCTCTGTGTTCTGCACACAGGATCTCATGGGGCTGCCTTCACAGCTGCCGGCTGCAGCTCCCCGCGATGCTTCTGTGTTCTGCACACAGGATCCCATGGGGCTGCCTTCACAGCTGCCAGCTGCAGCTCCCCGCGATGCCTCTTTGTTCTGCACACAGGATCCCATGGGGCTGCATTCACAGCTCTCCGCGATGCCTTTGTTTTCTGCACACCGGATCTCATGGGGCTGCCTTCACAACTATCAGCTGCAGCTCTCCATGATCCTTCTGTGTTCTGCACACAGGATCCCATGGGGCTGCCTTCACAGCTACCAGCTGCAGCTCCCCGCGATGCCTCTGTTTTCTGCACACAGGATCCCATGGGGCTGACTTCACAGCTGCCGGCTGCAGCTCCCCGCGATGCTTCTGTGTTCTGCACACAGGATCCTAATTGGGCTGCCTTCACAGCTACCAGCTGCAGCTCTCCGCGATGCCTTTGTGTTCTGCACACCGGATCTCATGGGGCTGCCTTCACAACTACCAGCTGCAGCTCTCCACGATCCTTCTGTGTTCTGCACATAGGATCCCATGGGGCTGCCTTCACAGCTGCTGGCTGCAGCTCTCCGCAATGTTTCTGTGTTCTGCACACAGGATCCCATGGGGCTGCCTTCACAGCTACCAGCTGCAGCTCTCCGCGATGCCTCTGTGTTCTGCACACCGGATCTCATGGGGCTGCCTTCACAACTACCAGCTGCAGCTCTCCACGATCCTTCTGTGTTCTGCACATAGGATCCCATGGGGCTGCCTTCACAGCTACCAGCTGCAGCTCCCCGCAATGCCTCTGTGTTTTGCACACAGGATCCCATGGGGCTGCCCTCACAGCTACCAGCTTCAGCTCTCCGCGATGCCTCTGTGTTCTGCACACAGGATCCCATGGGGCTGCCTTCACAGCTGCCAGCTGCAGCTCCCCGCGATGCCTCTGTGTTCTGCACACAGGATCCCATGGGGCTGCCTTCACAGCTACCAGCTGCAGCTCCCCATGATGTCTCTTTGTTCTGCACATAGGATCCCCTGGGACTGCCTTCACAGCTGCCGGCTGCAGCTCCCCGCAATGCCTCTGTGTTCTGCACACAGGATCCCATGGGGCTGCCTTCACAGCTGCCAGCTACAGCGTTCCCATTATCCTGCAGCTTGATCAGGAAGAGCTCGGGGAGCAGAAAACATTGGTAAGAGGCAGCGGGCAAGGCACTTCGGGACTTAGCCAATTACATTTACTCATGTTGCGTTCTGGCCTGCCAGCATCCGAAAAAAAGTCAGTATTTCGTATATTGGCTGCATCAGCTGGCCATTTCCCGTATTGGCCTGTCCACAAACTGGACAGACTTCGGGCTCTGGCTGTGACCAATACAAAACGAAATATAATCATTTTAGTTTCATTAGTTAAGCTAGGTTTCCTTCATCTAATTGTATTACTTATTTGAAAATCATGATTTCAAGACATTTTAAAAGGATCACAAACCTACAAGCGCTGCTGTATTTATGCACCCTGTTTTGTCCTATGGGAGATGTGCCACCTAGCAATAGCTGACACACATCTGGTGATTACCCTTGAGAACTTGGGGAAGTTCAACTGTAAGGTCGCATTCACTGTGGGACGTTGCGGTTTAAAGCGACGTTAAAGTCGCAACGTGTCTGCGTTAAGAGGTAACACGCTGCTGTTATAATTTAAGTAGGCCTCAGTTATTTGGACTGAGTTAGTCAAAAAGGCTTGGGGAACAGACCTGCCCTTTAAGGGGATTTTCTCTTAGAGAGAAAATCTTCAGTTCTGTCAGAACTAGAACAGTTTATAACAATGGTGCCGATCAAACCCTTTGCTGCCTAGCAATACAAGCAGACAGGGGGCCGGGGGCCGAAGAAGTTTTCAAGAAGTTTTCAAGATATTCCACAGCAAAACAAGCGGAATAGACGCGGACTGTAAAGCTTATGAAGCTGGTGTGGGGAGTGTGCGTGAGCCAAGCACACGGGCTGCAATTCGAGGATATCAGCGGCGAAACTCTTGGACGTTACACTGTACCTGCATGTGCACAACAGTTACAAGCCTAAACCTGGGTCGGAAGGAACCCTCCGAGGCTACGGCTGCTCGCAACTGCCGCTGGAGATCGATCCGCTGTGGGGGAAGGTAGGAGGCCCCCCCCCAGAAGTTCCGGAGTCCAATCTGAGTTTCGCGGAGGAAAAGTTGCGAAAGCTGGTGAATTGCAAAGAGTCCGCAGATCAGGCATGTATGATTTACGTTGTTATATTGCGTTATCTGTGTTGTATTTGGTGTTGTGCAAGGAGTTGTTAATGTGTACATTCTGTGTTAATGGCAGCTTGGAGGCTGCGTGCTTCATTTTTTTTCTTTCTTTCTCCCCTCCTTCTCTGTTCTTTTTTTCTGTTTTTCTCTCTCCCTGTCCAGAGACTGGGAAGGATGCCAGGTGTGTGTGTGTGTGTGTGTGTGTGTGTGTGTGTGTGGGGGGGGGGTCCCCCACGGCAGAGAGAAGCCAGCAGTGTTTCAGTCTGTTAGTATTGGATGAGGGGGAGAGGGAAGGGAGAGAGGAGAGGAAAGCGAGTGAGAGACAGTGGTAAGCTGGGTTTTTTTTCTCTTTTTTTCGGTGAGCTGGGTAGACAGGAAGGCACAGCCCTTGTCTCTGGGTCGCTGTGAAAGTAAGTTTGTAGCTACAGCTGGGATAATGGGTGAGTTGTTTTTTTTGTTTGTCTTTCCTCGGTGCGTTTCCAGTCAGTGCTGCTAAAATGTTTCTAAATGTCTGCATATGTGTAATGTTGTTTGGTCAGCTCCGGCTGATAAATGTTCGTCTCAGAAGTTTCTAGCTGGGATGGTAACAGGTAAAGTGGTTTGGAGTTGTATAGCGCGCTCGGGCAGTTCTGAGTTATGTCTGCGATGTAGTGAGAGAGATTCCACGTCACTGGGTGATACTAAGGTATATAGCATTTAGAATTGCAGCTGAGACGGGGTTTTTTTCCTTAGGTTTTTGCGAGTATTCAAGAGAGTGTAGGTAGCGGAATGCTGGTTTTCTGCAATATGCATCGATGCTATGTGTAATTATGCATAAAATGTTTGTTCTGTTTGAGTTTGTTTTTTCTCCTAAGGTGTATAGGATTGAGAGGTTGCTATGGGAGCAGCCATCTTAGCTGGCAGTCCAGGACTCAAAATGGCGGCAGTGGGGAGGGCCCCGCCCCCTAGAGTCATGGCCCCCACACATCATGGCAGGGGGGGAGGAGGGGCTGGGGGGGGATACACGTCACGTCAGGCTGTGCTCGCGGCTCCGGGCAGAGCAGCTGAAAGGAAGGGGGGTAAAAATAATGAGACATTCTACTGAGTATCTCGGATCCCGAATATTTCCCCATAGCCTGGGTCCAGGGATAGGAATGCCAGAATACGTGCACCAAGCTATTACTGTAAGACTAGCATGGTCACGGATAGGAATTGTTTCCCAGCTAGGTGCAGGGAGACACGGAGCAGCACAGATCAGGAAAGGGTCTGTACTGAGTTGCTTATGGGATTATTCCTTTAAGTGAGGCACCTTACCGGGTGGTGCAGCATGAGCTCCCAATAGAGAAAAAGGGGGACAGTGCATCAGGGGGGTGCCGGAGTTGGATAAAAAAGGGAGTTGACCAATCTAGCTATCCGTCGCCGCTGCTGCAGAGCGGTAACATTTTTTATCCGTTTTTTGTCGTGGACAGGTCCAGAGTTTGACTAAGAGGTCTATGCTGGGCTGGGGCTGGTTTTTGTGCGTTTTTTCCGTCCACTGATTGGTCAAGTATGTTTTTTTCCAGCTCCTATCAAGTGTAGCACAAAGAACAAGAACTGACAGCAGTTCATGGGGCAATTATAAAGATGAAAGAATTGCCATTTACAGAGTGACAGTGTATCAGTACAGGTTTGCCATACGACTACCTACCAAGTGGGCATTCAGGGATCTGCATACAGGCATTTGATGCTGGAATGCTTAGCCCTGCACCCTGTGTAGTTTAAGTGCAAAGTGCTCCTTCCTACAGGGAGGCAGCCATTTTTTTTGTAGTATGGGGGTAGTAGCACGGCAAACATTGGTCAGAGGGTACAACACACAGAACTTCTAGCAGAGCTGGTATCGCGATGAAGTTCTAGGTAAGTAAATGCGATCATGAGTAAGAGCATTGCAGGCTCACCTGCAAAGCAACAGCAAGTGTGGCATCCGTAATCTGTGCATGCGACGGCCGCGCATGGACAGATAGGGGGGATGTGGAGGGAGCTTGCAATGAGGTGAGAGCTTCCAAAGGTGAAGTCCGCGGGAGCATATTTTACACAGGTAAGTACTTCAGATAGTACTTAGGTAGGGGAGAGAGGTTTAACTCCAATCTACCAAAAAGAGTAAACAGAGTTCATGAGATCAATTACGGTATATATTGATCAATTTAAAGTGTACAGAGTAGAAGCCGCAGGGCGAATCCCAAATCATTAATAAGAATTGATTTGTTTGTATTTCGATTTCAGGAGTTTGGCAATATGGACTCGAGACAGCTGCAGTGCTGGCAGCAAAGATGGAGATGTCAGTCAGATAAACGAAAGGTTCCAGATGCCAATCTGAGGTTGGAGAACAGCGAGATTCCTGAAATTGGAAAGAGACTAAAACACGAGATTCCTAAAAATTGGAAAGAGCCTAAAACACGAGATTCCTGAGATCGGAAAACGACTGAAAAAACTGACTGAGCAAAGCATAGTGCAAATTGCTAATGTTTTTCTTTCCCAAGGTGGTGCTTTTATAATGAAGAGTACCGTGCTGATAGTGATCCTAGGTTGCCATTTCGTCCTAGGAGAACGAAGAGAGGACATTCTCATGTATAATAAGGGGTTAAAGGAGTACTATCGATTGAAACGACTTTTTTTTTTTAATACTCTATATTAGTGTACACATTACCACTAGTGCTAGGGGCACTTTATTTATTCACCCAGGTCTCTCTCTCACTATCCCTGCTTAAAAATTCATTTCTCACACAGCTCATAGTAGTTTGGGTCACCCTGAGCTGCTTGGTTACTCTGTCACACAGCTCACAAATATATTTCACTGTGTCACTCACAGCATGCAGCAGACATGAGGAGAAATAGGCTGATCTGAGGTGGTAACAGGTAACTAAATGAGCTGTAATATTTCTGGAATATAACTAGCTATACCAAAGTCTGTGTTTACACTCAGACTGGCTGCCTGCTTGAGGCGATTCACTCCAGGCTGCATCCACTTTACAAGCTGCTGAGAGGGGCAGACCACTGTCTACAATTAGCATTATTAGTATCTTTATCAGTCAAGAGAAGCAAAGATAATAAACACACATTGCTAGAATCTTTCACCCCTTACCACCATATCAACAAGATTCTTTCAGCAAGGTGATAATTAAACTATAAACTGAGGAGTTGATAGCATCTCCCCTCTGCAGAGACATTGTCTAGCCCTCTGGGAGCTCAGTATTAGATACATTTTGTATCCAACACTGACGCCAAAACTGACAGAGGATTTTACAGCTGATAGGAACAGCTGTGTGAGGAATCAAATTGCTCCTAGTACTTGCCCTAATGTGTGCTACAACATACAGCATTTAAAAATAAATGCATACATCGATAGTATTCCTTTAATGAGAATGCAAGGCCCAAGCATGTTAATGTTTGGTGACAAAGGTACTAATCCTTTCACACCTCCCTCCGCTTGGCACAGATGGACCATGCAGGGATGGAGGAAAAGAGCACTTGTGCCAGGTGAAAACAAATTTCATGGCACAAGGTGGGTGACAGGTCTGAAGGGTCAGAGGTGCGGGCAGTATGAATTGAATGGCAGTGTAAATCTGCTATTGAATGTCACACTCCCAGAATCGATGCAACGATCCAAAGTTTTGTTAAAAGGTACATTGCAGTACAATGGGTACATGCAAAAGGTGGAGTGTGTGATTCAGGGGTCCCTTGTCTTGGTTATCGAGAGTGAGATGGTTCCAGATTGGAGAGGAACGAGCAGGAGGCGTCAATTCTCCTGCCGGAGAGACGCGGGGGACAACATCACACTCTGGAACTACCAACAGAGAGTGCCTCTGAAACAACGATACACACGTAAAGGCTGGAAAGCCGAGGGGTGGTGGTTCTCGAAACAAGAAGTAAAAATCGAGATTGAGCCACATTTCCAGGTGACAAAGAGGGTGGGGAGAGCGGTCCCGGGGGAGGGAAAGCCAACACAGGGAACCCCATTCACACTACACGGGTCACAACAGGGGACGATATTACACAGTCCATATGCAGCCGCTTATCCTCATGCTAGTTGGGTAAGTGAAGAGGTACTCTTAATTGAAAGATGGCAGAGAGTACAGTCTTCCCGACCTCAGGTACATATTGTGCCTCAGGACATAATAGGGGAAGAGGGCCAATCAGGACAGTTGGGGACATATTTTGTCAGGGAGATGCTTAAAGATCCTGTCCAACTGAGATTGGACAAGGGGAGGTATATCGATTTTTCTGGAGAAGGATCTTTTGCATGGAAGCTTCAAGATGTTTGGGTGAACAAATGGAAACGGTGCAACATTCCTTTAGGCACCGCCACTTCCTTAGTTCCCACCTCAACACATGTCTTACACCATGACCTGAGAGGTCAAACTTTTTTGGTGCTAGATGGGGAGGTGAAACGAGTAGAGTTGTCCTCATGCGGGCAATTCTCCCAGAGGTACCTGTGTTTGCCGGGGCAAGTCAAATTTAGTGAAGAAGCCTGCGGGCTCAATAACACAGAATGCGAGGCTATCATTCAAAAGATCCACCCTGAAGCCAAACCGATAGTTCCGGTGGCTGAAGGAAAGGTTTGTTTTTTTAGCATCATGTCTAAGGACACATTTAAGGTACATTTTCATAATTGTTCCGATTAGGGGGATCTGTCAAGGGGAACATATTGGGTGAGCGGAGATCCCATATGGATCCAGTCATCCAGGTTTGATGACGTTATTTCTCAAATTGTTAAGAGAACTCTAAAGTTCAAAGTTTCACGGGAAGTTCCCCTCCTGAAGGAGAACACGACAGGGGACAAAGGGGAACAGGGTTTGATCCAAGACGGCCACACTTTGTTACAACGTTTAAACAAACAGTACACTAAGTTAGAGGTAAGATTTCACCATGATCCAGGTGATCTTAACGAGGTAGAACACAAAAATAAGCAGGTGAGTTCCAGTCTGACCTGGTGTAAAAGGTTTCTGGTAATGTTCCAGGGACACTCGGACTGGGCCTCTGCAGTTCAAAAGTTCTTCCTACACCCACTGGTCGTCTGGATGGGGATGACAACTTTAGGCATCATTATCCAGGTGAGGTTGCATGTTAAAATTACGTAAAACAAATTAACCTGGTCAAGAGATTGGTGCCTCATAAACAATCTCATGAACCAATATTTTTAAATTAAGGGATATACAGGGTTACGGGTATAGGTTTAGTAGTACCGGTGATGGAGCTGATTGTATAAAGGCGCTCTTTTAGAAGGCACCTGGCACTGCTCCGTTGTGTAACAACCAAACGAGTTTCACTTTTCTGTGGTCATGCAAGTTTGTGAGTGATACGTAAGTGACGCAAATGCTGAGCATGTGGTATAGAGGGACTCAGAAGTAGGGCCTCCCCAGAGAGCCTGGTTACAGGAAGACCAAGAGGTCTTGCTCTCTCTCTTCCAGGGATAACCGCCTAGAGCAGAGAAGTTGTGTGAGCACGAACATTGAAAAGTGAAACCTGAAGAAAAGAAAGCAGGTACTGGTGGGTTCAGAAGCTGGGATCTGCGGGTCAAGCCTTTTTAGGGGGGATTGTTATAATTTAAGTAGGCCTCAGTTATTTGGACTGAGTTAGTCAAAAAGGCTTGGGGAACAGACCTGCCCTTTAAGGGGATTTTCTCTTAGAGAGAAAATCTTCAGTTCTGTCAGAACTAGAACAGTTTATAACAATGGTGCCGATTAAACCCTTCGCTGCCTAGCAATACAAGCAGACAGGGGGCCGGGGGCCGAAGAAGTTTTCAAGATATTCCACAGCAAAACAAGCGGAATAGATGCGGACTGTAAAGCTTATCAAGCTGATACTAGAACAGTTTATAACAACTGCAAGCAGTGAGTTACCACAATGCGACTTTAACGTTGCACTGTAAACGGCCCATAGGATTATCATTGCGGTGTGGTAAGCTGAGTTACAGTGGGATGCGAAAGTTTGGGCAACCTTGTTAATTGTCATGATTTTCCTGTATAAATAGTTGGTTGTTACGATAAAAAAAATGTCAGTTAAATACATCATATAGGAGATACACACAGTAATATTTGAGAAGTGAAATCATTTTATTGATTCCAAAACCTTTAGAACTAATTATAGGAACTCAAATTGGCTTGGTAAGCTCAGTGACCCCTGACCTACATACACAGGTGAATCCAATTATGAGAAAGAGTATTTAAGGGGTCAATTATAAGTTTCCCTCCTCTTTTAATTTTCTCTGAAGAGTAGCAACATGGGGGTCTCAAAACAACTCTCAAATAACCTGAAGACAAAGATTGTTCACCATCATGGTTTAGGGGAAGGATACAGAAAGCTGTCTCAGAGATTTCAGCTGTCTGTTTCCACAGTTAGGAACATATTGAGGAAATGGAAGACCACAGGCTTAGTTCAAGTTAAGGCTTGAAGTGCCAGACCAAGAAAAATCTCGGATAGGTTGAAGCGACAAATGGTGAGAGTCAACCCACAGACCAGCACCAAAGGCCTACAACATCATCTTGCTGCAGATGGAGTCAATGTGCATCGTTCAACCATTTTGCGCACTTTACACAAGGAGATGCTGTATGCGAGAGTGATGCAGAAGGAGCCTTTTCTTCGCTAAAGCACATTTGGACAAGCCAGCTTAATTTTGCAATAAGGTGCTGTGGATTGATGAAACTAAAATTGAGTTATTTGGGCATAACAAGGGGCGTTATGTATGGAGGAAAAAGAACACAGCACTCTAAGAAAAACACCTGCTACCTACAGTAAAATCTGGTGGTGGTTCCATCATGCTGTGGGGCTGTGTGGAAAGTGCAGGGACTAGGAATCTTGTCAAAGTTAAGGGACGCATGGATTCCACTCAGTATCAGCAGATTCTGGAGACCAATGTCCAGGAATCAGTGAGAAAGTTGAAGCTGCACCGGGGCTCAATCTTTCAACAAGATAATGACCCTAAACACTGCTCAAAATCCACTAAGGCATTCATGATGCAGAGGAACAAGTGTAACGCTCTGGAATAGCCATCTCAGTCCCCAGACCTGAATATAAATGAAAGTCTGTAGTGTGAGTTAAAGGGAGCTGTCCATCTTCGGAAGCCATCAAACTTGAATGAAATAGAAATGTTTTGTAAAGAGGAATGGTCCAAAATACGTTCAAACAGAATCCAGACTCTGATTGGAACCTACAGGAAGCATTTAGAGGGTGCCATTTCTGCAAAAGGAGGATCTACTAAATATTGATTTCATTTTTTGTTTTTGTTTAAACAATCATTGCACACTTTCTGTAAATCCAATAAACTTCATTTCACTTCTCAAATATCACTGTGTGTGTCTCCTATATATTTAACTGACATTTTTTATCGTAACAACCAACGATTTATACAGAAAAATCATGACGATTAAAAGGGTTGCCCAAACTTTCGCATCCCACTGTATAAGACTCTACAACGCAGCTCCACAACGTGGCACTGTGAATGCGAACTTATAAAGGCCACCAACAAAATGAAACAAATATCTTGTCTGTCAATGTTGACCTTAAGGGCAACATTGCTGCTTTAAAGGTTTTAAGTAAGGCCTTGCTCACATTATTACTTTTTCAAGCACTGAGCAATTTTTTAGTGATTTTTAAAATCGCCTTTCCCTACACTTTCTAAGCGCTGTTCTAAATGCTCACAAAGCGGGTTGTTGTTTTTTTTTTCACTTCCCGACGTCAGTCCGGAAGTGAACTCTTGTACCCGGAAATGAGTAAATACAATGTATTTATTCATCAAAGTGCTTTGGAAAACGCTATACAAAGCGCTTTTTCAAGCACTTTGCGGTTTCCCTATGCCTTCCATTACAGGCAAATATCCCTGGAAATGGTACAGGCAGCGATTTGGTGAGCGGATCTGAATCTAACCGCTCATATGTGAACACTCTCATAGGGAATCATTGCACAAGCGCTTTTAGGGCGATTTCTGAAATTGCCTGCACTCAAAATACACTTGCAAACCCCCTTAGTGTGAACAAGCCCTAAGGGAATATTGCTTTAGACGCAACACTTACCTTCACTTTAATGGGTAATTGTAGTAGCAGCATATACTACTTGACCTCCCATCTAAAATATACTCCCCTGGGCTAGTGCAGAGTGTTGGCAGTAGAATGCATACTCACCTGTCCACTGGCCCCGCTGTGTTTTCTTCCTATCCACCCCCTTGACCCCACGGCATGTACATAGTTACATACTGTACACCGTTCGGTCATGGGGTACACGGGATGCAGATTCTGCAGATCTGAAGAAGGCGGAGCTCGCCAAAACGCGTAATGAAGCATTAGACGCGAAATCGAGTGCGGGATTACCCTCTCCCTGACTGACCCCCACGCTGAGGACCGGTCCGCCATACATAGGACGCCTACACTACTGGCCACAGTGTAGAGGGCCACGGCATGGTGGAGACAACTGTGGGAGTTGGTGATTCTACATGTTATGTGTGATATGCTGGATATTCATCATCTTATCGTGAGTGTAAATCGTTTTATTGCAAGAAGCTTATATTAAAACTTTAATACACTATAGAGCGCTCTGCATCTTTTGTTTTTTGCAGTTGTTCTATATACACTTGGATCCCACAAGTGAGCAGAGCAGCAGACTGTGGTGTATGTAGAGGAAACTGGACTCTGTTGACTGCACAGTGGTTCTGTATTTCTTTGGTGAACCTTACCTATGCACAGGTGAGGTAATTAGTGTCTCAGCTGCATAGAATCCACCTAGTTGAGACACTAATTACACCACCTGTGCATAGGTGAGGTTGCCTGCAAAACATGCACTGTTGGTGAGTCACGAGGACAGGTTTGAGAAACACTGCTCTGAGCGACTGCACTCACTTTGCCAATCACCAGCGATCGTCATCGAAGTGCTACCACAGTGTCACCCTATGAGGGTGTTCTCGCAGCAACGTTTTGATTTTGAAAGGGAACCAAATAGACAGAAACACTAGCGCTGTTGAAAACACTAACCTTTTTGCCACTAATGCAATTCTATGGGCTGCACGTAAAAACACAGTATTTGTGTTTAACAGTGTGCATTTTTGAAAACGCACAACATGCTGCATAATTTTGTAAAATGCACATAATGTATCTCAATGGAGATGCATATTAAATATGTTATGGAGGTAACACACTTGCAGGGACATTTTCCCCTGTGATTCCCGGGTCTCCATCGGCTTTTGCGATCGCGTTTGCTGTGAACATTTTGACACAATCAATCCGCGATTTTTTATTTGTGGCACCATATCCTGTAATTGCGAATGTTAGCACATCGTTCCCGGGAAAAAAGGAAACCTAAGCGATTAAAAAAAAACACACAGAAAATTGCAAAAGAATGGTCATAACAAGTTTTCCCGAGCGAGGATAATGACTTCAATAGCTTATGGAATCGTGTGCTTTTTGCTGTCTGCAGCAAAACTTGCAAAATCCCATTCTCTGCCTAACTGTCAGTGTTCTCCCCAGGTTTTTTTAGCCGGGTGCTCCACCCGGCTAGTTTTGGTGAGCACCCGGCTGTCATCGGCTCACCTCCTCCTATGCTGTAAGCAGAGTTGCACACAGAAGCACCGACCCTGCATTCTCTCATCTCACCCCACCCGGCTTGTTTTTCCTGCCACCCGGCTACTTTATCATGCCACCGGCTGTATAAAAATTCTGAGGAAAACACTGAATTGTATTTCATTCAATTAAGTTTTAACCACTTGCCGACCGCCTACTTCATATTGGCGGCGGCAAAGTGGCAGCCCCAGGACCACGTAACGCAGAATGGCGTCAGGTCCTGGGGCACTGTTTTGCCGGGGATCGCGCGCTAGGATGCGCGCGCATCCGCCGGCAATAGGCTCCGCCCACCCGCGACGTCAACCCGCCGGCCAATCGGAAGCGCCGGCGGGTTGTTAACCCGACGATCGCCGGATAGGAAGCGTATAATACGCTTTGTAATGTTTACAAAGTGTATTATACAGGCTGCCTCCTGCCCTGGTGGTCCCAGTGTCCGAGGGACCACCAGGGCAGGCTGCAGCCACCCTAGTCTGCACCCAAACACACTGATCTGCCCCCCCTGCCCCCTGATCGCCCACAGCACCCCTCAGACCCCCCTGCCCACACCACAGACCACTGTTTGCACCCAATCACCCCCCTAATCACCCATCAATCACTCCCTGTCACTATCTGTCAACGCTATTTTTTTTTTGTCTCTAAACTGCCCCCTGGGTACTCCTGATCACCCCCCACCCCTCAGATTCTCCCCAGACCCCCCCCCCCCCCCCCTGTGTACTGTATGCACCCAATCACCCCTGATCACCTGTCAATCACCTGTCAATCACCCATCAATCACCCCCTGTCACTGCCACCCATCAATCAGCCCCTAACCTGCCCCTTGCGGGCAATCTGATCACCCACCCACACCAATAGATCGCCCGCAGATCTGACATCAGATCACCTCCCAAGTGCAGTGTTTACATCTGTTCTCTACTCTAAACACCCACTAATTACTCATCAATCACCCCCTATCACTGTTACCCATCAGATTAGACCCTAATCTGCCCCTTGCGGGCACCCAATCACCCGCCCACACGCTCAGATTGCCCTCAGACCCCCCCTTATCAATTCGCCAGTGCATTATTTACATCCGTTCTTCCCTGTAATAACCCACTGATCACCTGTCAATCACCTATCAATCACCCATCAATCACCCCCTGTCACTGCCACCCATCAATCAGCCCCTAACCTGCCCCTTGCGGGCAATCTGATCACCCACCCAAACCAATAGATCGCCCGCAGATCCGACATCAGATCACCTCCCAAGTGCAGTGTTTACATCTGTTCTCTCCTGTAAACACCCACTAATTACCCATCAATCACCCCCTATCACCACCTGTCACTGTTACCCATCAGAATAGACCCTAATCTGCCCCTTGCGGGCACCCAATCACCCGCCCCACACGCTCAGATTGCCCTCAGACCCCCCCTTATCAATTCTCCAGTGCAATATAATCTGTTCTTCCCTGTAATAACCCACTGATCACCTGTCAATCACCTATCAATCACCCATCAATCACCCCCTGTCACTGCCACCCATCAATCACCCCCTGTCACTGCCACCCATCTATCAGCCCCTAACCTGCCCCTTGCGGGCAATCTGATCACCCACCCACACCATCAGATTGCCCCAGACCTACCCTCAGATCACCGGCAAAGTGCATTGTTTACATCTGTTCTGCCATCTAATCACCCACTGATCACCCATCAATCAGCCCCTATCACTGCGACCCATCAGATTAGACCCCTATCTGCCCCTAGGGCACCCAATCACCTGCCCGCACCCTCAGAACGCCCTCAGACCCCAGCCCTGATCACCTCGCCAGTGCATTGCTTGCATCTATTCCCCCCACTAATCACCACTGTCACCACCTGTCACCCCCTAACACACCTACCCATCAAATCAGGCCTTAATTTGCCCCGTGTGGGCTCCTGATCACTCGACCAAACCCTCAGATCCCCCTCAGAACCCCTTCCGATCACCTCCCCAGTGCATTGATTGCATCTATTTTCCCCTCTAACCACCCCCTGAGACACCCATCAATCACCTCCTGTCACCCCCCTAGCACCCCTATCTATCAGATCAGGCCCAATACAACCTGTCATGTAAGAGGCCACCCTGCTTATGACCGGTTCCAGAAAATTCGCCCCCTCATAGACCACCTGCCATCAAAATTTGCAGATGCTTATACCACTGAACAGTAATTTTGAGACATTTGGTTTCCAGACTACTCACGGTTTTGGGCCCGTAAAATGCCAGGGCAGTATAGGAACTCCACAAGTGACCCCTTTTTAGAAAAAAAGACACCCCAAGGTATTCTGTTAGGTGTATGAAGCGTTCATAGAAGATTTTATTTTTTGTCAAAAGTTAGCGGAAATTGATTTTTATTGTTTTTTCCACAAAGTTTCATTTTTCACTAACTTGTGACAAAAAATAAGCTCTTCTATGAACTCACCATACTCCTAACGGAATACCTTGGGGTGTCTTCTTTCTAAAATGGGGTCACTTGTGGCGTTCCTATACTGCCCTGGCATTTTAGGGGCCCTAAGCCGTGAGGAGTAGTCTAGAAAACAAATGCCTCAAAATGACCTGTGAATAGGACGTTGGGCCCCTTAGCGCACCTAGGCTGCAAAAAAGTGTCACACGTCATATCGCCGTACTCAGGAGAAGTAGTATAATGTGTTTTGGGGTGTATTTTTACACATACCCATGCTGGGTGGGAGAAATCTCTCTGTAAATGGACAATTGTGTGTAAAAAAAATCTAATATATGTCATTTACAGAGATATTTCTCCCACCTAGCATGGGTATATGTAAAAATACACCACAAAACACATTATACTACTTCTTATGAGCACGGCAGTACCACATGTGTGGCACTTTTTTGCAGCCTAACTGCGCTAAAGGGCCCAAAGTCCACTGAGTACCTTTAGGATTTCACAGGTCATTTTGCGACATTTGGGTTCAAGACTACTCCTCACGGTTTAGGGCCCCTAAAATGCCAGAGCAGTATAGGAACCCCACAAGTGACCCCATTTTAGAAAGAAGACACCCCAAGGTATTCTGTTAGGTGTATGATGAGTTCATAGAAGATTTTATTTTTTGTCACAAGTTAGCGGAAATTGATTTGTATTGTTTTTTTTTTTCACAAAGTGTCAATTTCCGCTAACTTGTGACAAGAAAAAAAATCTTCTATGAACTCACAATACTCCTAACAGAATACCTTGGGGTGTCTTCTTTCTAAAATGGGGTCACTTGTGGGGTTCCTATACTGCCCTGCCATTTTAGGGGCCCTAAACCGTGAGGAGTAGTCTACAATCCAAATGCCTCAAAATGACCTGTGAATAGGACGTTAGGCCCCTTAGCGCACCTAGGTTGCAAAAAAGTGCCACACATGTGGTATTGCCGTACTCAGGAGAAGTAGTATAATGTGTTTTGGGGTGTATTTTTACACATACCCATGCTGGGTGGGAGAAATCTCTCTGTAAATGACAATTTTTTGATTTTTTTTTACACACAATTGTCCATTTACAGAGATATTTCTCCCACTCAGCATGGGTATGTGTAAAAATACACCCCAAAACACATTATACTACTTCTCCTGAGTATGGCGATACCACATGTGTGGCACTTTTTTGCACCCTAACTGCGCTAAGGGGCCCAAAGTCCAATGAGTACCATTAGGATTTCACAGGTCATTTTGCGACATTTGGTTTCAAGACTACTCCTCACGGTTTAGGGCCCCTAAAATGCCAGGGCAGTATAGGAACCCCACAAATGACCCCATTTTAGAAAGAAGACACCCCAAGGTATTCCATTAGGAATATGGTAAGTTCATAGAAGATTTTTTTTGTCACAAGTTAGCGGAAAATGACACTTTGTGAAAAAAAAACAATTAAAATCAATTTCCGCTTACTTGTGACAAAAAATAAAATCTTCTATGAACTCACCATACTCCTAACGGAATATCTTGGGGTGTCTTCTTTCTAAAATGGGGTCATTTCTGGAGTTCCTATACTGCCCTGGCATTTTAGGGGCCCTAAAGCGTGAGGAGTAGTCTTGAAACCAAATGTCGCAAAATGACCTGTGAAATCCTAAAGGTACTCATTGGACTTTGGGCCCCTTAGCGCAGTTAGGGTGCAAAAAAGTGCAACACATGTGGTATCGCCATACTCAGGAGAAGTAGTATAATGTGTTTTGGGGTGTATTTTTACACATACCCATGCTGAGTGGGAGAAATATCTCTGTAAATGGACAATTGTGTGTAAAAAAATCAAAAAAATGTTATTTACAGAGATACAGAAGGTGCAACGTGTCTCGTATATAGGACGGTAACCGAAAAACATGCGGCTGCAAATGCTTGTCCACAAAAACACTGATTTTTTCCGTAAGTGACCCATTGCCAGAGACAATGGGCCGCCCGGGGGGTCGCAATGGGTTCTTGTGAATTTTCGGGAGAGCATAAAAGGTGGGCACCACTGGGTTTTCAACCTTAAGGGTAGATCCCACCTCAGCAGTAATGATGCCCTCTGCCACTGCATTTTCTATAAGATCAAAAAGCTTACGTTGGTTCATGATGACCCTGGATGCAGGGACCCTCCGATACCATTCACTATTTCCAAGAATCTTCTGGCACATAAAGATATATTGCTCAGATCTCATCACAACCACATTCCCCCCCTTATCAGAAGGTTTAATAATTAGATCCCTATTTGCATGTAACTCCGCAAGGGCCTGAACTTCACCCTCTGAGAGATTAGATATGTTATTCTTTTCTATCCATATTCTCTGAATGTCCTTTTCCACCAAGGACACAAAGGTATGGACACTAGGACATAGGGAAAAGGGGGGGAAGGAAGTGGACCTGACTTTGAACTGTTGGTTAATCTTTTCACTGGCTGACCTGTAAGGTCTTGCCATCCCGAAGAGATCCTCATCATCGGGCTGGCCACTCTCCTCACTCAATTTCACTAGATCCATTAGGGCCCGATAGTCCTGATTGGACCAATCCTGCCAATCTTTAATAGCTCCTCCTAGAGGAGCTTCACTCTTTCTTTTATGTAATGTTCTCAAAATTAAGTTGCGACCAAAAAGGTGAAGATCCTTCACAAACTCAAACCTATCCAGACTACTTTTGGGAAAAAATCCAAGGCCCTTAGCCAAAAGATTAACAGTACCCTGAGATAATGTATAACCAGAGATATTAACAACTTGCATATTCTCTGTGTCTGAGGAAGGCTCCATGTGTGAAGGATCAGCCATTTCCGGGCCATTATGCCCTAATCTTCCTCTAAAAAACCAGCAGAGGATGACTGAGAACCTGAACAACCACATGCTCCCAAGTCAGGTCCACTTTCCTCGTCTTGAGAATCAGTAGCACTGGCCGTAAGATATTTATTAATGGGGCCTGTTTGTGGTTTTATTTTCTTTTCTTTGACTTTCTTTTTCTTACTATCCCTATCCCTACCGGATTTTGGGAGATTTTGCCCGATTTTAGTAGTGGATCTTGTGGCAGGACGGGCGATGGTGCCGGCTCCCTGACCAGAGGACGAAATCGAGGTGATACTATCCCTTCTAACTGATGAATCAGACTCTTCTATAGCGCTGGAGTTGGCAGGAACCTCAGCGGGTGGTTGTTGAGATGGCTTTTTGGGGAAATATTTAGGAGGTGGTGGTTTTTTGCCTCTAGGAGGCAAATTCCCCCATCTATAAGCGTATCCCAATTTATATGCCGTCTTATCGCGTTCAAATTTGTTATCTTTTCTGTTAATAAGTTCTTTATTGTACTTTTGAATATGTAATTTCAAATTTTTATTCCTCGTTATGAACAAGGGATGTTCCTTAACTGAACTCAAAGACTCCAAAATGTCATCAATTTTCTTATCAATCTCCTTTAGATCACCCTCCTCCAGTTCCTGCATCAACTCCAGCATTACCTTTGAACAGTTTTCAAAATTGTCCTCCCACCTCTGCTTGAAATTCTCCGGTAGACTTTTCTTAAAGGGGAAGATCTGAATCCGTAACCATAACGGAGTCTTTCCCTCAGACAAATAATTGTTATTGAATTTAATATTCTACCATGCTCTACTTTTCTGTTCATATAACCTCTCCAGTTTCCTAAAACTGGAGTTAATTAGTTGTTCCGCGTTCCTAGCCCCCCTCTCCCGAACACATTCCTCACCCACCTGCTGCACAATCTCATCCCACTGTAGCATGGCCAGATCGCTGGGAGCCGCAGTTATGGATATCCACCAATCACAAACAATTCAGCCTGATCACTAATCCACAGGAACTAGTGTTCCAAAATTCATTGCATAAACGGCTCAGTGTAAGGATCAGTGAGCAGGCAATTGAATTAATAAACCTGGGTGATCAATTCTTTGTAAAATAAGAAAGATAAATGAAAATTTCTCATGCACCATGCCAACAAGAATATATAATGAAACCATAAAGAGGAGAATTGGCTCTTGGGTGCATGAAAAATTATTAAATGTAAACTTTATTGTAAAATAGTAGAAAAAACACACATAAAGACTATACAATAATACATAAACCCCCCTAAACAATTCTAAAATGTTAAACCTCCACTCAGCTGGGCATGTACACCACTGAATCGATACGGGGCTGCAGTCCCCAAAAACCTCTTTAATGTTGATTGGTGGCAGCCCCCGGACTGGCATTCGGCTGACTCCGGGGCCTGCACTGATTGACATTTATTTTTATTTTTATGCTTTTTTTGTACGTATGTGGTTTTCATATGATTATGTCAATTTGTCTATCTTTGGATATGATTGTATGTTAATATAGTACATGATATGCAATTCTGTAGGGGGTTTGCATTTGGGTGTTGTGGTTCGTTTCTCCCCGCCCCCTCCCCTCGGGTCCTCGCCATGCGCATTGGTCACAAAGAGCATCCCCGTTTGTTGCAGGGCGCACATCCGGGTCTTGCTATGTTGGAGCGCTCTTGCGCTCCAGTGACACACTGCGCACGCGCCCGCCGTAGTTTGGACGGGCGTGCGCGATGACGCGGCGGTGGCTGGCGTGAGCGGGAGGCGGACATTACAACGCTTAAAAGACGCATGGATGGCGTCTTCAGGCATTTCTCTGCTGTCTCGCCTTTGAAAAGGCCGCTAGTGCGGCGAAACATGTCAGGCACTACTGACAGCTACCTCACCATGCTGGGCATGCCATAAGAACCTCCACTGGACCTTATCCTCTTATTTATCCACACGGCAGCAGTACTTAAGGACTGGTAACTATGCGATCTTGATGGCTTTGCTTTGCATTTGTACTGCTTGGACCTGCTTTGCATAAGTTGCATGGCCAGAATTTTCCTGCATGGACCGGTCGTGTATGGCTTTGCTTTGCCTTGCTACATTCATATTATTGCTACTCACCAATCTATGCCTGTCCCTGCGAGTGGGGGACTCACAGCCCATATCAGCATTTGGAGGATTTGATCACCTGTTCCTCCTGGCTTTATGAAAGATGCTGTTGGCAATAGATGATTCCAATAAGGATCTCTGCTTCATTTTCCTGCATGGTATGATGAACTGATACTACATTTCATTTGGCAATATATGATTGGAGACCTTGGATCCATGTTTGATATCAGATCACCAGCTGCTTATTCATGATTACCATAGGCCCTGTGACTTCATGCAATCTTTGCCAATGCATCAACCTATACATGTTGCATGAATTTGCTGTTTAGCCATCACATTGAACTGCCTTTAAGCATTTAAAGAGGTTTTTGGGGACTGCAGCCCCGTATCGATTCAGTGGTGTACATGCCCAGCTGAGTGGAGGTTTAACATTTTAGAATTGTTTAGGGGGGTTTATGTATTATTGTATAGTCTTTATGTGTGTTTTTCTACTATTTTACAATAAAGTTTACATTTAATAATTTTTCATGCACCCAAGAGCCAATTCTCCTCTTTATGGTTTCATTATATATTCTTGTTGGCATGGTGCATGAGAAATTTTCATTTATCTTTCTTATTTTACAAAGAATTGATCACCCAGGTTTATTAATTCAATTGCCTGCTCACTGATCCTTACACTGAGCAGTTTATGCAATGAATTTTGGAACACTAGTTCCTGTGGATTAGTGATCAGGCTGAATTGTTTGTGATTGGTGGATATCCATAACTGCGGCTCCCAGCGATCTGGCCATGCTACAGTGGGATGAGATTGTGCAGCAGGTGGGTGAGGAATGTGTTCGGGAGAGGGGGGCTAGGAACGCGGAACAACTAATTAACTCCAGTTTTAGGAAACTGGAGAGGTTATATGAACAGAAAAGTAGAGCATGGTAGAATATTAAATTCAATAACAATTATTTGTCTGAGGGAAAGACTCCGTTATGGTTACGGATTCAGATCTTCCCCTTTAAGAAAAGTCTACCGGAGAATTTCAAGCAGAGGTGGGAGGACAATTTTGAAAACTGTTCAAAGGTAATGCTGGAGTTGATGCAGGAACTGGAGGAGGGTGATCTAAAGGAGATTGATAAGAAAATTGATGACATTTTGGAGTCTTTGAGTTCAGTTAAGGAACATCCCTTGTTCATAACGAGGAATAAAAATTTGAAATTACATATTCAAAAGTACAATAAAGAACTTATTAACAGAAAAGATAACAAATTTGAATGCGATAAGACGGCATATAAATTGGGATACGCTTATAGATGGGGGAATTTGCCTCCTAGAGGCAAAAAACCACCACCTCCTAAATATTTCCCCAAAAAGCCATCTCAACAACCACCCGCTGAGGTTCCTGCCGACTCCAGCGCTATAGAAGAGTCTGATTCATCAGTTAGAAGGGATAGTATCACCTCGATTTCGTCCTCTGGTCAGGGAGCCGGAACCATCGCCCGTCCTGCCACAAGATCCACTACTAAAATCGGGCAAAATCTCCCAAAATCCGGTAGGGATAGGGATAGTAAGAAAAAGAAAGTCAAAGAAAAGAAAATAAAACCACAAACAGGCCCCATTAATAAATATCTTACGGCCAGTGCTACTGATTCTCAAGACGAGGAAAGTGGACCTGACTTGGGAGCATGTGGTTGTTCAGGTTCTCAGTCATCCTCTGCTGGTTTTTTAGAGGAAGATTAGGGCATAATGGCCCGGAAATGGCTGATCCTTCACACATGGAGCCTTCCTCAGACACAGAGAATATGCAAGTTGTTAATATCTCTGGTTATACATTATCTCAGGGTACTGTTAATCTTTTGGCTAAGGGCCTTGGATTTTTTCCCAAAAGTAGTCTGGATAGGTTTGAGTTTGTGAAGGATCTTCACCTTTTTGGTCGCAACTTAATTTTGAGAACATTACATAAAAGAAAGAGTGAAGCTCCTCTAGGAGGAGCTATTAAAGATTGGCAGGATTGGTCCAATCAGGACTATCGGGCCCTAATGGATCTAGTGAAATTGAGTGAGGAGAGTGGCCAGCCCGATGATGAGGATCTCTTCGGGATGGCAAGACCTTACAGGTCAGCCAGTGAAAAGATCAACCAACAGTTCAAAGTCAGGTCCACTTCCTTCCCCCCCTTTTCCCTATGTCCTAGTGTCCATACCTTTGTGTCCTTGGTGGAAAAGGACATTCAGAGAATATGGATAGAAAAGAATAACATATCTAATCTCTCAGAGGGTGAAGTTCAGGCCCTTGCGGAGTTACATGCAAATAGGGATCTAATTATTAAACCTTCTGATAAGGGGGGGAATGTGGTTGTGATGAGATCTGAGCAATATATCTTTATGTGCCAGAAGATTCTTGGAAATAGTGAATGGTATCGGAGGGTCCCTGCATCCAGGGTCATCATGAACCAACGTAAGCTTTTTGATCTTATAGAAAATGCAGTGGCAGAGGGCATCATTACTGCTGAGGTGGGATCTACCCTTAAGGTTGAAAACCCAGTGGTGCCCACCTTTTATGCTCTCCCGAAAATTCACAAGAACCCATTGCGACCCCCCGGGCGGCCCATTGTCTCTGGCAATGGGTCACTTACGGAAAAAATCTGTGTTTTTGTGGACAAGCATTTGCAGCCGCATGTTTTTCGGTTACCGTCCTATATACGAGACACGTTGCACCTTCTGGGAATGTTGGAGGGGCTACAATTACCCCATAATGCTCTTATGGTGACCCTGGATGTAGAGGCCCTCTATTCCAGTATACCCCAAGTTAAGGGAGTGGAATCAGTAGGTAAATTTTTGTCTGAATTAGAGATCAATGAAGGTCCACACAATCAATTTGTCCTTGATCTATTGATGTTTTTTTTACAGAATAATGTATTTACCTTTGATGGGACCCATTACCTCCAGGTACAGGGAGCGGCGATGGGGACAACTTGTGCCCCGTCGCTCGCCAACCTGTACTTGGGGGACTGGGAACGACATCTTTTTGGGAATGATGCCCTTGTGATGTACCTGTGCCACATCGTGTCGTGGCACAGGTACATTGACGACGTGCTCATTTTTTGGACCGGGGGTATAGCTTTGCTCAAAGAATTCATTGATATCTTGAATCAAAATGAGTGGAATTTAAGATTCACCATGGATTATGACAAACACTCTATATCCTTTCTAGATCTTACAATTTTGGCCAATGACGAGGGATACATATCCACTCAACTTTTTCGGAAATCTACAGCATCGAATTCATATTTGCATGCTAGTAGTGCACATCCGGAACACACGATCCGAGGAATTCCGACGGGTCAATATCTTAGGCTACGCCGCAATTGCACGGATGAAATTGCCTTCGAAAAAGAGGCAAAACTATTGCGTTCCCGTTTTAGGGAAAGGGGATATAAGGACCGTTGGCTTAAAAAAGCTTATAAGCGGGCAAAATCAACAAAACGTTCAGAATTATTGGTGAAGGGCCATAAAGAGATGGATGGCCAGAAACCATTGCGATTGATCACTCGGTTTAACGACCAGAGAGGTGAGGTGGAGGATGCGCTCCGTCGTCATTGGCATGTCTTAATAAATGACACCAAATTGAATCAGTTCTTACCCCCCACACCACAGGTTGTATATAGACGTAGTAAAACTTTACGGAATATACTTACCTCCAGCCATTTCTGGGGGAAGGGGGGTCCCCGTAAACATTGTTCAGTAACAGGCACCTACAGCTGTGGAGGATGTGTCTATTGTCGATACCTGGAGATAGGCAAGTCCGTGGTGTTGCCCAATGGCAAAAGATGGTTCTTGCAACATTTTGTCAATTGTAACACCATTGGTGTAATTTATCTGCTCTACTGCCGATGTGGTTGTTTTTATGTGGGCAAAACGACACGTGCATTTAAGGAAAGGATTAAAGACCATGTGGGCGACATCGCGGGCTGCAACTTCAGGTCCCCGATTGCTAGACACATCCATTTGCAACATAGAGGTGACTCCAGTTTCATAAAATTTATAGGCCTTGATAGAGGCCACCTACATCCAAGAGGGGGTGATCTAGATAGATCGCTTCTACAACTCGAATCTCGTTGGATTTTTGATCTAAAGGCTACTGAAAATAAGGGGTTAAATGATAGTATCAATTATCGAGTATTCTTACCTAAATAGAGTTCCGAGCTTTTTCCTTTGCCTCCCCAATATTTACACCATCTTGACTCTCCTCTCCCCCTGCTGCGCTTATATTTCTTCTTATTGCTGGCATTTTTTTGGCCATATTAGTTTATCGGGGTCATGTACACATGTGGACCCATGTACTTGTATGTGGGCGCATTCGTGCCCCGCTTTCTGGTTATTTACAATGGGAGCCGGATTTCCAGTCCAGTCTTATTTGTTGGTAACCCTTTGGGGTTCATGGATGGTTTGCATGTCGACTGGCATTCGGCTGACTCCGGGGCCTGCACTGATTGACATTTATTTTTATTTTTATGCTTTTTTTGTACGTAAGTGTTTTTCATATGATTATGTCAATTTGTCTATCTTTGGATATGATTGTATGTTAATATAGTACATGATATGCAATTCTGTAGGGGGTTTGCATTTGGGTGTTGTGGTTCGTTTCTCCCCGCCCCCTCCCCTCGGGTCCTCGCATGCGCATTGGTCACAAAGAGCATCCCCGTTTGTTGCAGGGCGCACATCCGGGTCTTGCTATGTTGGAGCGCTCTTGCGCTCCAGTGACACACTGCGCACGCACCCGCCGTAGTTTGGAAGGGCGTGCGCGATGACGCGGCGGTGGCTGGCGTGAGCGGGAGGCGGACATTACAACGCTTAAAAGATGCATGGATGGCGTCTTCAGGCATTTCTCTCCTGTCTCGCCTTTGAAAAGGCCGCTAGTGCGGCGAAACATGTCAGGCACTACTGACAGCTACCTCACCATGCTGGGCATGCCATAAGAACCTCCACTGGACCTTATCCTCTTATTTATCCACACGGCAGCAGTACTTAAGGACTGGTAACTATGCGATCTTGATGGCTTTGCTTTGCATTTGTACTGCTTGGACCTGCTTTGCATAAGTTGCATGGCCAGAATTTTCCTGCATGGACCGGTCGTGTATGGCTTTGCTTTGCCTTGCTACATTCATATTATTGCTACCCTCCATTTTATAGGTAGCCAGTGAAGGGAGTGCAGGACTGGCGTTATGTGGCAGTGACGGGGTTGGTTGGTTAACAGCCTGGCAGAAGTATTCTGTATCAGCTCTAGGCGGTACAAGTCCTTTTTTGGAAGGCCAGTGTAGAGCATTGCAGTAGTCCAGTCGGGATGTAATGAAGGCATGAACTAAGGTTGGTAGATCTTCTGGGGGGATGAGGTGCTTGATTTTTGTGATGTTCTTCAGGTGGAAATAGGATGATTTCACCACAGCAGAGATGTGAGTTCTGAAGTTTAAATCCCCATCAATTAGAACTCCCAGGCTACGCACATGATCAGAGCTGTGTAGATCCGTGCCTCCTATTCCTAGTGGTGAAGACTGCAAGTTAAGTTGTTTTGTTGTCATACGCTGCAATCCGATCAGAAGGACTTCAGTTTTGTCTGCATTTAGTTTCAGCCAGTCGTCACTCACCCATTGCTGTAGTTCACCTAATCAGGTGTTTATAGTTGGAGTTGGGTCTGTCACACCAGGCTTGAAGGAAATATATAGTTGGGTGTCATCAGCATAGCAGTGGTATGTCAGGCCATGTATTGGGATTCGTTTTCCAAGCGGTAACATGTATATAGTGAAAAGCAGGGGAGAAAGGATTGAGCCCTGAGGCACCTCATACTTAAGTGGTACAGAGGTGGACAGGAAGGGCCCCATAGACACTTTTTGGGTTCTGCCACTCAAGAAGGATTGGAACCACTAAAGTGATAACCCAATCGCAAGGATACTGCAATAAGGGTACCAGTGCGCTTCAATTTTTCACTGATCACAAAAGCACTGCATGCTGCTTTTTCCTGCTTTTGACAATTGGTTTTTACTCTTATAGCGAATAGCAGTAGAAACTGTGAATAGTGCCTTTGTGATGCTCTGATGCTTTGTGATGCCGATCCCAATTTTTGGTGGAAAATGTAACCTAAAGTAATTAAGATGGTAGGATTTTACCTTCTAAACCATACATGTCAAACTCCAGCCTGCGGGCCAAATTTGGCCCTCAGAGCCATTAAATTTGGCCCTCAAGTGGTTTCACCACTTTGCATTATGTATGGCCCACTCTAGACCACCAGGGAAGCTATATTGGAGGTGAAGCCCTAGAACACCACGGAAGCCATATGGGGAGGTAGGGGGAAAGCACTAAACATGAGGGAACTGTATAGCGGAGGATGTGATCTGAGGTCCGCTCAACCGGCCACCCAGCAGGGTCAGAGCAGGAACGAGGCAACTCCACCCCAAGCGAACGATATCCAAAAAAAGTGATGTGCTGCTCGATGATCCAACAAGTATAATAATCTTTATTACGGCAATAAAACATGGCACAACATGGGCTTGATTCACAAAGCGGTGCTAACCTACTTAGCACGTCTAAAGTCTTTAGACGTGCTAACCAGGGTGCTAAGTAGGTTAGCACCGGATTTCTCAATCAGATCGCGCGCTAACTTTGTCAGTTTTACGCGCGCTAAGTCCCATAGGCTTTAATGGGCACTACGCGCGGTGCGCCCTGCGCTCTGTGCAGTACGCGCGTAAAGTTTTACGCGCACATTTTTGCGCGCGTAAAGTTTTATGCGCGAAAAGCTTTTTTAGACGTGCTAAGGGGGTTTTCACAGGCGTGCTAACAGTTAGCACCGCTTTGTGAATCAAGCCCCATGTCTGCTAACATGTTTCGAACACACAATGGTCCTAAGTCAAAGACTTAGGACTATGACTTAGGACCATTGTGTGTTCAAAACATTTTAGCAGACATGTTGTGCCACGTTTTACTGCCGTTATAAAGATTATTATACTTGTTGGATCATCAAGCGGAACATCACTTTTTTTGGATATTGTATAGGGGAGGGTGGGGGTCTCTAGACACCAGGGAGCTGTATAGCGGAGGGAGGACCACTAGACACCAGAGAACTTTATAAGGGAGGAAGGTGGCCGGTAGACATTGAGGTTGGCCTGTGACTAGGTCCTAGTGTACAATTTTGGCCTGTGACTAGGTCTCAGAGTACAAGGCCCACTTTGTATTTGAGTTTGACACCCCTGCTTTAAACCAACAAAAAACATTGGTAGATCACCGAACTTTTGTCTCTCAGATGAGGCAGTTACACAGACATCCTCTGAATCCCAGTCAACCAGACCTTGGGTAGTGATGCTCATGTCGAGGAGAACTCATGGAGAAGCATGATTGGCCAACCAATTTTACCACCTTCATGCGTGGCAACAGACTTTAAATACTATGAACAGATTGTGTAGTTAAGCTCTCATACTACAAGGAAATGGTATAATTGGCCAATCATTGGCAAATAAAAATTGGATTGGTGTACCAGGCTTTAGGTTGGCCTGACATGGATCAGTTAATTTGGGCTCACAGCCTGTCAGCCATACCAGGCACCACCACAGGCCGCAATTTGAATTTGCAGCTATGGTGTGCCGGTGCTTTACTAGGGTGCCAGTGATTGGCTATTACTAAGTAGCCAAGTACTCAGGAATGTTACGTGGGCGCTGGTAATTGCTTATTTGTTGTTAGGCGCTAGGAGAACCAACCATGGCCGGATTTCTGGAGAGGCCACATAGGCCGGGCCTTGGACGGCTGCAGCCCAAGGAGGGCACCTAAACATGAAAGAGGGGTTGCTTCATATGAAAGAGAAGGCTGAAAATGGGAAACAACACATGAAAAATGAAGCTGTTGCTCGAGGAGGCTGTTCATGAAAGAGAGGTACTAGAGTACATTGATGTTACAAATAGAAGGGGCTGAACGTGGAATGGGATGGGCACCAGAACATACTCGGCCTAGGGGCACAAAAAGTATAAATCTGGACTTGGAACCAATAGCAGATTATTTTAATCGGCATCACCTGGAGCCCAATGAATGATCACCTTAATAGCATGTACTCTGCCAGACACCTTCTCCAGCCAATTTGTTCACTGATAGAATATATCGTGGATCTATTGCACCAGCAAACCTGATAGATCAACTTTCAATCGATTTTCAACATTTTAACCATTGAAAGGAGAATGGGGCATTTTGTAAAAGGTATGGTGAGCAGGCAGGAGAAGTAGCACTGGGCGAACGTCAGCCCCACAGGTTTATACTGTATTTCTGGTGAAATGTAATTGAGTGGACCAGGTCAAGAAATGATTGATTGTTTGCCATATAGTATCAGGCCATTATTGATCCAAGTATGACTAGCATAATTATACTAAAACATTGAAAGCTATCAGGCGTATAACATAAGACCTGACACACACAGGGATCTGCAGCTAACCTACAGGCAATCAATCTTTTCCAGTCTATAAATCGGTGTGAACACCAAACTATAATAGACACGAAGGCTCTCCCATATGATCTTTGTTCCTAGAATATGTATCAGATTTTTTTTAGCAATATTAATCAGTCCTTAGCATTAATACATAATCTTTGATAGATATTGACTCATCCAATGGAATCTGATCAGAGAGGGATCTAATGGCTGCCCATACACTGCAAACAGATTGTGAATCGATTTCAGCAAGAAATCGATTCACAATCTGTGGAACTGCCACTGCCTGCCTCGCACCCCTGCTCCCCCCGCCAGCAGCAATACATTACCTGTCCGCCGAAGAGAGTCCCCAGGTCCCCACAGTCTCATTTCTTCCAGAGTACTCCTCCATCTTTGCTTCACTTCCTGTCCCATCCTGTCACAAGCAGAAAGTTTAAACAGTACAGCGCCTTCTACTGTTTGAACTTCGCTTCTCACAGGTAGGGATGATCACAGTGTGCAAATTGATCCGAGTTGATGCAAATATATGGAAATTCTTATGCAAATATATGCAGCTTGAAAATTGACAATCAATTTAAATTGATTGGTCCATTTTCGAACTGCATACATTTGCATAAACTGGGAACAATTTGCATCTCATTGATCATCCCTACTCACAGTACGGGACAGGAAGTGAAGAGAAGACGCCGGAAGAAGTGAGAAACTGCGGGGATCCGCGCCGGCTGAACAGGTGATGTATTGCTGCGTCAATCGTCGCCATATCAAACGCCGCACTCCCGTCCCGCCGTCGATCGAGCAAAATTTTCTGCCTGGGCAGATTGACGGAATCGAATCGATTTCAGATGGAAATTGGTTGATCGGTCTGCTCTCGCGTTATAGATTTCATAGCAGATTCGATCACAGTGATCGAATCTGCTATTGGCGGGAAATCGTGTTACTGCATGGGCACCTTTAGCCCTTGTTCACATTATGAATCGCTAGCGCTATCTCAAGTGCTGATCGATTTATACTGTGATTTTTTTAAGAGCTTTTCCCTGCGATCTGCCCTTAGAATAGCACTTTATCCACGCTTTTCTAATCGCTTTTGCTCACCAAATTTTTTTTTTTCACTATGATGTCAGTCAGGAAGTGAAATCTTGTAGCCGGAAATGAATAAATACAATTTATTTATTCATGAAAGCGCTTGGGAAATTATACGAAGTGCTTTTTCAAGCGCTTTGCGATTTCCCTATACCTACGGGGGCTGGAGGAAACCCAGGTAAAATCGGACGATTTTGATTTGTGATTTCCCTATACCTTGCATTGCGCCAAAGTGCTCAGAAAATGTTACATGCAGCCCGTTTGCGATTTCTGAGAAATCGAAACGCTCACATGTGAACACTCTCATAGGAAAACATTGCACAAGTGCTTTTAGGGCAATTTCTAAAATCACCAGCGCTTAAAAAAATCTGCAAACGTTCATAGTGTGAACAAGCCCTTAGGCAGGGGACACACTTGTCTTTCAGTTATCTGCACGTGTTTTTCTGCATGCATTTTCTGCACACCATGTGCGTTTGTATGCAGAAAAACATGTGCATTTTTTTCACAGCAGCTAAGGTAATTGATAGAGAAAACTGGCAAAACGTGCAGAATTTTCCTGCAGGATGTCAGTTTTTTTCTGCGTGTGAAAAAACTCATTAAGTATGAACTAGCCCATTGATTAACATGAGTTCTCAGTTTAAAGGCATGAAGATCAAAACCAGGACCTACCTAGGGCTTCCTCCAGCCCCCCATATCCCGCGAGGTCCCCTGGCATCTTCCTGGCATCTTCCTGGCCTCTTCCGTGGTCCCGATGTCTGGTCTGGCAATCCGGCGACATCCAATCAAGTCCTACGAAGCGCACTCCTGAAGTGCACCTGCCGCGTTATCACACCAGGCACAGTCAACGCAGTAGTGTTTAGAGAACCGTGCATGTGCAGGAGGCTGACGGCACCCGGCGTGATGATGCGGCAGGCGCTCTTTGGGTGACTTGCTTGGATGTCGCCGGATTACCTGACCCGACAGAGAGACCACGGAAGAGGCCAGAAAGATGCCAGGAGACCTTGCTGGCTACAGGGGCTGGAGGAAACCCAAGTAAGTTCCAATTTTGATTTTCGTCCACTGCTCAGGGTAGAGGCCTGCAGCGGGTCGGGTGCGGGTACCCGAATTGCGTGTACTGCGGGTGCAGGTCGCAGGTGCGGGTCAGGTGCGGGTAGCGGTTCTGCAGGTGCGAGGCGGGTCGCGGGTAGTCAAAACAATCATAAGATAATTCTGTATCTTTTGCCTTCCCAAAATCTGTGATGAATGCTGGCACCAGAATACTTTCTTGCTGGCCTGTTTACTGCTTCTCATCTTATAGCAGACTCCTTCCTCCTCTCAAGCTGACACCTCCCCTCCCCCCATACTAGTGCATATACATAGCTCCCAACGCGTACGTACGAAAAGGGCGTCGGGAAAAAAGGGCGCGTGGTATAAACGATAAATGGAAATATCGTTTATAGAAATTATTGTGTAGAATTTCGTTTATAAATAGTGATTTAAAAATGTATAAATCACTAAATAATGTGTATGAGATCGGCAATTCTTAAAACGTTAATCTTCCCTGTTTGTAAAGTGAAACTTATATTTTCGTTTATTAAAAACCCTCCCTGTACCTATCCCTAACCCCTAGACCCCCTGTTGGTGCCTAAACCTAAGACCCCCCTGTTGGTGCCTAACCCTAAGACCCCCCTGTAGGTGCCTAACCCTAAGACCCCCCTGTTGGTGCCTAACCCTAAGACCCCCCTGTTAGTGCCTAAACCTAAGACCCCCCTGTTAGTGCCTAAACCTAAGACCCCCCTGTAGGTGCCTAACCCTAAGACCCCCCTGTAGGTGCCTAACCCTAAGACCCCCCTGTTGGTGCCTAAACCTAAGACCCCCCTGTTAGTGCCTAAACCTAAGACCCCCCTGTAGGTGCCTAAACCTAAGACCCCCCTGTTGGTGCCTAAACCTAAAACCCCCTATGGATAATAATGTTTTACAGACATGAATAAATAAAGAATGTAAAGAAAAAAAATGTAAATTATTTTTTTGGGTGGATAATAATGTGTTAGAAATGTTTTAGAAATAGTGATTTATTATCTTCATAAACGTTATTCGTCACGGGCTCATTTTGTAAACTTAAATCATCACAAACATAGTTATAAATCCTTAAAAATCTCCGGGCGCCGTTATAAATCCTTAAAAATCTCCGGCGCCTTATTTTCCCCGTTCAGCGCCCATTAAACGATATTTATAATGAAAGTGAATGGGGCGCCCTTTTTGTCCACTTGTCTCATGCGCCCAAATCTACTGCTTCCCTCCCAACTGTCTCTCTTTTGGAGGGACAGTCCCTCTTTGGGAGCCCTGTCCCTCTGTCCTCCTCATTTGTCCCTCTTTCAGGACTTTGTCCCTCTTTCTATGTAAATATATATATTTCTCTATTACAAAATGTGTTTGACTCTACACTTGATTCCCATCCTTTTAATTGATATATTACTAATTTGAATGTGTTAATATGAAGGAAAATGAACCAGGATAGAAAGGACCAGTGTGGTTTAAATTATAACACAAAATATTTTTTTAATTACAGTAAATCTTTATGATATGCGTGACTAGGGGTGTGCCGGGGACGTGATCAGGGGTGTGGCCTAAGTGTCCCTCTTTCTGATCTCAAAAAGTTGGGAGGTATGCATATAACTGGGAACATGCCAGTGTGAAAGAGGAAATGTGTCATAGGAAAGCTCTGTCTGTTAGTGGGTTATTTGAAAGGACAAGAGCTAGAGAATGTTCTGGCATGTTCTCTAAAGCTGGAGGGAGGAGGCAGAGCAGCACATGGCAGGCAGAGAAGCACATGCCACATGTGACAAAATCTGCTGTCAGTGTAGCTGCATCCACAGCCATCTAGCACACACAGGTACGGTATGTGTTTGCTTCATATGACAAGAATAATTAAATACAGGATTTTATTATCATACAGATGCAAGACAATGGGGCAGATTTATCAACACAATGCATGCAAAATGGAGGGACATTTCATGTGTGTGCTGTTTTTTTATTTTCTTTTGGTTGTTATAAATCTGCTCCAGTTAACTTTGATTCTGATATATTTGTTCTCCCTGCTTAAAAGCCTTGAGGTCCGTGGTCTCTACACCCTGGAACTAGTCTGATGTATAACAGAATGATAACACAAGTTCCCTACTCTTGGGTGTGAGGTCCGTGGTCTCTACACCCTGGAACTAGTCTGATGTATAACAGAATAATAACACAAGTTCCCTAGTCTTGGGTGTGAGGTCCGTGGTCTCTACACCCTGGAACTAGTCTGAAGTATAACAGAATAATAACACAAGTAATCTGGCTCAGTGTGAATTCCCAGGTCCTCCTGGTTTAAACACACTGTTGGATCTGACTAAGGTCTGAGTGCTTCCACGTAGTGATCGCAACGGCAGACAACCAGCAACTGACAACCAAGCTGTATATATAGTTGCAGGACTCTGCCGCCCCGCCCGAGCCACTCATCCAATCAGGAGCCCAGCAGGAATCAGCTGATCGTCCTGATCAGCTGACCCATCTCCTGCTGGCATAAAGGTCCTGACTTCTAGTGCGCGCGTGCGTAGCTCTCCATCCAGGTGCACTAGAGATCCCAGCCGACCCAGACATGCGTTGCTGCGCGGAAACCGCCGCGCTGGACGCGGAATCAGCCGCCTTGCCACCAGTACACGCGGCGGCTTCTCCGCGTTTTCTCACACAGGGGAAACAACCTCTGTCACAGACTCCTGTATTATTATGCCAAGTGGGGGTACTTCATAAAGAACAAATACAGTTCTTTGTGCACAAAATGGCTACTTCTACAGTGATTCTTGGTATGCCATGGCTACAACAACATTCCCCTCAGATTGACTGGAGTTCTGGTCAGCTATTAAGCTGGTCATCTCACTGTCATCATCATTGTCTGTTGTCTGGAGAAAGTTGCTGTTTCTGCCACCAAGGTTCAGATGGAAGAGTTGCCCGCACATTATAATGATTTCCTTGACGTCTTTTGTCCCAAAGCTGCAGATAACCTTCCGCCGCATAGAAGTTTTGACTGTGCTATTGAGTTGAGGTCAGGTTGTATGCCCTCTAGAGGCCATTTGTATAACCTGTATGGCCCTGAGAAACTTGCTATGCAGGAGTACATTACAGAAAATTTGGCTAAAGGGTTCATCCGTCCTTCACAGTCTCCGGCCGGAGCGGGTTTCTTTTTTGTGCAAAAGAAGGACGGTGGCCTTCGGCCATGTATTGACTACAGAGGGTTAAACAAAATTACTGTAAAGAATCATTATCCACTCCCTCTGATAGATGATTTGTTTTCCCAGGTTACTAATGCCACTATCTTCTCCAAACTTGGCCTCAGGGGGGCATACAACCTGGTCCGCATAAGGGAGGGTGACGAATGGAAGACGGCGTTCAACACGCCCAACGGGCACTACGAATATTTGGTTATGCCCTTCGGGTTATGTAACGCTCCAGCCATCTTCCAAGAGTTGATCAATGAGGTCTTCCGGGAGGTTTTAGGGCGGTTTGTCCTTGTTTACTTGGACGACATACTCATTTTTTCACCCAGTTTAGCTAAACACAGGGAACATGTGAAGTATGTGTTAGGAAAATTGAGACAGAACTCTCTATATTCAAAACTTGAGAAATGCCTCTTCGACGTTTCTAAAGTTCCCTTCTTGGGTTATGTCATTTCTACTGCTGGTCTCACCATGGACCCCAGTAAAGTATCTGCTGTACTGGAATGGCCACAACGTTTGGGGTTGAAGGCACTCCAGAGGTTCCTTGGATTCACCTACTATAGGAAGTTTATTAAAGGATTTTCCTCTGTGGTGTCACCCCTCACAGAACTTACTAAAAAGGGGGCAGACACTTACAATTGGTCGGCGGAAGCACATGCTGCTTTTGCAACATTGAAGGAATTGTTCTGTTCCGCTCCCATTTTACGGCATGTTGATATCAGTCTCCCCTTTATTGTGGAGGTGGATGCGTCTGAAGTAGGGGTTGGGGCTGTGCTGTCTCAACACTCAGGTCTTCAGAGCAGATTGCATCCGTGTGCTTTTTTTTCTCGGAAATTATCTCCAGCCGAGAGAAATTACGATATTAGGAACCGCGAGCTCTTGGCGGTCAAACTCGCGTTTGAGGAATGGCGCCATTGGCTCGAAGGAGCAGAGCACACGATCACGGTCTATACAGACCATAAGAATTTAGAATATAACGAGGGGGCCAAGAGACTTAGTCCCCGACAAGCCCGTTGGTCCTTGTTCTTCTCAAGGTTCAGGTTTGTCATTACTTACAAACCAGGAAGTAAAAACATCAAGGCAGACGCTCTGTCTAGATGTTTTGAGCCTGAGACAGTACAGCCACCAGCCCCGGAGAATATCCTGCCTGAGAAAGTTGTCATAGCAGCCACCGACACATGGGAGGATTGGTTGTCTGCATTGAGCCCTTATCAAAGGGATATTCCAGAAGGGAAACCAGATGGGGTACTGTTCGTCCCTATGCATTTCTGGTTGCATATTTTACAGTTGTTTCATGCACATAAGAATGCAGGACATCCTGGAGTGGCTAGAACATAGGACTTGCTCGCTAGGTGTGTGTGGTGGCCGTCCCTGGTAACAGATTGTAAGCAGTTTGTCAGAGATTGTTCGGTTTGTGCCAGGAACAAACCGTTCAGACAGGCGCCGTTGGGAACACTTGAGTCTTTGCCGGTGCCTGAGCAACCGTGGACCCATTTGTCCATGGATTTCGTGGGTGAACTCCCTAGATCAGAGGGTAAAACTGTCATCTGGGTGGTAGTTGACAGATTCAGCAAAATGGCTCACTTTATTCCATTGGACGGATTCCCCTCAGCTCAGGAACTGGCGGATCTCTTCATCCATCACTTTTTTAGGTTACATGGGATACCAGAAAATGTGGTGTTCAATTTGTGTCCAAGTTTTGGAAGGCATTTTGTCATCATCTAGGAATGAATTTATCATTTTCTTCAGGCTACCACCCACAGACCAACGGGCAAACCGAGAGAGTCAATCAGTCACTTGAGCAGTTCCTCAGATGTTATGTGGCTTATGCTCAGTTGGAATGGGCGAAATTCCTGCCATATGCGGAATTCGCACATAATAATCTGAAGAGTGCCTCTTCTGGTTTCTCCCCCTTTCAGGTGGTCTCAGGGAGATCGCCTAAGTTCTCTCCGTTACCTGTGGTGTCCTCTCCTCTCCCTGCTATGGAAGATTGGCAGAGGTCTTTGAGGGACATCTGGGCTATGGTGAAAAGAAATTTGGAAAAGGCTTTTTTGACCCAGAAAAGTCATGCTGATAAGAAGCGGTCTGCAGAATGGGAATTTGTTCCTGGGGATATGGTGTGGGTTTCTACGCGGCACTTGGCGTTGAAACAGCCCTCAGCCAAGCTAGGCCCTAGATTTATAGGCCCATATCCGGTATCCAAGAAAGTTAACAATGTGACCTATGTGATCGCTCTGCCTTCCAGTATGAGATGTGGGAAGTCTTTTCATGTGTCTCTAGTGAAGCCTGCAGTGCATGTGGATTCCTCTCCCCCCCCCCCCCCTCCTCTGTGGTGATTGATGGAGAACCCGAGTATGAGATTGAGCAGATATTAGATTCTCGCAGGGTGCGCAACTCTATTCAGTATCTAGTTCACTGGAAGGGGTATGGGCCTGACGAGAGATCTTGGGTGCCAGCTCATCGCATGCATGCTGAGGAATTAAGGCAAAGTTTTCATGAACTACACCCTGAGAAACCGTGTGGTACGTGTCCGGAGTCCACGCCTCAAGGGGGGGGGGGGGTTGTACTGTAATGAATAGTGACATTTCAGCTGCGGTGGATAGCAGTACCACCTCAGCTGCTTCTGGTTCTCTGCCCTTCAGTCTCCCTGTGCCTCGGGTGTCTAGCACGCCGAGGACGGGTGTGGGGAGTAATCGCATGTCGGCTGCGGTGGACGGTGGGTCCACCGCGGTCATTGCTGGGTCCCTGCCTGCTGATTTTTCCACGTCCCAGGCGCCTAGTACGCCGAGGACGCGTGTCTCTGCTGTGCTCAGGGGTACATTAGCGCGTGCGCGCGCTCACCATCAGAATCTTTATGCCAGGAGGAGGCGCATCAGCTGACCGGCTGGTCGGCTGACGTCAGAGGGCTCGCTCGCCGCTCCTGATTGGCCGAGGCTGGTGGGCGTGCCTTGGGGGTCTCCTCAGCTTCTTAAGCCTCTCGGCTTCACTTGCAAGTTGTCTGCTGCCGTGAATACTTCGTGTTAGCGCTCAGACCTTAGTCAGTTCCCTAGTGTGTTAGAACCAGCAGGAGCTGGGAATTCACACTAAAGTTAGAATCGACTTGATAGCTTAAAATTGTTAAATACTGTTATTATCTGTCTATGACTCTGGCTAGTTCTGACCAATCTTACTCTCAGTGATTCTGTACCTTTGCCTATCTGATCCTGTTGCCAAACCTAGCCTGATTACCGTTCTGTCTCTGTCTCCTGATTTGGTACCTCTGCCCATCTGACCTTGTTGCCAACTTTGCCTGATACTGGTTCTGTCTCTGTCTGTCGATTCTGTACCTGACCTGTCTGTCTGTTGCCGATACGATCTGTCTGACCATTCTACTCTCACCAGGGACAGGGTCTCTGGTGAGAGGTACAGTACGGGTAGTGCCCACCAGCTCCTCTGGTGAGGTAGTGCAAATACTGCCAGTACTACTGTTACACCAATCACTACACTTAGTGCATTAAAGTTTGATTAGGTTACGTCACTTCTTAGTGGTATATTAGCATTGCTTAGCTAACACATTAGTATCTATATATCTGTATTATTGGTGATTCTGCAGATCATCATATAATCAGGTATATATCTGTATTATAGGTGATACTGCAAATCACCTGATAATCAGAAACTTTGTTCTTGCTAACACCAATCGTTACAGTATGTCTTATTTTTGCAGGGAAACACTGGTAGTTTTCTTATACAAAATGCATATACTGCATGCCATGCTGAAACACAATCAGCATGCACAGAGCTTGTGGTTTGCAGATATTGGCTCTCGCTTACAAGAATTTTATTCTGCTGATCATGTGGGTAAGAGTCTATTTCTTGCAGACAGAAAACTCTGCCAGGCTCCCCAGAGCTATGATAGGATAAACTGTGTGTCCTGAGAAAAGGTGAAGTGCTGCTGATGCTTATCACGAAAGATCAGGAGGGCTGGCTCCTACAAAAACACAAATTGCCTGACACATATACAGGACTGTAGACTTCACATTACACTGCTGCTCTCCTGTATCCAGGGTTTGTACTGAGTGTGACTTGCTGGTGCCATGTGGGCTGCTGCTAGGGCTTACATTCGGGGGAGGGCTTATATTTCAAGCATGCTAGGAATTCCTGCTAAGGCTTATTCTCAGGAGCTATCTTACTTTAGGGGAAACACGGTAGAAGTGATTATTATGAGCACAGGACCAATAGAGAGCTAATACTGTATTTGAGGGAGGGCCCCTCAGACCCAAGGGCCCCGATGTGGTTGCTACCTCTGCACCCCCTATTGCTATGCCCCTTTGTGTACCGGAGCTTCGGCACGGGTACACTTTAAGGCTGGGTGCACACATAACAGAGCGTGAAAGGTCGCATTTTCTGTCATGTGCGTTGCGTTTTTATATTTTGATCTATGCAAATCACTAGGAAGACAACAGGAAGCGGAAATACATCACAAAACAATATTTTTAAAAAAAGGCATACAAGAACGCATGAAAAACGCAATACATTGCATTCTCATTGACTTTCAATATGTGTGTTTTTGAATATTATACAACAAAAAACAGCGTATTTAAAAATGCACGCATACAAAGCGCATATGCGTTTTTTCATGCGACCAATAGACTTCCATTAGTGGCAAAACCGCAGCGTTTTCCGCAACGCTTGCGTTTCTGCTAAGTGTGCACCTAGTCAGTTTTTCTGTGCAGGAAAACACACACTAAGGGCTCTTTCACACTACAGGCAGCAGTAAAAGGCTAAAACGCTGCGTTTTGGCTGCTGGCGTTTTTAAGGCGTTTTAACGCCAATACATAGTATCAATTGTAATGAGAAACGCCGTGGTCAGCCCTAAAAAAGGTTCTGGGAGCTTCAAAACGCAACGCTCCAAAACGCAGCGTTAAGTGTGAAAGGTAAAATGAAAGTCTATGGACTTTCATTTTACCTAGGAAAACGCCAACTTGGGCCATGGCGTTGAAAATCCGAAAAAGCCTTCTGATGTGAAAGGGCCCTTTTCCACTAGCGGCGTTTGCGATGCTGAATCGCAAAATCACAAACCGCTAGTGATTTTTTAATCGCTACGGTTTGCACATTAACATGGGAATCGCGGTAGGCAATTTCCACTACCACGATTCGTTTTTTGTCAAACGCGATCGCGCCGCGGAGCGATCTTTGCCGTGATTTTGCTATGCAGTACAGTGCATAGCAAAATCGTGAACGCAATTGCCGGAGGTTTCCTGCTTTTTGTGATTCAGCAATCGCTAGCGTTCAGCGTGAACGCTAGCGACTGCTAGTGGAAAAGGGCCCTAACAGTCAAGTGTGTTCCCTGCCTAGGTGTTTTCTGATATGTGTGCAGATATGATTTCAGTTAAATATACGTTTACTACAGACTGCAGTCACCAATCAGCACAGCCTTAACTAACCTGTAAGATCCATTTTCTATGTTAAATTGAGTCAGCAGAGTTGTTATGGGAGTTGAGGGACTAGCTAGAGTGTGCATGCTTCTATCCTCTCTATACCTGTCTGATCTACAGTAATACTACCCACAGTACTACTCTATACTGTGGACTTTTACCACAGTGGATGAAACGGAAAAAAATCTAAATAGACGAATGACAGGCAGCGGGTTCAGTCACTGAGACGGTGAGGCAAATACAAGCCAGCTCTTCCTGCTGCTCTCTCCCCTATGCACACAGAATGAAGGGAAGGTCAGAAGTTGAGTGGAAGCAGCACTGTCCTCTCCCTCCCTCAACAGCTCCACTCCTTTCTTGGCTGGAGCTTAAACTCTACTCCTGGTTTTGCACCTGGTCCCCGAGGCCGCCTCACGGCTTCTTGCTGCTGTTTACTGAGCTCTTGTCCTGATATCACTCCGCTGGCATGAAGGAGGAGGAAGCAGTGAGAGGAGGAGGAGGAGAGCACTTGATCATTGTGATGGTGGCAGGAGGAGCAAAACCAGCACAAGCGGCAGCATTAGCAAGCCCTGCTCTATCAGCTCCCTTCCTTCACCAGCCTCCACTGCTCTACTTTTTGCAACTGCTCTGGCTATTAAGCTGTGTGTTCTCTCCCCCCCTATCAACCTATCCCTCCTCCTCTCTCCCTCAGGATTTATTACTTGTGTAGAAAGAGATACATTTGTTCTACTGGTTCTTCCTCTGTGCAATTTCTCGTTTATTTTTTCTCCACTCCTTTTAGTAGGCAAGAGATCCACCAAAAGTACTTTGGACGCTCTGCTGCACACACAAGTAAACTTTTTTTCACCCCCCCTGTCTGCTTTTTGGAAGGGGGTACGATAGGAGGGCAGCGTGCTGTGTGATAATGCTGTGGCTGGGAAGGAAGGAGGAGTGAGTGCATGTGTGTGTGTTGTGTATACCTATGCTGTATGATCACAGAGAAGTGTGCAAGTGACAGGCATGTGTGGCCACCTCGGACGTTCCGCTCTTCTCTGGGAATACAGGACGGACGCTGGATTACTGGACAGAAGGCGATAAGTGATCTGCTGATCTCCTCGCGAACTCTTGCCCTGTTTGTGGCGATCAATGTCTTTTTCTGTGTGATTTGATGAGAGATCCCCCTCGCCTCTCCTCCCTGGGGGCTGAGCTGTGCAGAGGTGATGCACGACCTGGTGTAGCCACATCCATGCTGGCTCTGCACCCCAACCTGGCTCCTGACCCAGTGTAGCAAAAGCACCTGGACCAACCCCTCTCAAAAAGTAGTGGACAGTTTTTTCGGGGGACTGCAAACTTCTTTTCCAAAATAGTGTGCACGGGGACTGGCATGGGGGATTTCGCTGCCCCCGCTGCCTCTAACAACGGCAGCAGTCTGTGCATCAGCAATGCCCTGGGCAGCAGCATCGCTGGGGCTGGTAGTCACAGTGGTAATAATACCCCTCCCAGCATTGCTGCCCCCAATGCGCCGAACAATAGCAGCATTCCTAAACACAGCACCGTGGTGGAGCGGCTCCGGCAGAGGATAGAGGGCTGCAAGAAGCGCCATGTCAGCTGTGAGAACAGGTACCAGCAAGCCCAGGCTGAGCAGCTGGAGATGGACAGAAGGGACACAATGACTCTCTACCAGAGGACAGTGGAGCAAAGGGCCAAGAAGTCAAACACAAGCCAAGGGGGATCCTCTGCGAGTGCTGCTGGAGCGGGGGTCAGTAAGCAAGCCCACCACCAGCACCATCCCCACCAGCAGCAGCAGCACAATCCCCAGCAGGGCAAGCAACAGGATGGAGAGGCGGCCAGCGGCACGACGGAGCACAGGAACCACACTCTGATCATGGTAAGAGGGGGAGCCAGTGACCAGCCACTACTGCTGGAGGGGGGAGGGAGGGGGTTATCCCGTGTCTCTTCTCTTTTCAGAGCGGGGTTAGGGGCGGAGCTCACACAAATGGGCAATGCCTCCAAAGTTTTGAACACTTTTAATTCTGTAGGAAGTTGAGGGAAAGCTGCTGCTGCAGCGATGACAGCCCTCTGTGTTATGGAAGCAGCACTTTGTAGTGGTGTTGGGCTTCTCACTTCTCAGTGCTGAGGGAAGCCCTGGGTCGGAATGTTCATGCTGTTACACTGTATCCCCGAAGCTTGGGATCTAGGAAGTGACACAGTCACGGTGTCACTTGTGCTTTATGGCTTTGTTACATTGTATCGGTGTCATCAGCGTGACATGATTTGCTTTAGCCTTGTCCTTGATGCTTTGCTGATGTAGTTATTGGTAGGAGACGAGTCGTGATCCTTCAGTTTTGATCTCCTAAGTGGCTTACCCCCCCCCGAGTGCAGCAGGCTGGTCATGTAACAATGGGCAGCAGATTCCCAGGCATTGTGTGTGGGGAATGTGCGGCTGCTGACTGCCATTAACCCCTTCACTCTCTTCATGCTTCACTGCACTGGCCAAGAGATTAACACTGAAAGATATGACTTGGGAAATCTGCGGCTCACCACAGGTTAACCCTCTCGGTGCATGTTGCTGGTGAGATCGGATAAAATCCATTTCCGTGTCATTTCAGGTTTATTAACATTGAATTGGTCTTTACCATGATTATCCATGATTAAGCAATGTATTTAAATACAGGTATTATTTAAATCGATCTTTATATATTTTTTTTAACCTTGTCGTCTGTCAACTATACAAGCCTTGATATTTAAAAACAGACAAGAGAAAAAGTTAAGAAGTCAATAGATGGAAGACTGATCTGTGCAATTATTTTTAAATTGACCTAAGAAGTTGAGATCCCTGCTGCTCTTACCTGGAGATACATAACATTGCCCGATCTGTGATCTACCTATTCACCTTTTATTACTATTATTCATTATTTTGCATTTTATATATAGCAATGATGTTTTCTTGGGTACATTGAACAATTTATATCGCTGTATCACAGAGAAAATCATAATATAATCCCATCCCTATCACGGTTACAGTCTAATATTTATAGGGCAGTTTTCATTGGAAACCAGTTAATATACCATTATTTAGTGAGGATGTGAGAGAAAGCACATGCAAACATAGGAGATCGTACAAACTCCATGCAGATAATATGCTGCTGAGGTTGAACATGTATGCCTGGCGCTGCCAGGTGAGATTACTAGCCACTGGTTTGTAGAGCGATCTTTGCAATTAAATATTTAATGTAATGGTCAGTGATATGAGAAGCCCTTTAACTGGCGGTAATATGTGAACTACTTCTTGACCTTGCACAAATATATTTATGGTGTTTATCAGGCATGATCTTAATACATTTACATATATATTTACTGGGATAATAGCAGACATTGTGCAGAGCATTCTGTGATAGAAGAGCGGCGTGCTAAATGTAGACAACTGGATTTTTGTGGTTAAATAGAGTCATGAGCCAGGGAGGAGCGCCGGGCTGGGGGTGGGGACAAGTGTAAAGTGTACATCTTTTGCTTCAGTAATCAGGACACTGTCAGAGCTGAGGCTCGGCTGTTTGCTGCTCACTTCTGAGTGGCAAAGTGTGTGTGTGTGTTGTGGGGGAGGGTTGTTTGCACAGTAGTGGCTATTTTCCCTCATCCCCTCCTCCTTCCCTGTGACTCTGATGCTGTTAGACTGGTTAGATATCTTACAGGAAACAACCCCCCCCCCCTCTTTTTATTTGGCTTCTGCTGCATTAAGGCAGAATCAGCCCAGTTCTTTCCTTCATATAATTCTGTAAAGAGAAGATCAGGTCTTCTCAATACTCCTGAGGAGAGGGGGGCAGAGTTTAATTCCAATAAACACCAGGGCTTTACTTTAATGTTGTGAGCAGTGTTGGTGCAGCTTATATGATGATCTGGAGACCCTGTTTAGTATTTTGTAGGGAGAATAGAGCACATGGATAAACATCACTAGCTGCACTCTTATTTGTTTCAGAGAAAATAAAATATTATATGCAATATTATATGCAATAATAATTATTTGCAATAAATACTTGCTTACACTATAAACACAGCTTATAAGGTCTTAATGGCATGACTGTGGTGTTTTTTTTCTTTATTTGGTGGATTCTCTCTTTGAGTTGGGGTATTTTGCTTTGACACTCAGGTGCTGAATATAATATGCGGTATGCACACATATTGTATGATTTTTCTACATAAATATTGTGGATTGTTTAGGCTGTGTGTATGACAGATTTGTATGATGTTTGCAAAATTAAGAAACCCCCATAGATGTTTTACAACCTAAGGAGGGTTAAGGCTTTCTGTGCTCTGTATAGGAATAGATGCTGAATTTTATAAAGCTCTATTTTGATAAGCTTATTCTTTTTTTTGTAAAATGTTCTGGATTTTTCAGGATTGTAGCACATACATCCATATAAAACAAAATGACAATTTATGGTGGCTGTATGGAGTGGCAATGGAGAAACAGCCTGTGCTTGTCCAGACTGTACTGCTGGGCTTGTCTAGCAGTGACGGCTTTCAACCACTAGAACCCTACAACTGTAATATCAGCATTGTGGGGGGCTATTAGCCACTGGAATTATTCCACCAGCAGACTGTGTCCAGTTATTATTCCCTCCTCAGCTGTTGAACGTGAGACATAAGGGGAGGAGCCCCGAGGGCTCTATTGGATACATGTTGGATGTGAGACACAAAGGGAGGAGCCCTGTGGTGGCTCTATTAGACACATGTTGGATGTGAGACAAGGGGAGGAGCCCATTGGTGGCTCTATTGGACACATGTTGGATGTGAGACAGAAGGGGAGAAGCCCTGTGGGCTCTATTGGACACATGTTGGATGTGAGACACAAGGGGAGGAGTCCTCTGGGCTCTGTTGGACACAGGTTGGATGTGAGACACATGGGGTATCTATTGGATACATGATTATATTTTGTCTCTTAAAGCGGACCCAAACCAAACATTTTTTTAATTAAAAATATTTAGTTGCACCACTCTGACACATACAAAGATAAATAAACACTCCTTCAAACCTATGATCATTTCAGTGCATGCTTTTTACCCTTCTCTTTTCATAGCTAGGGTTATACTGGGGCAGCCATTAGCAATTCCTCCATTGCCGGACACCATCTACTCCACCAGTTTGCCGGAAAAATGCCGGCAATTTGAAAGGAAGGGAGGGGTTCCTCCAATAAATGTAAAATATTTTATATTTGTCATCATGCAGCTGAAAAAAGGCTGCTATTTATTATTATAATTTAGAAAATAGATTTTATTTCTGAAATCTTGTATTTTTAATTTGGGTCCACTTTAAGAAGTAGGAAAAGAACAGAGATCAAAAGCTGCTGGTAGAAATATGTAACCTAGTCACAGCTCCCCTGCTCTACTTCCAGAAATGTATAATACTTATGTCGTCTGTCTGTCCATATGTCTCTCTGCTTTTAAACACCCGGGGACGTAATCCCCGGTGTTTACATTTGACTAAAGGAGATCGGCGATCCCTGGCCTCTGATTGGCCGGGGATTGCCGCCATCTGATAGGCTGAAGCCTATCTGAGGCGGTACAGGACGGCTCGCTGTCCTGTACCGCCTATATTGAGAAGGGGAGGGAGAGGGAATATCACTGCGGAGGGGGGCTTTGAGGCGCCCCCCCGCGCTAGGCACAAATAGCCGGTGGCGATCAGACCCCCCCAACAGGACATCCCCCTAGTGGGAAAAAGGGGGGGGGACGTCTGATCGCCCTGCCTGCCACCTGATCTGTGCTGGGGGCTGAAGAGCCCACCCAGCACAGATCATACAAAAATGGGCTGGTCGTCAAGTGGCTCCAGGACGTTTGAAAACGTCATGCGCTGCTGCTGTGTGCGATCCCATGTGCGTTCCCGCATGTGTGTGCACGTGAATTACTGTGCACGTGCACTTGAAAACAGTGAAAAAAAGCACCAAAAAAAAATACACCTTTATTTCAAAATACTATATTGTCACCATACTTTGTAATAGGGACATAATTTAAATCTTGTGATAACCAGGACGAATAGGCAGATAAAATGTGTGGGTTTTATGTACAGTAGCAGTGTTTTATATTAAAAATATAGGGGATGAAATTGGACAAACTGTATTTTTTCCTTGTTTTCCCCTTTAAAATGCATAGAAAATAAAATAATTACTGAAAACAAATATCAACTCCAAAAAGCCCAATTGGTGGTGAAAAAAACAAGATATAGATCATTTCATTGTG